>NC_091119.1:16530391-16880391 GCF_040183065.1 Periplaneta americana
CCGGGCCACCTGGTTTCGCGGCTAGACACGCTAACCGTTACTCCACACGAGTGAACCTCTCGGAAATAAAGTAGACTGATTATAAATAACGGGTCCGGCAGAAAGTTCTCATACATTTCAAATTGGCGTAATGTAATCGATTTTAAATTTTATAGAAATAATAGTAGGCCTATGCACTTACTTACAAATGGCTTTCAGAGAACCCGGAGGTTCATTGCCGCTCTCACATAAGACCGCCATCGGTCCCTATCCTGAGCAAGATTAATCAAGTCTCTACAATCACATCTAACCTCCCTCAAATCCATTTTAATATTATCCTCCCATCTACGTTTCGGTCTCCCCGAAGGTCTTTTTCCCTCTGGTCTCCCAACTAACACTATATGCATTTCTAGATTCGCCCATACGTGCTACATACCATGCCCATCTCAAACGTCTAATTATTATTATTATTATTATTATTATTATTATTATTATTATTAGTATTATTATTATACCATATCTAAACCATATTATTAGTATTTAGTATTAGTATTTATTTATTTAACCTTGTAGAGATAAGGCTGCCAGGCCTTCTCTGCCCCTCTACCAGGGGATTACAACTATAATACGAAGAATAAAATTACAATTAGTATTAAATTTACAATTACAATTACAATAAAAATCAAAGAACGAAAAGATTACCTGAGTAATTAAAGCTAGATAATTTATCATAGAAAAACAAAGAATATTTCATATTCTTTGAATTTCAAATTAAACCTAGAATAACAAAATTGTATAGTGATGAAATTACTGGATATTGAAATATTTTGTGATAGATTAAGTAAACAATTTACAAGAAATCAATTACTGACCAAGTGCCTAGTAAGTTTTCGTTTGAATTCAATTTTATTTCGACAGTCCCTGATGCTAGCAGGTAGCGAATTCCAGAGTCTTGGCAGGGCTTTACTGCTTTAATTTCAAGTACCATTTCAAAAACATTTTGGAGAATACGAGTGTTTGCCGGTAGTACTGTAGCTAAGGAATCAAATTCTCTTAGCCTAGCTCCAATTTCTGGCTATACCACTAGTCTCGAAGAGTGCTATTCATAGACATTTCGCTAGCCCGCGCTATGAGCGTGCTAAACTAGCCCTGACTCTCGACTGGTTACTTGTACAGGATTCATATCATATCACATCGCTAACACTGGTTTATGAATACGAAAAACGTTAGTTCGCTGATCATCCACCGTTAGCCCGCGCTAAGAATGTCTATGAATATGGCCCGAAGAGTCTATATCGCTCTTTCCACTCAGTTTAGACCTTACAAGCGCGCCAACGTTCTTTCCACACTGTAAATTAAAATTGATTTAGCATTGAGTCCGTGGGGCTCATTAGCCGGAATAATTGACACTCCAACCGCCAATAAATTACGCACCCCCGTGCAATAAGGGAGGCAGGCTGATTGGGATTCAGAGGGCGATAACACTGCATGTACTTTGATTACGCTGCATCCAATCATTGACCTGTATCTCAAATGAATAGTCTATGCTGAGGGGGAGATGCGACACTGTTAGACGCTAGCCAAGTCGGCAGCCAGGATCGATAAAGTAGTGTTCGTTTTGGCAACCATATGAGAGGGGCGGGGCGGTCTCCAACAAAGGATACGTGAAGCTACAGCCGCCTAGCTAACTTTCAGTTTCATCTTCCCGTATAATGCGCCGTATACTTTATAGGGGGTTAAGAAGTTTACTCTCCACGAAGTATATTCCCTCTCTAGTGCAGAGGATTTTCATCTTACAGGGTGCGTTGTGGGTAATGGAGACCGTTTTCCGCCGCAGTGGAACGGGAAGTCCTTCACGCTATATTATGCGTGAGTAATTCTGAGGAATAAAAAGAGGAATCACGTTGCATGGCAACCAAGAGTCTTGAAAAACCTCCCCTGTTTACGCGTTTAACCTAGCTGTACAGCTCAGTTTCCTCACAGCATCTCACCAAAAGATAACAGAAATAAATACTCAATGAATCGCCAAGAAATCTATAGCAATAATAAATCTGTAGCCAAAATTTTTCTGGTAATTTTTGATTTTCCAAAAATAATTGGTGTTAACATGTATAATTAACCATCCTGAAACCGAAAATCGCTTTTTTTTTAATTTTTGTTTGTATGTCTGTCTGTCTGTCTGTCTGGATGTTTGTTACCTTTTCACGCGATAATGGCTGAACCGATTTATATGAAAATTGAAATATAAATTAAGTTCGTTGTAACTTAGATTTTAGGCTATATGAAGGGTACACGGGAATAACGATCAAGGTCCATTTTAGAAAGTTTCGAGAAAAACGAATTTTAGGGCCGTATTCACAGACATTTTTAGCGCGGGCTTCCGGTGGATGATCAGCGCTTTTCGTATTCATAAACCAGTGTTAGCGATAGGATATGATTTGAATTCTGTACTAGTAACCAGTGGATAGCCGGGGCTAGTTTAGCACGCTCGTAGCGCGTGCTGCGAAATGTCTATGAATAGCACCCTAAAAGTTTAAGCACTATGTGTGTATTTAATAGAAACTGACGTAGTGGAATGTCAAGAACGATGATTTCTTATTACTAGCTAGACCATATGATAGTACGTCCTTTCCACTATAAGAAAGTTAACTCAATTTCGATTTTTCATGGACCTTGATCGTTTTTCCCGTGTACACTTCATATGGCATTCAAAATAGTTTATTCAAAAGGGAAGTTATAAGGGGGCTTGAATTAAATAAATCGAAATATCTCTCTTATTATTAATTTTCGTGAAAAATGTTACATAACAAAAGTTTTTTTTAGGTGATTTCCGATAAGTTTTACTCCATGCAAAATTTTAATAGGACTGATATTTAATGAGATAAATGAGTTTTAAAATTAAAATAACGCCATCTAAGGCGCTGCAATTAAATAAAAACAAATGACTTCGTCTATAAGGGGCCTTGGACAACAACATGTATAATTAACCATCCTGAAACCGAAAATCCCTCTTTTGAAATTGTTGTTTGTATGTCTGTCTGCCTGGATGTTCTCTGAACCAAATGATATTTTAATTATTTGCATGTAATAACAATTAAGAAATATGTTTAAGGAATTATCACTGCACCAAATGAGTGGTCTCTGGACCAAAATGATCGCATTTTAATTATTTAAGTACAATTTAAATTAAGTGACATATTAAACGATATATCCTTCTATCAAACACGAATGTTCTCTGGAGCAGATGTCCTATTTTAATTATGTAATTACTTTATATTTATTTCTAACAAGTGCAGCGGAGCGCACGGGTACAGCTAGTATGTAATAAATACAAAGAACTAAAGCCTGAAAAGTGACAGGACTGCATGAATAAGCCTTCGCTTTACTGTTTTGCATTTTTTTATTATTTATCTTGGCTATAATTTATAATTTTTCTTAATATTTTAGGAGAAAAATTCGCTCCGGCGCCGGGGATCGAACCCGGTTCATTGGTTCTACGTACCAAGCGCTCTGATCACTGAGCTACGCCGAATTCAATCCACAGCACCGGATCGAACTTTCCTCCTTCAATGTTTCCCTTTGTGGCCTGACTCCAAGTTAGGTATATATATATGTTGACGTGTATCCAATGTCAACTGCCATTAATTTTTCTCCTAAACTATTAAGTGTCAATATTACAGATAAATTCTGTAGGTCAAATTTATATATATATATATATATATATATATATATATATATATTCTCTCAGCTAGCAGTGCACAATAACTGTGGATTCCCGGCCAATAAGTCACTCAGCTGAGTGCGCTCCTAAATCCATTCAAAGAACATTGTAAACGTAACATGGACCGTTCGTAGATAGCTGTAGTGACTTGAGTTCAAACTACAATACAGAAAAAAATATAGATAAGCGAGGTACTACGTTATGGAACACAAAATTTGAATGGTTGTATCGTGGACCATAATTGTATTCAAGGACCATAGTTATGGGAAATGACGGTACCTACTTTATGATTATCTGGTAAAAAAACTGACTGTATTTCAAAGAATTCCCGACAAAGCTAGGTCACGAAGTTCGGAATCTGATTAAGATTCACAAGTTTTCTTAAAGGTCAAATTATACTTATTGTGTAATATAAGGATATGACTATCAGGCATCACGAAGTAATATTGAGTAATAGACAAGGAAGAGGAGAATCTTACACAATCACATGCTATTCGATTCGCAGTTAAGTAGAAATCCGTGATGTGGTTTAAGTGCAAAACTTCCAAGTCCTACAATCCCACTTCCTGCGGTGTATCTAAACGTGAGGAAGCGAATTCAAGCAACACTGCGGCTTCTACATGCTTCCGCGTGCCACGGTTTTTCCTTCTTCCATGTTCAAATTACAGTTTGGCGAAGTTAAATATGTCACTTTGTGGACCGTTACTCAAATAACCAGTTCATCGACTTTTCAACCTGGGGATCAGAGTTCAAATCCCTTTAAGTCGAAAATCAATTTATGACAAAATTATTTTTGTTACACTCTTCTGTCATCATTGGACCAGTGATCCACTGTCACCTCTTTATCACTGTCATACGTGGAAGTGTTGGGAATGTTTGGCATCTATTGTCGGACCATCGGATCTGTGCCCCTTCAGCGCTGTCGTCGTTCTTGGAAAAGTTAACGCCTGTACTCACTCCATTCCACCCGCTTTCCTCCCACCACGTTAAACAGCAGGCCACGAACCTTGCCGAATAGGGATGTTGCCAAACTTCCGTCAAACGGTGTCATAAATAACTAATCCTCCATGTTACAATATCATTTCTTTCAATCAAAATACATCTTGTATTTCTACATTTTTTAAACCTAAATCCCATGTCTCGAATCACTTTCCGTAGTTTTTCTGTCCAACCTTGGAAATTATTGCTTCTCTCGCAACCTTCAGTAATTTCTTCAAACTTGGAACTTCTTTCATCTACAAGAATAAGGTTCCCTTGGTCTGTTCTTCCGTGGTGATTCTAGCTTTTCATCTCCTGCACAGATTCTCTCTCTCTCTCTCTCTCTCTCTCTCTCTCTCTCTCTCTCTCTCTCTCTCCTGATTTTCTTTATTAGGAGCTCTGACCTGCCTATATAAATTACATAAAAATGTTGTATTATTAGTATTAGTTAAGTAAGTAATAATACCTAATTAATTGAAATGAAATAAGCCTCACCTATGATCGCAGCTGCTCTTTTCGTTGCCTGATTTATAGGAAACAGATATTGACCTGTTTGTTTCTCTTCATCGCAAAATGTTATTACGTACTTGCTTATTAATATTTCTTTCGCCACTCCGTGCTACAGTATTCATGTTGAGTTGACAACACTGGACTGCAAGTGCAAATATTGCAAACTGTCCCGCAAGAAGGCCAAAATTGTGAGTAGTGGGGGAAGAGAAAGAGAGAGAGAGATAGAAAAGAGAGAGAGGAATGCAGGGAGAGAAATTAATTACCGAGGCTGAGAAGGAATAAGGGTTCAGTTCGCATATCTTACGGGGGCACAGATCCGATGGTCCGACAATAGCAAAACAATAGGGAAGAGTTGGGTAGTATCGGACATCGGGTAATATCGGACAGTGAGGTTTTGGTTCACTCTCATTGCCACACCAAGTAAATCCAATTTCCAAATAACTCTGTCATATTTACGAAAGTATTTCTTCTTTGAATAGCTACCACTAGGACTAGATATTTCTTTAATGACACTATAATTAATATATTTCTTCACACACAGCTTCTAAACAATAGCACTGTCTAAATGAAGCGTATCATCACGTTCCTTTCTTTTCACTATTTAACAGAGACATGCGCAACTACTAGCGTGTACCACATAAGAAGGATCTCAAACAACTACTGTAACTGCTAACAGGCAAGCGATGAATCAACAATGCACAGAATTTGTTATACGTTACTTGTGATTGGTTACAAAAAATATAATTACGAAAGTACTATAATTAATTAATTCTATTTTATAGTATTATAATTAATTAATTCTATTTTATAATATAAGTATACTGGTATTAAAATATGCTACAAAAATGATAAATTTGCTTTCGAAGGAAACAAGAGTAAGGTGGTCCGCGGAACTGTTCTGACTTAAAAAGTGGTCCCCACTTCAAAAAAGTTTGAGAAACGCTGGTCTAAATAATAAAAACTAATATAATTCATAGCTCCAAAAATTAATTCAATGCCTGCACGATATTCTAAATGGCAGATTTCGTTTCTTGGTATAACGTTTTAACGTTATTTCCGTATACAACGGAAAACATGTACAATTTAATTTGAGTCCATTGCGTGATAATGTAGCTTTGTTTGTTGCATTAATTTTGAGCAGAAGTGTATTACACTGAACGAATTATCCCAGATACACAGCAGAAAAAGAAGGGGCGTATAAATTTCATGAACAGATAATGGATTCGTATGAATATTTATAAGTTTCAGCCATATGAATCCAACTTCGTTTAATTAAAGTAGTGGGGTAGTTTTAAAAGGGGACGAAAGAGAAAGGATGAAAATAAGTCTCGGCCATTTGTGCAGCAGATTGAGAAACTGTGCAAGCGAATATTCATACGAAAATAGAATGGACATACAAAACAAATTTTATGCAATCATAATAATAAGAACAAAACATGCAACAAAACAGGCCCTAATTTTATTATCGACGGTTACAATACGATGTAAAAAAAATGTTAGTCTAATTCTGAAATCAAACTGAGTTTTAACATTCAATAATGATGTGGTAGTAGCATATTCCAGATATTAATGTGGTTATTTCTCCACATTTGTTCTTTGGGTAAAGTTAGGGCCTATAAACAAGATAGAATACTAAAATTATACAACAATATAGGCCTACTAATTGATAAATCGTAATTAAATTAAAAGCAAAATAAAATAGGTACAAATTAATGTTTGATAAATAGCAAATTACAAACTAATTACAATTAACAATAGCAATACCGTATATTATATAAGTCCCGCGCCTTGGCGTCGTGGTCTAAGCCATATTGCCTAGGGCTCGCGTTACGGAATGTGCGCTGGTTCGAGTCCTCATGGAGGAAGAAATTTTATCATGAAATTTCGGCCAGTGTATGGGACCGGTGCCCACCCAGCATCGTGATGTAGTACTTGGGGAGCTAAGATAGGTAGCGAAATCCGGTTGCGAATGCCAGCTATAACGGCTGAGGGGATCATCGTGCTAACCACACGTTACCTCCATTCTGGCTGGATGATTGTCCACTAGAGTTGGACAACACGATTCTTTTTCAGAAGTCGATTCCAACGATTCAATCACACATTACGAATCGATTCTAATGATTCGTTCACGATTCTTCTTAGTCTGCGATTCCAACTATTCTTTTGAATCGTCAACGAGTTCACGATTCTTCCCAGTCTGCGATTCCAACTATTCTTTTGAATCGTTGCAAGACACTTTCCTTTGCAAACCACGCGTAGAACAAAAACGTTCTACATCTCTCTCATAGATGGCATAAGAGGCGAGACATTGGATTGTCTCTTTCTCATTGGCTGGAACCATTCAGTATGAACTCCATTAGTCTACAAAAAAATTACCCAAGATAATGTCTCTAAATTATAATTTATCAACTGAACCTTATTATGAAGTACATTTTTTGCATTACATCTCTATTTAACTATGCACATTTCAGGTTTGTGTTCATTATTTTCCATACTTAACAAATGCAGTACATATTTTGATTTCACTCTCGCTCGGGAGCATTCGACACGGTTCGGAAATGTCCGTTGACAGGTTACATCAAACAACGAATAGAATCGTGGGTTACGATACCATGCCGATTCCTTCATATTCTTTTGAACGACGATTCTTTACGATTCTTTTGAACGACGATTCGTTGATACCACGAATCGATTCTTACGATTCTTTATTATTAGTCGTTCGAATGAACGATTCGTTCACGAATCGACCCAACTCTATTGTCCACCTCTGCTTCGGCATGTGGGTGTGAGGCCAGCAGCAGGCTGGTCGGTCTAGGCCCTTCACGGGCTGTAGCGCCACGGATTATTTATAATATATTATATAAATTGGTGTGGATTGGAAAGAGAAGAGGCTGTTCAGTAACGTTTATATCATATGAAACAAGGAATCAAATTCACGATTGGAGAAGAAATGTCAGAAGGAAGCAAAATAGGTACGTCCTCTATCACCAACCATGTTCAACATCTACTTGGAGGATTTAATGAAGAACTGTTTTCAGAATATGGAACAAGTGTAGTAGAATGAAGAAGAATAAAGTGCATCAGATTTGCTGACGATATGTCGTTAGCAGAAGAGAAGACGACACTAGAGAGATATGGTACTTCAGCTGAATGACAGCTGTGAGCAGTATGGAATGAAGATAAATGCAAACAATACGAAGACTATGATCATAGGAAGAAAAGTAAAGAAGATAAACTTGCGGATTCTAAATGAGGCAGTAGAGCAAGTGGACAGCTTCAAATACTTGGGATGTACTATAAGCAGTAACATGAGCTGCTGCCAGGAAGTCAAAACGAGAATAGCAATGGCAAAGGAAGCTTTTAATAGTAAAAGGAGCATCCTCTGAAGTACTAAGGAAGAGAGTAGTGAAGTGCTTTGTGTGGAGTGTAAAACTGTACGGAAGCAGAAACATGAACATTACTACGAAGTGAAGAGAAGCGACTAGAAGCACTTGAAATGTGGATATGGAGAAGGATGGAGCTTGTGAAATGAACAGACAGAATAAGAAATGAAGCTGTGTTGGAAAGAGTGGGCGAAGAAAAAACAATGCTGAAACTGATCAGGAAGAGGAAAAGGAATTGGCTGCGTCACTGGCTGATAAGAAACTACGTACTGAAGGATGAACTGGAAGGACTGGTGAATGAGAAAAGAGTTCGAGGTAGAAGATGTCAGGTGATAGACGATATTAAGATACATGGATCATATGCAGAGACTAAGAGGAAGGCAGAAAATACAAAAGACGGGAGAATGCTGGGTTTGCAGTCAAAGATCTGTCCTTGGGCAGAACATTATAAATGAAGAAAAAAATATATTATATATAATGTTTAAAATAGATATCAAATCACAGACTAACTTGCAAATACATTTTTAAAGTAAATAGCAAATCGCAAGCTAACTAAAATTAACAGCAATACAAATAAATTTGTAAAGAATATTATCCGGAATTTCGGGGTTGTACTTGTCTACGGATTGCTTTTCAAAATAGTGTTCGTGTTGGGCCTTCATGATATCAACCTTTTAAAATCATTCTCAATGAAGAAATAATTATTCTGAGATCAATTCACGCATGAGAGGGAACGAAGGTAACTTTGCAGTTACGGAAAATGATTTGCAATACTCGTAAAGCGAAGAGAATTAATGTGAATCAAATCCGTGTTTCCTCGCGAACTATATGATGACAATTACGGGCTTTCGAGTGTCATAAACAGAGGCATTTCAACAGCTGAGCGCCAGCCAACTGTGCAAATAAAAGGCTGTCGAATGGGATTATATCCACGACAGTGTAGGCCCTACTAATAGGCAGGTTACAGGAGAGTGAAATCAGATTCCAATTCATTCTAAAACAAATTAAAAAAGATATAATATACGTTTTACGCTCTGGGTTAAGAAAGAAATATCACATTTAAAAATATCCAGTTATATGAAGAAGTCCCGCGCCGTGGCGTCGTGGTCTAAGGCATCCTGCCTAGGACTCGCGTTACGGAATGCGTGCTGGTTCGAGTCCTCATGGAGGAAGAAATTTTCTAATGAAACGTCGGCCAGTGTATGGGACCGGTGCTCACCCAACATTGTGATGCATTTGGGGAGCTACGATAGGTAGCGAAAATCCGGTTTCGCAAACCAGCTATAACGATTGGGGAGATCATCGTGCTAACCATACAATACCTCCATTCTTGTTGGATGATCGTCCACCATTGCTTCGGCATGTGAGCGTGAAGCCAGCAGCCGGCTGGTCGGTCTAGGCCCTTCACGGGCTGTAGCGCCACGAATTATTATTATTATCATTATTATTATTATTAATTATTATTATTATTATTATTATTATTATTATTATTATTAAACATTACATAATTTTATCAAATATTCTAGTTAATTTGAAAAACTTTATCACACTATTGCAGTAAGAAGGTTCACCAAAGATCTTGCTATATGCTAGGCTTTTACTGTACTTTATGTGATGAAAAAGTTAGAAAAAAAAATTATGCTTAGAAAAAATATGTTGAATCAGCAATTATGAAGACGGAAGGAGCTGTGTAATCATTGATAACACAAAACAACAGTACGTGAAAATATGAAGTCACAGAAGATACAATATGAGTAGTTCGATGCGAAAGGAGGCTAACTTATAAAAACTTCTAGGATTTTATTAACTTCGTCACATCTATAAAGCAATAAAAAGAGAAACTGTAATTCCTAACTAAACACAACGACCTTCGCTGCGTAGCGTGTCCAACTAGAAACTTCCGAGAACGAAGTAAGTATACAATATTTGTATTCTCTGTTGAGTAGTCGAAAAGAGTCGACATAATTTTGACGAAGACTGTATGCACACATGGCTGTGGAGTAGGGGCATGAGCAAGCACGGACTAAATTACGTCAGATGAGACAAAACGAAGCTTCTTACTGTGCAGTGCGACATAAAGGAAACCCCATTTCATCAAGATAACGCACATAACTATTTGGAATGCAAAATAAAACAGAACATATCAAATTTCCATAGGGTAAAATTAATTCACTTTCACTGCTAACTGCTACTTTTTAATTTGTATAAAACAAAAACCAATTCCCTATTATTTTACAGTATTAACAGTTTTCAATATCGGTATTCGGACGAGATACTCCGTCTTGATAACAGTGAACCCGAGTTCCCTACTACATATAGACTTTAAGCCTGAAGAGGACTGCATAGCATGACGGGATGTCGGGACCGACTTAGCCTGGCAGCACAGTTGGTACGCAACTCCTTCCAAGACGGGTGCACAAACAACCTCTTTCATTTGAAGTTATAGGGTTGTTCCATATCCCGCACGTTAAACACTTCTATACCTCTTATATAATAATCCGTGGCGCTACAGCCCGTGAAGGGCCTAGACCGACCAGTCGGCTGCTGGCCTCACGCCCACATACCAAAGCAGAGGTGGACGATCATCCAACCAGAATGGAGGTATCGTGTGGTTAGCATGATGATCCCCCCAGCCGTTATAGCTGGTATTCGCAACCGGATTTCGCTACCTATCGTAGCTCCCCAAGTGCATCACGATGCTGGGTGGGCACCGGTCCCATACACTGGCCGAAATTTCATGAGAAAATTTCTTCCCCCATGAGGACTCGAACCAGCGCGCATTCCGTAACGAGAGTCCTAGGCTGGATGTCTATACCTCTTACCTAAGTTAAATCTAATCATGAGTTTAACTCAACGTGTCGCATTACAGAATCTCGGTTAAGTTAAACCGTAGTGGAATACGATTGATATTACTGCTAGGAAGAAAGAAGAAAAGAAGACAATCATAACTGTTTAACTATATTATTGATTTTAAATATCCGACGCTCGTGGAGAATCTTCATCTTTGTTCTTCGATATCAGAGAGAGTATAATAATAAAACCTAAAGAGGACCAATATCGCGTACTTCAGTATGCTTGTCAGACTTAACCTTAAATAGTTTCTTAACGCTGGCTACCAACGTTATACCACAGTATAGTATAAACAGTCACGAAGCTCAACACGTAGGGAATATGCATCCATAGATAGTTGCTAACCACTAGGATCGCTACTATCGCCCCATTACAATGTGAAATAGTAACAGCATAATCTATTGTTCGTAGTACCCTCACAACTCAAGCTTCGTGACTGTATGTACTAGACTGTGGTTATACTCCAAAACACAATGCAACCAAACTAAACCTTACATGACCATCAGAGACGTAACTCCATACAGAATCAACTGAGTAATGAAGTAATGATATCAGTGTGCGTATTTTATGTTGTCTAGAATATTTATGAAACAGAATTCAATCAAAGAATAAAAATATTTTCATGAGTCTAATAAAATTAGGTAATATTATTTACTTACTTACTTACAAATGGCTTTTAAGGAACCCGAAGGTTCATTGCCGCCCTCACATAAGCCCGCCATCGGTCCCTATCCTGAGCAAGATTAATCCAGTCTCTATCATCATATCCCACCTCCCTCAAATCCATTTTAATATTATCCTCCCATCTACGTCTCGGCCTCCCCAAAGGTATTTTTCCCTCCGGTCTCCAAACTAACACACTATATGCATTTCTGGATTCGCCCATACGTGCTACATGCCCTGCCCATCGCAAACGTCTGGATTTAATGTTCCTAATTATGTCAGGTGAAGAATACAATGCGTGCAGTTCTGCGTTGTGTAATTAGGTAATAATATATTAGGTAATATTATTAGTGTTTATAAATGAGGCCCCATAGTAAATTTTACCAGGAGACTGCCACACACAGTGTAATGCGCAATAGGTTTATACTAGATTTTCGGACCTCCGAAATCTTTAATCGTTTTCGGTATGTCTACTACCAGAGGCAAAATAACGCACCGCAACTAGTAACTGATGCAGAGATTCAACAGAATGTTTTCAAAAATAAAAAATAAAGTATTTATCTTTTCAAATCATCTTTAAATTCAAACCCTAAAACATATATTTTTGCACTTTCCCATTTTCTTTTGCATGTTGCATCCGACTTTCAATTTTTCGAAACAAGGTTAGGACTATAAGCCTAATTCTAAAGTCTAGGATTGTCTGTTTCGAAAGCCTCAATTGGCGAAGTGTATCAACATCGGTTAAAAACGCAGTAATCATAGATTACGAAACGACGGTTAAACAGTAAAAGTGGTTAAAATGTAATTTCTGTGCACCATTCACAATTACCGATTACTTAAACATGGCTAGCTGACACCTCATTTAACCAGAGTAATGTCTATGATAGTACACTGTTTCTACAAAATTACTAAAGGAAAGCATCCATACCGCTGCAAAGATAATAGTCAACGTCTAAAAACGGCTGTGCTCACTCCGTTCTACATCGAAATGAACGTGTCCTACATTTTCGTTTTGCATTTGTTTGCCTTTGGGCGCTGTTATATTTGCGAGTTGCATTTCTTTGCTTTTCAGTGCTGTTAGGTTAAAATCGTACAAAATAGAAAACTGAATGCAAAAATGATTATATCCCAATGTGAGGTTGAAGTATCGATAGACTCAATTACTAGATTTAAATATAATATATATAAAAAGATGGAATATCTATCAAGGAAAAGGATGCAGAAGATTAGTAGGAATGTGTATACGATCCAGGACCCAATTTACACGAGGGAACTGTTCATTATCCCAAGATCCATCCATAACCTCTCTTTGTTCAGCCAGTGACATGGAGAAAGAGATATTCGAGTATTCCCCCTTTTATACAGAAAATAACAGTTATCTAGAATCGTAATATAAGCAACCGATCCATAGGAGAAATATGACTTTTTGTGTTATTTCAAGTGATCCATTTGTAGATTTTGATAAACGAAATACCTCCTGAAATTTTCTGTCACCTAATTCCTCGTAAGAATTCTCTCTTTCCACTAAAGAAACTTCACGCTCACGCTCTATCCAAGAAATTCAAGTAGGCTACTGTGCGATAATAATCGTCTTCGAAATAAACATCTGTGGCTCTGGCCGCCATTTTGCTTTACTTGCTCTACTAATCACTGGTTATCTCTTTTAACCGCTCGAATATGACCGGTTAGAGATTACTGTGGTTAACCTCCTATTTAAGTCGTAACCGAGGTTGACCCACTGTAAAAATGCTTAACCAGCGGTTAGGTGACAATTTTAACCGGTGATTACACTAACCGACGTTGATGCACGTGGGAAAATATGTTTTAAAATCTATGTTAATGTATGTATATTTCAAAGTGGTGCACTCTATTTCGAAAAATTCTTGGCCGCCGTGGTCGTTCAATAATATTGATCACTCACTTATCGTCACTCATAAGTTCTTGGAAAACATCTGCACTATCCATGTGTATTGCGGGAACCGCCATCTTGCATTGTTGAGCCTTGTACTGCCGATCAAGTTAACTCAAGATTAACTGGTAGTTAAGGTTTATAATACGAAAAAATGTTATGTTTTATTTAACGACGCTCGCAACTGCAGAGGTTATATCAGCGTCGCCGGATGTGCCGGAATTTTGTCCCGCAGGAGTTCTTTTACATGCCAGTAAATCTACTGACATGAGCCTGTCGCATTTAAGCACACTTAAATGCCATCGACCTGGCCCGGGATCGAACCCGCAACCTTGGGCATAGAAGGCCAGCGCTATACCAACTTGCCAACCAGGTCGACTTATAATACGAAGCAGAGCGAAAAACTTCAGTTTAAACGGCGTTTATAATACCGACACTAAGGCGCTTGCCTACCGATCAGGAGTTGCACTCGGGCGTGGGTTCTATTCCCGCTTGGGCTGATTACTTGGTTGGGTTTTTTCCGAGATTTTCCCCAACCGTAAGGTGAATGTCAGGTAATCTATGGCGAGTCCTTGGCCTCATCTCGCTAAATACCATCTCGCTATCATCAATCCCATTGACGCTAAATAACCAAGTAGTTGATACAGCGAAGTTAAATAACCAACTAAAAAAACCCGTATCCGCGCGAGATATAACCAACAAATTAAGTCTGAAGTCTTCTATCAGGTACAGAGTTCTTGTACATTGGTCATGCTTTATTTCCTTCCCGAAAGATTTTAATGCCCTAAAACATTGCCCTCAGCTGGGTTTGAATTCGCGAATTTCTGATCCAAAAGCTACCATGGTAACAGAGAACGACAGCAAAGCAGTAGCTATCATAGAAGTGATATTTTTTAGTATCTCACTAATGCAGAATTCTTTTAAACTTCGAATAATAAGAAAGTAAAAAGATACTGCTCCCTACTTAAAAGTCGAAACACGGAAACCCACGAAACATCTTAAATCTTTACAGACAGTTTTGGGAATCGAATCTGAAATATCACGTCTCGAAAGGTTAAAAGCTACGATGTAAATAGTCTAACCGGGAGAGAAATCTCGAACTTTCCTGTAACGGAAAGAAAGTAATAATTATAAAACATCGACAACTGAAGTCTTTTAGAACACTATAGATTTTCTTTTCTTCTTGCTTGAAGGAAGTTGAGTGTATACGTGATCTGTGTTGAAACCGCGGGATTGTACTGCTCCGCTACGGACCACTGATTGATTTTCTTGCGGCACCCTGAACGTAATCAACTTACGGAGTACGAAGTTCGTACCGCAGCACGATATGAAGTCTGCGCCGAGCTGGGTATACATTAATAAAAAGTTTAAATAGAAACTTCAGCAAGAACAAACCGCACCAACTTTCTCAACAGAATATCGTATTCAACAGAAAGGGGAACGTATGAACGAAATATCGCAGCCGTTAAATTTTGCAATTAATAAAGCTTGACTGATATTTTAATCCTAATTAATTAAATTACTTTTTCCCTTTCAGCTGATGAAGAAGACTGGCCAAAATATCCGGACATGGTGCATTTTTGCGGCAGTTACAGAGACAATTATTTGTTTGCTTAGTTTGCGCAACAGATGACAATGTCATACAATTGAACGGCTGCCTAGAATAACGTTGTAAGTCCGTTTTTGGCCAAACTGAGTTTTCGGCTGAAAAATGTTGTATCGCACGTCTTACATCATGTGCTGTCATCGCCTTACTGATATTCACACTACTTCGAGAGCTGTAGTATTTTGATTGTGTTACTGAGCTGAATAACGTTGTAACGCAAATAAAATGGTGGACAATCATACTTGTAGCGTGACACATGGTCTCATAAAAAACGTAAACAGAAAGAGAAAACGTAAGATTAATATCATGCAATGGAAGGAATATGTACATAAGACACTAAAGAATCAGGGGAAGGAATATACTTCGAAGAAAGGTGACATTAAACCAGCTGTGAAACGACCTGAACTGGTGAGTAGAATAATGTTGTAAGTCAATGTAGGACTACAGAGTGCTAAAGGAGAATAGTTAACGGTAATAAGGTCATGGTTACTATGAATTCTGCCATGACCTAATAAGAGAATAAAGAAAAAAAATAATTCTTGTCTGTGTAATAATGATATTGTATGCCTAAACAGGCACTATCACCTTTACTTTTTAAATTTGCTCTATAATATGCCATTAGGAAAGTACAGGATAACAGACAGGGTTTGGAATTGAGCGGATTACATCAGCTTCTTGTGTATGCGGATGACGTGAATATGTTAGGAGAAAATCCACAAACCATTAGGGAAAACACGGAAATTTTACTTGAAGCAAGTAAAGCGATCGGTTTGGAAGTAAACCCCGAAAAGAGGAAGTATATCATTATGTCTCGTGACGAGAATATTGTACGAAATGGAAATATAAAAATTGGAGATTTATCCTTCGAAGAGGTAGAAAATTTCAAATATCTTGGAACAATAACAAATATAAATGACACTCGGGAGGAAATTAAACACAGAATAAATATGGGAAATGCCTGTTATTATTCGGTAGAGAAGTTTTTGTCATCTAGTCTTCAGTCAAAAAATTATGCAATAGGTGTATTGATAACAAATGTGTAGAGTAACATAGCTGCTAATTCGTATACTAAATATATCATAGTAGAAGTTAATAAAATGTATCCATGATATTCACGCATTAGGGATAGGCGTAATACTTCTGTAACGAAAAGTTCAATATAATTTGTATGCGTACAGTTTTTTAATTGCTTCCTTACCTCGAACTGTAGAGTTGCTATGAATTTTCTTGAGGACGAGTGACGGCGTATCAACTCTGATGCCCTTCGGTTTAAATGTCTGAGGCGGAAATGTGTACGAGACTGATAAAAACAGTTCCAACCGCTGATTTAGGCATCCTGCCAACGCTAACTTACAGCCAACCTTCTAAGTATAACTCTTACAGACTTAATCAGTGGATATTATTTTTGTATTCTGATAATAAACCAATTATTATGACTGCTACAAAACCTTCAAAACACAGACAGTTCTGTTCAAGTTTCTCCATCTGACAGTAAACATGGTTAAAGTCACCATCATCACAACCCTGAGTGAGTTTTGACCACTGCTATAAATCTTGCTGTCAGCCCTTTAAGTTTTTCCGCTCATTCTCTGAGTCTCCAGGTCCACGTAATCTCGCCCCACTACATCTTCTTTGGTCTTAGTTTTCTCCTGCTGTTGTACAATTTCCCTTATAATATTCCTTTTGGACTTCCACATACCTTGCAATGTCTCGTCCTCCACATTATAACATTGTTTTTGGTATTTACGTATTCCATAATTTTCTGACTCGTCATATGCAGGGTCTTTCATAACATAATTAGGTGACGAATACAATGCGTGCAGTTCTGGCGTTGTGTAACTTTCTCCATTCTCCTGTAACTTCATGTCTCTTAGTCCCAAACATTTTCCAAAGCACCTTATTCTTGTACATCCTTAACATCTGTTCCTCTCTGAAAGTGAGAGTCCAAGTTACACAACCATATAGAACAACCGTCCGTCCGTCCATCCGTCCGTCCGTCCGTCCGTCCATCCATCCATCCATCCAACGACCCACCTACCTACCTACCTACCTACCCACCCATCCACCCATCTATTTACTCATTTATTTATTTATTTATTTATTTATTTATTACAATTCAAAAAATCATTTCTCAAATTCTTAAAGATTCCCTGCAGATTATACAGTTTCATTTATACCACTCAGAAGGCCTTAATTAAGGATATGCTAATTTTAAATAAAATCTTTTATTTATAAGTATAATTTTATAGTCATCTTCTAAGATTTTATTTTATAATTGATAATCAATGGTGCTTAATTATTACATTTCATTTTTATAACAATATTCATATTTAATTGATAATATTTGTTTGCTATTAATTTCCGGATCCTCGAGGTCATCCTTAAGGCCGGACGAGTTATTTATTTATTTATTTATGTCTATAACAGGGAAAAGCTCCAATTACAATAGAAACTATAAATATGTGCTTAGAACATAAAATTGGACATAACATGAAAAAAGATATAAAAACAGATACAAATGCAAGGTACAAGTCCAAATACAAATGAAAAATTAAAAAATCAGACATACTACGTAAATAAAAGACAGAGATACAGATATAAATGAAAAATACAAAATAAAAAAGAATGAAGAATAGATATCATAACCAAAATATGTAAAGTGCAGCTATAAATTGCAAATTACAGAGTAATAAATAGATAGCAATACTATTTAAAATCAACTACCTTCACTTGCCTATATTAATAAGAAAATGTTTATATTTCATGTAAGAAATGTTGAAATCTAGATCCCATGTTTTACATATTTCATTGAATTTTGAACACATTTTTAACACTGGTGAATTTTTATGTGCTGAAGTGTTTGTTTTTTTTTTTTTTATAATATAACAATTGACAACTTCTCTAATGTGATGTTCTAGCGTTAATCTGGATTTGTGATAATATTTCGCTATTATCCAGTAGACCGTTGAATATTTTATACAGGGACATCATTTTATTTGTACTAACATTTTTAATATTAACCTGGCTATACCTTTGGATTAATGATTGAGACCCGGAAACACCGTTTGCTACCTCCTTCCACGACTGGAGTTCGATGATACTGGCGTAAAATACAAACAGATCACTTTACCAGGTACAGGAGGGAAGAAAAGTAGTTCATCCATTTACGCAAAGTAGGAAATATCGCGATTTTGAGTGTGATAATTTTCATTAGGTTTTGTTTAATCAAAATACAGTACAGTATTAACAGTAAGTGTTTTTACTCACGAAATAAGTTAACCATGCGAACGTATTCATTATGCACTGAATATTATACTCCCTACATCACATTAGCGTACGATATAAAGAACGAAGTTAAAATTAAAAATAATCATAATATGGATATTTAAACACATTTTTTAAAATGGTGGCCGTTCATTTCGATACTGGTCTTTTGTGCCTATTATCGCACTATAGACTATTGCATCTAATTCCAATTAGCAGTTTCGTCCTTCATACTTAGTAACTCATGTTGAAATAATTCTGTACCTACTCTATAAAAGAGTACCTTACGTACTGTAAATTCAGTCTTCACTTCTGCCCGACCCGCACAGATAAAATTACTCAGACATGCCATCTACTGTCCGTCCAAGAGGTTATGTCGCAGGATCGTAGAAAGGGGGGGGGGAATCACGTGATAGCTAATTACTTAACGAGGCCCTTTTATTTAAGTTATTTTAAACAGTTGCATAATATTACGTAGACGTCCAATTAATTTCTAACAGAAATTAATGTTTTCAGAAAAGAGCTAAGAAAGCCCAGCCACTAGTCTTTACAGTGGAGCGAGCAGAAGCAGGTGAGGGAAATCGGGATGCGACGTAGGCAAACGGACGACAGTACCTGTGCGAAAATATGATTCAATATTGGAAATTTTCGTCACTGGAAAACGCGAACATATTTCTGAAACGTACTATAATCACTAACTCAGTACTGCGACCTTAGTTCTGTGTGAACAGTAGGAACTTGGTTAGTAGAAGGGGTGGGAGTGAAGTACATTCAAACATTCAGGTACAATAAAAGTCGAAGTAAAAATAATAAAATGATGTCCCTGTATAATAAAAGTTGCTCAGCAAGTAATCTACGACTGGCAAAAGACATTAAATTAAATTCAGCAAGTAGACTGTTGTACGAAATTTTGTTATGAAAGGATATATATATATATATATATATATATATATATATATATATATATATATATATATAGGGGAGAGTTGGGTAGTATCGGACATAGGGTAATATCGGACAGTGAGTTTCTTTCATCTACCACCATATGGTAGTACTGAATGACATGGTTACGTTTCTGTATGCGACATCACAGAAACGTAACCATGTCAATTAGGTACTATCATCGTGTGGTAGATGAAAGAAACTCACTGTCCGATATTACCCGATGCCCGATACTACCCAACTTTTATCCACCACCATATAGTAGTACCTGAATGACATGGTTACGTTTCTGTATGCGACATCACAGAAACGTAACCATGTCAATTAGGTACTATCATCGTGTGGTAGATGAAAGAAACTCACTGTCCGATATTACCCGATGTCCGATACTACCCAACTTTCATCCACCACCATATAGTAGTACCTGAATGACATGGTTACGTTACTGTATGCGACATCACAGAAACGTAACCATGTCAATTAGGTACTATCATCGTGTGGTAGATGAAAGAAACTCGCTGTCCGATATTACCCTCTGTCCGATACTACCCAACTTTCATCTACCACCATATAGTAGTACCTGAATGACATGGTTACGTTTCTGTATGC
The DNA here is from genome assembly GCF_040183065.1 of Periplaneta americana. NCBI lineage: Eukaryota > Metazoa > Arthropoda > Insecta > Blattodea > Blattidae > Periplaneta > Periplaneta americana. The sequence continues at coordinate 16,550,806 of NC_091119.1, forward strand.
GACATCACAGAAACGTAACCATGTCAATTAGGTACTATCATCGTGTGGTAGATGAAAGAAACTCACTGTCCGATATTACCCTATGTCCGATACTACCCAACTTTCATCTACCACCATATGGTAGTACTTGAATGACATGGTTACGTTTCTGTATGCGACATCACAGAAACGTAACCATGTCAATTAGGTACTATTATCGTGTGGTAGATGAAAGAAACTCACTGTCCGTTATTACCCGATGTCCGATACTACCCAACTCTCCCCTATATATAAACTTTCAGTTTTCTTGAAACCAGACTAGATGACAAAAGCTTCTCAACTGAATAATAACAGGCATTTCTCATATTTATTTTGGATTTAATTTCCTCTATGAGGTTCATTTATATTATTATTATTATTATTATTATTATTATTATTATTATTATTAATGTTTGCACTCCCCAAGTACACAACGAAATCAATCTATTTCATTCAACACGTGACAGAGGGAAACGTTTTGATTCATTTGAACCACGACCCAGTATTTTCTCATTCTCAGTCTAGTCAAATCCTCCACCAATCACCACAACAGAGGAGGAGACACCATGGCGCGGTTGGTGGTATGATGCCCCCAGCGATGAATCTTCGCAGAGGTATTCAGCTCGCTTTACATAATCAATACAAATTAGTGTATTATTTCGAGAAAGCACTCCTAAATCCGGCAAGTGCGGTCTTTTGCTTTGATATATACCTCCCACCGAGACTCCAACCCACAACCATTTCTGTTCACCAGATGAACGGTCTCCACGATTTGATTATGCGGTACAAATGTCGCATTCGCCCACTCTCTTGCCCTAAGGTCACATCTATTATACGACTCTTTCATTTTCTCGCAAAACAAAAACAACAGCTGAGAGAATAACGTGTTCTGTACAAACTTCCCATAATTTAACATATACCATAAGCATCAATAACATAAAGCATAAAGGAGGAAAGGTGGGAAAATGAAGCTACATGAAATACAAGAGCGAATGAAAAAATGTAATTAATATTTGAGGGGTTCGGGAGTAAAACATGGTAAGTGACTTTTCGTGGGAAAGTAAAATCTGTATACTTCTGCCATCTGTTGATATACTGGAAAACTAACTACTGCATAAGACGCAGCATGCAAGATACCATATTATACGCTACATATCTCATTTTTGACCAAAATATATCTAATGCGACCCATTACAGGCACTGGCAACATCAAACTTGAAACCAATTACCTGATATATCATTTCCATGTTCATTGTTACCATATTAACAATCTCATTACATATAGTATAATGGGAGGCAGCAGACACTTAGTGTGCATATATATTGTCCTGAACATATTCCAACAAAAATAAAAACAGTGCTGTCATATCGGGTGAATGTGGGGGCCACGACATGGATGCGTTGAATCCGATCCAGCGACTTACAAACTACAAAGTTAGGGAGTCCCATGCTGTTGAATAAGTATATTTGGCTGCATATCAGCGAAGAATCAATGAATGAACTATCACAGGATGCATTCATGTCGATACGAGGCAGCATTGTCAAAGAAGCATACATTCTGCTGAAAACAGAACACCCATCAACCAAAATAAATTTATCAAAATTCTATTAACTTCGACCACAGGATATCCTTATGTCAAGTGAAATGCCACACATTATGTAAGTTTCATTCAAATTTGAGTTTCTTTGTAGTTGTCATCAACAAGAAAGTCCCGCACTTTAATTCTAATGTTAAGAACTTTTAGAGTTCATTTGCTGTGATCTACAAAATGTGAGACAGAGATAGTCAATGTGAAAATGACGATTGCAAAAAACTGCAAGAACAGCAGCATCAGCAACTCATGAAATTAACCCAGAATCATTATTTTGTCTAGTGAAATTTATTAGTAAGACTAGAAAAAATGTACATCAAACTATAAGTATGCAGTTATCTGCCAAAGTAGTGTAGATGAGGATGGTGATATGAAAATAATGTACATGCGAACAGTTAGTGAATCAGGGAAATTTTTCAGAACTGATGAATCTGATGTATCACATATTATTGACATGAACAAATTGTGCGTGTCCTTCCCCAACCAGTAATGAAATAGCTGTATAAGAAATTGCATTTTCCATGATTTCAGTGAACCTCTGGACATGTAAGAGAGAGAATAAATTAAATAATTCACACCATGTCTCACCTGTGACATTTAACTGTCCCACCCGTGACAACAATTAATAATTTATCTTTCCATGTTCTTATTTTATGCAGATCATGGTGAAGTACAACTCATCTTCTATCAGTCTGAAAGCGTTTTGAATTTCTTTTACCAAGAACTTCAATAAAACCTCATGCAGTGTCATGCTTGATGTACATTTTTAGTCCCAGCTGTGACAAGATTTCAAAATTGAATTGTATCGAAACTGAGGCAAAGATTTCTTAAAAATTCACATATAACAGAAGATTATAATGCCAAGAGTGCATATCATATAGTGGCTTTTCATTTTTGTTCCTATTCAATTAAATATTTGTCATATGAGCACAAAAAATGCAATGCAAATGTTCCACCCGTGACAACGGAATGACCCAAATGTAATGATATCGTGACCATCTAAAAGTCTTTGAGATTTGAGATGGTAGAAGAAGGAATCTCCTGTCTAGCTGAAAATGGATCAACGAGACGAGTAGATATTTTAGCGTACAATGCTGACACTAAACAGGGCATCATTGTGGACCCCACGATACGTTTTCAAGTAGAATGTCATCAGTCAGCCGAGGTCCACCTTGAGAAGAAGTCGATCTATGAGCCTACAGTCAACTATTTCAAGCTGAAATATGCCTTAATTCACATTGAGGTATTCGGCTTGCTCATAGGTGCTCGAGGAACTACACCAGCTTTTTTTCGAAGAATTTTGACGGCAGTTTGCTCTGCCAATATCTCTGAGGGATGACATTGTGATAATTGTGTTAAAAAAATCCTGCCAAATCCTAATTAATCCCATGGTGCCACATTAATAGCAATTGTAATTTTTCACGCCCTTTTCTTTGTTTCCCTTCTTTAAAATTTAATATATATGTTTACATATTATGTATAATAATTTTTTTTGGGGATATACTGAGTCCGTAAGGGCTACCCTCAATGGGGGGGCAGTTTACTATTATTATTATTATTATTATTATTATTATTATTATTATTATTATTATTATTATTAACTTTCTCGTAATATTCATAATCTTTTCACACTTCTTCCGTAATTATTGATTGAAATATGGAATGTTTAAACGGGACATGGTGTATAATTACAGTACAAGTACAGTAAAATATTTAATATAGACCGGGATCTTGGTATCCTTCATCGTAGCTCAGCGGTAGCGTTTCTAGCTACAAATCTAGAGCATTTTATTTTCAACAGCATAGTGGAGATTTATCTTCTTTCCTTTGGAATTGATTGTGTGCCTTGTGTTTGTCCTGTGTTGCTTTAAGAAACGGACTTGTACCATGTTACCCACAGACCAGAGAGCCCTCCCACTTGTATCCAGTGTTTGAATTAGCAGTGGTGAGAAATAGGTGAGGCTAAACTGCAGGTGGCTGTTTCTTCTTTCAAACACCTGCGACCAACAATTGACAACCAGTACACAGTACACGTTTTGAATGGAATTTATGATTGCAGATGGAGACAATGGGATCACTACATTAAAGCGACAGCAGCTTCTTTTGTTTTGCGCATTTACAATTCTAAGGATACATTCTATACTTGTTTTATTTTTTTAGGAGAGTAGGTTACGAGGATGAGGCACCAAGCCTGGGAGAATGATAGGAAGCTTCTAAATACTCATTTTTTGTGCGTAAGTGATATCATATTATAGATCATGTGTTCGTGTGTTAGATAATTATCGCATTTAGATGTAGTTGCAGTGCACGGGGTTGGTGTAACTTATGTTACACTTCCAGTAGTGGCCGGTGACCAAAATCTTCAAGAGAACTGATGTAACTAGTTTAAGTAGGCTACTTCCCATACAAAATGTTTATGATGCACATTATTACTACGGTATATTATTAAAACCTTAAAATTGTTTAACGACACGTTAAAAGTGTTAAAATTTTTAAAAAAGGTTATGTACCTTAGACAGAAGGCCCGTTTCGACGCCGGTGCTGCGTCATTTTCAGTGTCCTACGAACTACTGATGTTCCTGTTGATTTTGCATTCTGCCATTTGCATTTGTCAGTTGTAAGGGTAGGGGTGTGTTTAAGTAGGCTATTTTCCATACAAAATGTTTATTATGATGTACATTATTACTACGGTATATTATTAAAAACTTAAAATTGTTTAACGACACGTTAAAAGTGTTAAAATTTTTAAAAAAGGTTATGTACCTTAGACAGAAGGCCCGTTTCGACGCCGGTGCTGCGTCATTTTCAGTGTTCTACGAACTACTGATGTTCCTGTTGATTTTGCATTGTGCCATTTGCATTTGTCAGTTGTAAGGGTAGGGGTGTGTTTAAGTAGGCTATTTTCCATACAAAATGTTTATTATGATGTACATTATTACTACGGTATATTATTAAAAACTTAAAATTGTTTAACGACACGTTAAAAGTGTTAAAATTTTTAAAAAAGGTTATGTACCTTAGACAGAAGGCCCGTTTCGACGCCGGTGCTGCGTCATCTTCAGTGTCCTACGAACTACTGATGTTCCTGTTGATTTTGCATTGTGCCATTTGCATTTGTCAGTTGAAAGGGTAGGGGTGTGTTTAAGTAGGCTATTTTCCATACAAAATGTTTATTATGATGTACATTATTACTACGGTATATTATAAAAAAAACTTAAAATTGTTTAACGACACGTTAAAAGTGTTAAAATTTTTAAAAAAGGTTATGTACCTTAGACAGAAGGCCCGTTTCGACGCCGGTGCTGCGTCATCTTCAGTGTCCTACGAACTACTGATGTTCCTGTTGATTTTGCATTGTGCCATTTGCATTTGTCAGTTGAAAGGGTAGGGGTGTGTTTAAGTAGGCTATTTTCCATACAAAATGTTTATTATGATGTACATTATTACTACGGTATATTATTAAAAACTTAAAATTGTTTAACGACACGTTAAAAGTGTTAAAATTTTTAAAAAAGGTTATGTACCTTAGACAGAAGGCCCGTTTCGACGCCGGTGCTGCGTCATCTTCAGTGTCCTACGAACTACTGATGTTCCTGTTGATTTTGCATTGTGCCATTTGCATTTGTCAGTTGAAAGGGTAGGGGTGTGTTTAAGTAGGCTATTTTCCATACAAAATGTTTATTATGATGTACATTATTACTACGGTATATTATTAAAAACTTAAAATTGTTTAACGACACGTTAAAAGCGTTAAAATTTTTAAAAAAGGTTATGTACCTTAGACAGAAGGCCCGTTCCGACGCCGGTGCTGCGTCATTTTCAGTGTCCTACGAACTACTGATGTTCCTGTTGATTTTGCATTGTGCCATTTGCATTTGTCAGTTGAAAGGGTAGGGGTGTGTTTAAGTAGGCTATTTTCCATACAAAATGTTTATTATGATGTACATTATTACTACGGTATATTATTAAAAACTTAAAATTGTTTAACGACACGTTAAAAGCGTTAAAATTTTTAAAAAAGGTTATGTACCTTAGAAGGCCCGTTTCGACGCCGGTGCTGCGTCATTTTCAGTGTCCTACGAACTACTGATGTTCCTGTTGATTTTGCATTCTGCCATTTGCATTTGTCAGTTGTAGGGGTGGGGGTGTGTTGCTCCTATGGTGGGGGGTGGTTGTTTGTGTGCTATGTATCTACAGGTGTGGACACTTGCCTCAATCAGCCGACACTGTACACTTCGCATAATTACAGTAACACTTCTACTGTTGGGTTAATATTTTCGTAAATACAAAGCTATGATAAGGAAAACAAAGAATATACGAGAAATAGAGGATATAAGGAGAAAATGGGCACGACAAGGATAACAAGACGAATGCAAGGAGAACGAAGGTACGTAATAAAACGAAAATAAGGGGGGAAAACAAGGGGAACAAGGGAACAGAAAAACAAGGGAAGAACGAGGAGGTTTGTATTTTTATGTGACAGTCAATTTCCAAGCTACCTCTCCCCCACATCTCATAAGCACAAAAAAGATAATTTATGCAACCCATCGCAACATTAACATAGCCTCAAATCACCTTCAGGAAGCCTTATACATCATATGCCCTTGGCTTGAAAATTGGCGCATCAAATTGAACTACAATAAATGCGAAGCAATGATATTTACTTTGTGTCGTCCTGCTAATCCTCCATGCATAAATCTTTCAACCAACGTGATACCGTGGAAACCAAAGGATGAAGCTGTAAAATATCTTGGAGTGCACTTAGATCGCCGTCTATCATGGAAACATCACATCAACAACAAACTTAAATTGGCCTACTCAAGACTCACTAAATTAATATCCGCTCCTCAACAAGAAATCATCTCTAAAGCTACAAAATTGCATGCTACTTTACACATCTCTATTACGACCTCTACTGCTTTATGCCTGTCCTGTCTGGGGAGGAGCTGCAATAAGTGAAATTAAACACATCCAGTCATTTCAAAATAAAGTCCTACGAATTTCACTCAATTCCCCTTGGTTTGTCCGTAACAGCCAACTACACAGAGAAACTGGTATTGACACAATCAAACAGTTTATTCATTCACAAGATAAGAAGTTCTATAACAACCTAGAAAATGTTCCAGGCGCTATCCACTACTCTCTCAGAAGGAAGTCCACATTTCCCACCAGACTTCCAATGGACCTCATATTATAATCAAAATTTATCATCACACCAACCTATGTAAATATTTATAAACAATTATTTTTGTTCATTGAGGAGCCCAATCTAGGCTGCCCTCAATTCAGTGTCATGTATTGTATTTATATTTTATTTAGAAATGATCTGTATAGCGCTAAATGCGCTGATCGATCAATAAATTATTAAAAAAAAAGAAACAAAAAGATAAATCGAGAAATACAAGACGAGGTAAAGTCACAATTTTCCTACGGAATGGAGATGAATCTCAATTTCTCTGATGGGATTCGAACCAGAGTCTGTTTCGCGTAGGAGGAACTCTATCGTGTTAGCTAGTTACATTCTTGACATAAAATTTTCCACATAATAAGCCCTGTTTTACACAAAAAATATTCTGTCCCCTTATGTCTCAGCGAATCATGTAACATTTGATATGTAGGCCTACTCTGTCTCTTCCTAGCAGCCTCGTGTAAGGAAATAGAAAGTAATTTCCCCTAACTAAAACATCCACTCATCCATACAAAAACTAGAGCAATCTCTCTCCTCATCCGCAAGATGTTACACTACGACGTTGTGTGTGGTAAGAGAATCCTCCCAAATGACTCCCATCAAGTTCCCCCCCCCCTCCGCCCACCCGCATGCCTCCTCCAGTAACGGTACGAAGAAGAAGCCGTACTATTATTATTAGACACAGGAATCAACCCCCTCCTGTTGCGGGTTTCCCCACCAGCATCGAATACGAGCCACTCTAAAATAAAGTGCCCGACTAATGGAAGACTGGCTGATGGGAAAGCCTCGTTACACAAGCCCACGTGGATACGGAAATCATGGTTCAGTGGAGACATTGTCATTTACATGGAGGCCTCTCCCGGATTTGAGCTGGATAATCCTCTCAGATTCAACCATCATCTCCGCAATTATCATTAACAACATTAAAACTAAACTACGTACTTATAAATTGGTTGTCACTCTCGGTTGTTTAGCAGACTTTCCGGCCAAACTAGGAATCGGTATGAAAAAGTATTCTTCAGAAATATTTGTTTATTGATATTGTAAAACAGTGATGTCAACTGATGCCCATAGGAGCAAGCGCGCGCTTTAGAGCCCAGGAGAGCCTGAGCGCTTTACAGCGGAAAGGAAAGAGACAGACGAAAGAGGTAGTATATGCCGCTTGGTCGAGCTATATTCAGGGATGGCCAGCACTGATTCAATAGATATAAGGGAAGAGAACTTATTAAAACTGTATCCATGGTAATTTTTAGATTTGTCTGAGAAGTATAAGTGCATTATAAGTTTTAATTTTAATCTTCATTTTTCACAAGTTGCTTTTTTATTCAAAAGGAATATTTTCTCAACTTTTTTTTACAGAAAAGTGAAATTTTCAGATATGTTTGTTTAGTAGCCTTACAGGTACTAAAACAATGTTTTCCTAAATCTAATATATCGTAAATACTAATTCTGAAGTTAGTGTATTAAAATGTTTGAAAATATTCGCATGGAAAATGTTTGTAAGGAAATGAATTAACAAAGCAAGTACTGTTACATCATAAACAAAAGATATGTGCGTATGTGTTGGTAAAACGTCAGCTCTATAGCTTCAGCAGATTTCGATATTCTGATAACAGAAAGTTGCTCACCAATATCACGTAAAAGTATAATGCGATACGAGTTTTATTATGTAATATTAGTTACAGTTAAAACATATACCTAGACAACTTTGCTTTGTACTATAATATTGTTTTGATTACTTTTATAAGGCTAAAGATACCATCAATATCAATTTCAACTTATCATGTCATATTCAGTGTCTTTCTTTGGGATAACACTTTCTTTCTGGATGATGTGTTTAATTCACTCAGTAAAATACAGTTGTAGTTATTATGGAATTTGTGTGAATATTCCTTCTTAACTCTTTATTATGTTATTAACGTTTAAAACACAACTGCAATATTAGGCTAAGAAATAGGTGTTAGTACTTTTGTTTTACAGACAATATAGAAAATAACAAACAGAAAGAAGCCATATAAAAATAACGACATAAAATTTCACGTTCCGTTTGAAGTTCGTGCACCACTGTTTTCTTAATCCAACAGGCTGCTTATTCCTCCTAGCATACCTAGCGCTTAATGCCCGCGCACGACGTCAAGGTCAGAAAAATGCGCTTGCTTTGACATCACTGCTGTAAGACATAGATAAAGCTCCAAAATTAAATATTCTAATATTTTGTTCTCAAAAGAAAAATATTTTACAAGCTTTATAAGCAATGAAACCGAGCTGGCTAGAAGAGTCGTAGAAGGCTAGCCTTGCATTCTGGAGGTCCGGGGTTCGGTCCCATTGGCCGGCAATCCTAACTGAGGTGTTTCATGGTTTTCTCAGTTATTTCCGGGCAAATGCCAGGATTGTACCTCTTGCAAGTCCGGCCATGGACGGCGATTCTTCCCTTAATCCTTTCATATGTGTGAGTCAATGCTTTGTAATGTCTTACATGTTTGTGTTGTATCGAAGGTGCCCTGGTATCGAGCTGATCCCTCATCCGGGGAGGCCCTCCATGTCCTTGTGTAGTCAAAAAGGTACGTATGTGATCCAATAGACTAATTCCTCTCTAGACAGGTCGCGGCCCTGTAAGGCCCGGGTGGCGTGGGTCGTAGAAAGGGAGAAGGGAACTTAAAAGGGAGAAGTTAAATTGAAAGAAAGAAAGAAAGAAAGAAAGAAAGAAAGAGCACTGAATCAAAGTGGTCTTGGCTGGGTAATAGGTTTCGTTTCCCTAAAGTTTGCAGCACCTACTCAGCTGTTAATGTACTCGTATGTTTCTTAAGGAGCTATTGTTCAAGAAATATTTTAAGAGTCTGCACTGTTAATTCCAGAGCTCCAGGATCAAGGGAATTTGTACTCTGTACTACATTCTTTCTGCCATTTATTTTCAGTACTCTGGATTTTTTCTCTTGTATGGAGGAGGGACTCGAAGTACTATAGCCTGAAGCTTATTGTGCTTGCCACTGCTACTCTGTGAATGACTGAGTAGTCGAAAGGTCGAGCTCTTGTACAAGTATAGCAAGCTGCACCATGAACTGAACCCGGGCTATGGTAAGGATGATGATGATGATGATTATGATAATGATATGTGAATGAATGACGATGAAATGACTCCTAGGCCCAACGCCGAAAGTTACCCAGCAATTCTGCTTCAGTTGGTTGAGGGTAACTCCCGGAAAAAACCCCAACCAGATCAATTTTCCCAATCAGGATTTGAACCCGGGCCCGCTCGTTTCACAGCCAGACGCGCTGACCGTTACTCCACAGCGTTGTTGAATATCATAAATTCATCTACAGAATAGAAGGCTTGGGAAATTAGGTACTTCTTTAATTTGGCCCTAAATCAGCGGTCGTCAGCACAGAGCAATCTGGGGCTAGCGTCTCTTACCCGCGGAGAATACAGTGCACCATGATGCACTCTTAGCTGCTAGCGGGTATGCTCTCTATCTCTTCCTGCTGCACGACGGGGCACACGGGACGGCTCCGCTTACCCTTTGCACATTTCAGCGAGTGCTGACGACCACTGCCCTAAATAATCTTGTTTTGAGTTCGATTTTTTACATCCATAGGGAGGCTATTAAGAATTTTTATTGCCATATAACGTACTACTTCTTGATAGCGTGAAAGACTTACCGATGGAGTATGAAAGTCATTTTTTACGAGTATCTATGCTATAAACTGTTGAATTAGTTACAAAGTTTTCACGATTACATACGGAAAAGTTTATTAATGAAAAAAATATACTGACAAGCCATGGGCTTTTTGTAGTTTATTTTAACGGTCCTACACGATTTCCTAGATTTGGCACATACTATTATTCTAATTACTCTTTTTTGTCGTATGAATATATTGTTGTTCTCTGTAGAGCTGCCCTAGAATATTATTCCAAAACTCGTTACCGAGTGAAAGTATGCTTATTCTTATTCTTCTTCTTGATGTGGGCCTAAAGACCTGTTAGTTCCAGGGAGTCGTTCCATCTTCTTCCAGGACGACCGGGACGCCTCTTGCGGACTGGTGTGCTGTCTCTAGCTATTCGAGTCATACGATCTTTAGGCATCCTTGATACGTGTGCTGCCCATTGCGATCTTCGTGTTTCCACCCATTCACCTATTTCTTGTATTTGGCATTGGTTCCTGATATCCGTATTTTTTATTTTATCCAGTCTTGTTTTTCCCACAATTTCCCTTAATGTTTTCATTTCTACAGTATTTACCTGTATCAATTGTTTTTATCTAGTGGTTTCGGCACCATAAGTTAAAATTGGCCGTACTACTGTTTTATATATATATGGGTTTTCGTCTCTAGTTGTAGATATTTATTATTCCAGATGGTATCGTTCAGGGATCCTGAGATTCGTGATGCTTTCACTATCTGTTGAATAACTTCAGCTATTAGGTCTTCATGGCTTGTTATCATAACACCAAGATATTGGAAGTGATTCACTTGTTCTACGACCTTATCATATAATTGCAATTTACATCTAATTGGTTCTTTAGAAACAGTTAATACTTTAGTTTTTGTACATATTTTCAAGTTACATTTGTCGCATGTCTGAGCAAATTTATAGAGAAGTTGTTGAAGCAAATCCTCTGAATCAGCTATTAACACTGTATCATCAGCATAACATAATACAGGGTGTATCTAAATTGGTGTCAAATATTTCGGGGACGTGTTCTTAACATCAAAACAATTAAAAAAGTTAATAAGAACATGGGTCTGAAAACCATTCGTTAGGGAGTTATTATAGGATTTGTCCCTTCATTGACCGCTGATTGTTTGATGGTTTTTTGCTTGTTTGTATTTTGTTGAGCAAAGAAATCAGAAGAAAATGTATTCTGTGAGTGAACAGAACGAAATGATTTGCATCATTTAATTGATGAAGTGCTTCTGGACGTCATCCAACTAATGTATTTTAACACGATGCTGCTCCAGCTCATTTCAGTCTGATAGTTGGTAATTTTTTTAATGATCGATTTCCCCAAAGATGTATTGGTAGAAGGGGATTCATTGCATGGCCTGCTCGATCGCCTGATTTGAATCCAATGGATTTCTTCGTCTGGGGACATTAAAGTCCCTGGTTAATGCGACTCCTGTACTTCATGTTGATATCCTGAGAGCGTATCCAAACTGGATTTCACGAAATACGAAACACTCCAGGAATTTTCAACAGAGCACGCCAGAGCATGTAACGTAGGTTTAGGGGATACATCGAAGCAGGAGGAAGCCACTCCGAGCAATTTTTGTAACATTAAATTTTGTCTTGTAACTCTGAAATAAATTATTTTGAGACCAATGTTCGTATGAACCTTTTGTAATGTTTTGGTGTTAGGAACACGTCCCCAAAATATTTGACACCAATTTAGATACACTCTGTATAGTATGCAACATCGTTAAATAACCAATTTATAAAACATTTATCTTCACTCGAATAACCGAATTTACGATTTGATACAATAAAATAAAAAATAAAGACAATTTCCCAACATTCTTAGAAAATGAACAGCCACAGACTGGCGAGTATGTCACTGTAACATCACGGATAGGCAGTATACAAAGTATTTTTCTTATTCTTAAAATATAGCATTAATACACAACACTTTACACATCCCTATAATAACACGTAAAACTGCCGTTCGTTGGAACGCATGTCATGGATCTATTAGTTCCTAAAACTGACTATTCCTGCAGCGGATAATCAGTAATCTTGCGTAATTACTTCAAGGTGATGGAATCTCAGCTGTCAACGCCTTGCCGAAACACCGCCGAGCGTGACTCGTAATTGGGTCGAACATTTCCAGATGGCATGAAACACACGCAAATTGCTACCTTCCTTACGATTAAGTGTCATCTTGCAGAGCTTAGCTTCCTCTTATCTATTAGAGTGTCTCGACTGATTAAGCTATTATTATGATTATTGTTATTAGGCCTCTCATCATCATCATAAATGATTAACAACGGCTTATACAGGGTGATTCACGAATATTTACCGTCACTTACGGAGCTTATTTCCGAAGACATTCTGAGCAAAAAATGTTTTACAAACATTTGTCCTAATCTCAATATTTTCAGAGTTACACTAATTTGAAATTGTTAGTAAAATACCACTATTCTTGAGTTTTAAGGATAAAAGAATTACAAATAGAGAATGAACTATTCACAAGTATCATTTCTTTAATTGGCTACTGTTCTGACGCTAAAAATCTGTTGTTAACTTAATTACTTTGTACAGATTTTATTTTTCAATTCTTAAATAAAAATTGCATCATTTTTACGCACTTATCACAACAATTGTTACTTTTTTTCATTTATTACATTCCATAAGCTTTCATCATCTAGTCTGCTGTCAAAAAATCTGAAAGTTAGAATTTATAAAACAGTTCACATTTAAATTCGGCTCATCTATCTTACTGTAATCATTACTATTCTTATATGTGTGTTATTCTGTGTTTTTGGCAACCCAGGATGCCTGGGTAGACTATTTCTTGAAATAAATTATATATTATACGGTTGTTCTGTATGGCTGTGAAACTTGGACTCTCACTTTGAGAGAGGAACAGAGGTCAAGGGTGTTTGAGAATAAAGTGCTTAGGAAAATATTTGGGGCTAAGAGGGATGAAGTTACAGGAGAATGGAGGAAGTTACACAACACAGAACTGCACACATTGTATTCTTCACCTGACATAATTATAAACATTAAATCCAGACGTTTGAGATAGGCAGGGTGTGTAGCACGTATGGGCGAATCCATAAATGCATATAGAGTGTTAGTTGAGAGGCCGGAGGGAAAAAGACCTTTGCGGAGGCCGAGACGTAGATGGGAAGATAATATTAAAATGGGTTTGAGGGAGGTGGGATATGATGATAGAGACTGGATTAATTTTGCTCAGGATAGGGACCAATGGCGGGCTTATGTGCGGGCGGCAATGAACCTCCGGGTTCCTTAAAAGCCAGTAAGTATTAGGCCTCTCATCATCTTCATAAATGATTAACAACGGCTTATACAGAGTGATTCACGATGATTTACCGTCACTTACGGAGTTTATTTCCGAAGACATTCTGAGTAAAAAATATCATATAAACATGCGTTCTAATCTCATATTTTCAGAGTTACACTAATTTGAAGTTGTTAGTAAAATGAACTATTCAGGAGTATCATTTCTTTAATTAGCTAGTGTTATGACTCTAAAAATGTGTTTTTAATTGCTTTGTACACAAAAACTTACATATAAAATAATTTAAAAGCAAATAAACAAGCAAGAATAAAACCCATTAAATAAATTTTAAACCAAAAATTGCACCTAAATAAAAAACTAAAGACAATATATAATAAAAAAAGTAAAAGTCGAATTTCTTCATACATTTCAACCAACTCACAACGTATTTTCATCACAACTATTTTTCAATTTTTAACTAAAAATGACATTCTTACGGACTTATCACAACTGTTTCTTTTTTCAATTCATTTATTGTATTCCATAAATCTTACATTAGCAATGAAGCTTTAAGATGTGGAACAAGTCAAAATTTTACAAGATTGCAATTACAATTACAATTTTTACAGTATTTTACAATTTTGCAATTTTCAAAAATTCTTTACAATTTTCAACAATACTTTACAATATTTTGGCGAGATGTAGTGAGATGAGGTGAGGCCCGAGGATTCGTCAAAAGATTAACTGGATTTTCCGTATGGTTGGGGAAAACCTCGGAAGAAACCCAATCAGACCAAAGGGGGTGAAATGAAGTGAGGCCGAGGTCTCGCCAAAGACCATCCGGCATCAGTCCCACGGCTAAATCATACGACTCTATGAACTTCATTCTTTACAGTTTAACTATGCATCCTAATGTACAGTCTTGAAGAATTTACAAGAGTGGCGTGATTTGTAACAATTGTTATGATAAATGCGTAAGAAAATGTAATTCTGCAGTTAAAAAATCGAAAAAAAAATCTGTACGAAAGAACTATGGAATTCACAACATATTTTTAGCTTCAGAATATTAGCCAATTAAAGAAATGTTACTTCTAAATAGTTCATTCTCTATTTGTAATATTCTTTTACGCTTAAAACTAAAGAAAAAGGTATTTTACTAACAACTTCAAATTAGTGTAACTCTGAAAATATTGAGATTAAGACAAATGTTTATTTGACATTTCTGCTCAGAATGTCTTCGGGAATAAGGTCCGTAAGTGACGGTAAATCCTCGTGAATCACCCTGTATGTCACAAAGTAGGCCTACTACAATACATCTACTTTGTATTATAAATCTCTTTCCCCGGTATCCAAATGTATTAAAACTGTACAGCTAAAGTATCACTGTCATCATCATCATCGTCATCATCATCACCATCACCATCATCATTTCCATACAAGAAGTAGGCCTTACTGTAGACCCGTTTCGGCATCATCCAGTAATAATTTTAAAGGTCTTCGTGGCCGTTCAGTTAAATTGTAAAATCTATTATTACTTTGCCAAAGACATTTTAAATATAAGGTGAATAAAAAGAACACAACAGTTTTCCTATTTTTCATTTTAATACGACTCGGCGCACAATAGATCTTCTCCGGGAGTCCCGCTGGGAAGTGTTTCAACATCAATCCTACAGCCCGGATCTCGCTCCCAGCGATTATCATCGTTTCTTACACCCCCAAGAAATTCCTGTCTGGCCAGAATTTTCACAGTGACAGAGAGGTGCAGACGGCTGTCACACACTGGTTCCGATCCCAGGCGGCAGGCTTCTACGACACAGGGATACAAAAGTTGATCCCACGGTATGACAAATGTCTCAGTTCCGGTGGAGAATATGTTAAAAATAGCTCAACAATTGCTGTGCCTGTTACAATAAATCTTTCCATAAAATTGTGTTTTCTTCCTCTAAACGACCCCAGGGAAACTTACTTTCTGGACGCGCCTCGTATGTATGTAAACTACGTACATATTAAGACTGTTTTTTTTTCAAATAATAAATATTCAGTTTCAACAATTCTTGTAAGAAGTAATACGTAAATGTCTATGTACTTTATTATTATTATTATTATTATTATTATTATTATTATTATTATTATAAATAATAATCCGTGGCGCTACAGCCTGTGAAGGGCCTAGAGCGACCAGCCGGCTGCTGGCCTCACGCTCACATGCCGAAGCAGAGGTAGACGATCACCCAACCAGAATGGAGGTATCGTGTGGTTAGCACAATGTTCCCCCAGCCGTTATAGCTGGCATTCGCAACCGGATTTCACTACCTATCGTAGCTCCTCAAGTACATCACGATGATGGATGGGCACCGGTCCCATACACTGGTCGAAATTCCATGAGAAAATTTCTTCCCGCATGATGACTCGAACCAGCGCGCATTCAGTAACGCGAGTCACAGGCAGGATGCCTTAGACCACGACGCCAATAATAATCTTAATAATAATAACAATAATAATTATTACATTATTATTACTACTATTATTATTATTATTATTATTATTATTATTATTATTATTATTATTATTATTACAAACAGGTTTACAATGTAATATCACATCTTCCTACGACCAATGTCCTACGTTCTTATTTTTTTCCTCCAATTCTCTCTGTCTTCCCAATCCCGTTCTTGCAGTCCTTTCTCTGCCAACGCTTTATGTCTTGCAGTCAGGTGTTTTGCGGTCTACCTCTCCTTCCCTCCGGAATCCAATCTAAAACTCTTCTTGGTAGCCTTCCATCATCCATTCCCTTTACATGTCCATACCATTCTGTCTATATTTTACGAAATCTAAACTTGAATTTTCTTTATTCATATGTTGCCTGATCACTTCATTTCTTATTTTTTCAAGTTTAGGATGTCTGGCCGAACGTCGTAAAAATCCCTTTCTAATGCTAGTAATTTTTTCCGCAAATTTTGATTTAGCTTCCATATTTCCGCTACATACGATGTCAAACTTTGGACTACGGAAAGATAAATATTTATTTTTGTTTACTTAAAAATAGTCTTGTTCCATAATATTACATTCGAAACCGCTGTTGCTGATCTTCCTTTATTTACCCTCTGTTTAATATCATCATGTCCACACCTGTGGAGTAACGGTCAGCGCGTCTCGCTGCGAAACCAGGTGACCGGGTTCGAATCCCGATCGGAGCTAGTTACCTGGTTGAGGTTTTTTCCGGGGTTTTCCCTCAACCCAATACGAGTAAATGCTGGGTAACTTTCGGTGCTGGACCCCGGACTTATTTCACCGGCATTATCACCTTTATATCATTCAGACGCTAAATAACCTAGATGTTGATACAGCGTCGTAAAATAACCCAATAAAATAAAAAAAATAAATTAATTAAATAAAAATAAAATATCATCATCCTGTGTAGCATTTTTATTAATTTTGACTCCCAAATATTCAAATTCATTGCACCCTTTGATGATGCCTATTCCATCTTGCAAAACCAAATATCTTGTATTTCCACCGCATTCCATACAAAATGTCTTTTCAAAATTTATTTTTAATCCCCATTTGTCATACTCTTCAATCAATTTTCTAAATATATATTCTGCATCATCACATTCTTGTGCTATTATTATTATCATCCGCAAACAGCAATGTGTAGCCTATATGTTTGAGCGAGATCGTGCGTATTTGCTTGGTTTCCGCACAAAACCAATCCGCGGAAAGTCTAAAATTCCACATTCAGTATTCCCAGCCTAACACACATAACAATTTCCCTCTTCTTACCGCTTAAGTGACATATTGATTTTACTGCTTTAGGCTTTGAACATATTATTTTTACAGACGTTCAATATAGTAATAATATTATAAATTGGAAACTTACCACTGCAATTTCACCTAAATTGCACTGTTAATTATTGTTTTTAAATATTTGCAGAAATTAAGTAAACTCTACAACTCCACTAAAGTTACTGCATTCGTGATTCAAGTAATATTAAGGAAGCCGTGAAAAAATCAACAAGATTCCAGACTCATCATAGACTGGGGGGGGGGGGGGAAAGACACGTATATCACGGCCTGCTGGAATATAGTAAACACAGAAAACATTTTAAAGCAACAATGTTGAAGAAAGATATTTTGGTTTTCCGAAGTTGCCGTCATTAAACAGAAACCAACATGGAGATTTCATTGCAACTAATTAGAAATTCGTCTTTCAGGTATGTAATGAACGATCTTCGCACACAACTACGTTTCGCTTTTTCAATCTTTTCCTCGAACATGAAAACGTCAACATACCGCTCTTGTAACGCATATTACTATTTCATATTGAACTTAAGTTTTACAGTTTAAGACTATGATTCACTTGTTTCTAAGGGGAATCGTGAAGACTGTCGGTCATCCAGACACGCTACAAAGATGTAAATGTGTTTGTGGCATTAAGAATACTGTCTTGCTCTGAGAAAGAGTGCTCAGTCCCCACGACTGCTATTTCCGCTTGTGAATCAGGAGTGGCAGTCAGACAATACCTGATGACGGCACAGGGTTATTAGCAAAGTATATACGCATCAGACAACAGTATGATGTGACTGTTAATCCATGAATAATGTATGCCACGATTAGGCTGTCTTTGTGCGGGTATTTGTATGCTCAAGATACTGAATGGCCGTTGAACTTGATTTTGTACTGGAAAATAGCCCGTTAAACAATCGAAGCGCATACCATCAACTATTACAAAACAATGTACTCCCATTGTTTTAATTGTCTTCTGCCCACGAGCGAATGACAATGGCCTTTGTACCTATCACAAGACTATTTACATTTACAGCAAATGTCGAATGCATTTACATGTAGAATTCTTGCAAACCTAATATGCAAATACAAATCCAAGAACAGTAATTAGAACAACATAGTAGGCTAACTGATATACGAGTAATAAGAATTTCAATTCTCCGCTGTGATCCAAGTGGTAGAGTTTCCAGATAAAAATTCAGTAGGCTGGGTAGGGAAGATTGGGATAATTCGGGCATAAAAACAGCCTTTAAAGTTTAGAGACCCATAGCCTGTTCCATGATAAAATTTTTCAGTTTTTTTTTATAGTTTGACAACTTCAAGTGAAACCCCGTAAAACACGCCAACTTCTGGAATCTCTCTCTTTCTTTCTTCTCTCTCCCTCGCTCCTCGTCATTCAGTCACCAATCACCACGTAAGAGGGTGTCTGCGGGCATCGCGACCAATAGAAGATCCACTCTCCAGTATTACCACAATAACGGATTCTTCATTTTTCCTTCGACTGTCGGCTAGGAAGGTTCCATTATGCTAGCATTGCAGGCAACTAGTCAACCTTTTAATGCTTTTGTTAGCAGGTTTGACAAACTGTGAGTGGACCTGCAAGTACATAGTGCATAGCGCTCTCTCCCTTCCCCCCGTGCTTTCTCACTTGCTCCTCCCCAAGACAGCCAGCGCTCACGTAGTAACTCTGTCAGGGTTTCAGTTCGATTTGTCAATCTATAGCACTGTGATCTTCTAGAATGATTCTATTGCATTTTCAAGTATGTTGGCCTCTTCTTATCATAATAATAACCCTAAGTTTAACTATACTTAATTTACCCCACCGATGGAAAAATTTGGGCGTAATGTTAAGTTAAGTTCTTGATAAGGCTTATTTTGTAAATTTAAAATATCTCCCATTGAAATCGGGAAAAGAAAACATTTAGGATATTAATTTATTTGCCTTTCGCCAATCCATAATTTGTGTGCGTGGCATTATCTGGAACGAAAACTAGGTTAGTTAGGAATAACCTATAATTATACCCAAATTACAGTATTAATGTATTAATGGTCTAGCACAATCACGAAGCATATTCACATAACGATGTGCAGCAACTTGTCAGCCATTACACATCATCAAGCCATTGTGAATTCATCTGAATTTCAGTTATTGTTTGAAAAACTTTTATTATTAGAATCAATTTAGAAGATCAGTATATTTTATAGAAAAAAAGTTGTTTGAATAAAATTTATTATTATTGCGGAAAATAAAGAACGTTTCCGTCACGGATGTTACAAGATTTGTGAACTCACTTCACACCTTATTAACAAAAAGTGTAAAACTCAGGTCTCTGCCTCAAGCAAAAAGAGATTCTTTCTCATACTGTCCATGTGAAAGCTATAAAAATCTCATGGCATCCAATTAGTTCACGAAAACGTGATCGGTAAATATTTTACAGCTGTTTCTTCCATGTCATGGATGTTACACAAAATTTGTCACGGATGTTAAAGATGAGTTAATGTCCTTAATTTTTCCAGTTTCAAAACAACTGTGGCATTTCTAAGTCAAAATATTCACTTGAACTGCAAGACTGCTAATTGTTATTAACCCAATCTACTTAAAATAAATGGCAGAAAGAATATAGTACAGAGTAAAAAGTTCCTTGACTCTGGCATTCTGGAATTAACAGTGCAGGCTCTCAAAATATTTCTTCAACAATAGCTCCTTGAAAAACATCCATTGACAGCTGATCTCTCTGTGAGTAAGTGCTGTAAACTTTAGGGAAACAAAAGTACCTAAGACCACTTAGATTCAATGCCCACAAAACTTGTAAAATATTTTCCATTTGAAAATAAAACATTAGAATATTTAAATGTAGAGCCTTATCTATGTCTTAGACTAATAAAGGTAAAGGTATCCCCATAACATGCCATGAAGGCACTTGGGGGGCATGGAGGTAGAGCCCCATGCTTTCCATGACCTCGGCACTAGAATGAGGTGGTGTGGTCGGCACCACGCTCTGGCCGCCTTTTACCCCCGGGAAAGACCCGGTACTCAATTTTATAGGAGGCTGAGTGAACCTCGGGACCGTTCTGAAAGTTTGGCAACGAGAAAAAATCCTGTCGCCACCTGGGATCGAACTCCGGACCTTCCAGTCCGTAGCCAGCTGCTCTACCAACTGAGCTACCCGGCCGCCTGTCTTACACGAATAATAAACAAATATTTTTGAAGAAGACTTTTTCATTGGAATTCCCAGTTTGCCCGGAATGGCTGTACTGTTATTGTTGATGTATGTCTGATGATGACGATGTCAACACCAACGACACAAGGCAGAAAGTAAAAATTCAAGTGGGCAACCTTGAAGCTGTAAGTACTGTTGAGCACTGAAACTCATTATTCTGAAGATCCCTACAGCTACTTGAATAGACAGGATATGCAAATCCTGGGTCCAGGTGAAGGCCAACCGCAAACGGGGTCTGTAAGGAAGCGGATATGCGTACCGGCAGAAGAAACGGAACAGAATTACTCGTACGTCATCACTACGGACTGGAATTAACAAATCTAAAACTACTCATAAGAGTAATAAATATATTTATACGAAATCTAAAACAGACAGTCTTGTTTTAAGCTTCCTAATGGAAAAGAGCGATACAGGATAGCTGTTATTACTAATTCATGACCCTAACCAGTAACATCCAAGTAGTAAAACAAACATGTGGCATGCTGAGAGATATGGATAGTTGAAAGAACCTTCGGATATGTTTAGGTAGGACCTTCCTGAACTCAGTCCATTTTTCAGGTGAAAGCATCTATGAAATGGAAGTCATTACCTCAACGATAGGATGACAGGATTGAGTAATAATTATGTTAGTCCATGTAGAAGGCGGCTCATTTTAGAACGTTTCTAGACATGTGATAACATGGCGATATTAAAGTCAAACAGCTTCGCTCACTTGCTAGTTTTCTTCCCGTGTATATAGGATGTATCCAAATTAGACAGGCAATATTCGAAATTGGATAGATAGAATTTTTGCAACACTTTCTGTTTGGACAAAAATGGGCTGCAGTGTGCAGCAAAACAGTACAACGTCGTCTATCGTGACGAGAATCCGAGTCCCCGCATACCGGTAAGGTATCATGTCATAAACAAGTTCAAGTCTGAGTATCTTTCACAAAGTAAATATTATCCAACGCCTTGAAAACGGTGCAAATATTAAGGATAGGCCTATTGCTGAAGAGTTTACAGTAATATTTATTTCCTTTTTTTTTTTTCTTTACTTATCCATTCATTTATTTCTTCTTTAATTCTTTCTTAATTTCTTTATTTAATCATTATTTAGTTATTTCGATTATTTGTTTATTCATTTATTTATTCATTCCTTCATTCGTTCTATCACCTATTTATTTGTTATTCTATTTTATACATAGATATATTATATGAAATAAAATTAATTTATATTAACGTTGTATCAGATTCACTTTTTATAATGAATTAACAATAACCAAAGCTCGGAACTTGGGGACTTGTGTCGTGTGCATGAGTAAGGTTACAGGTACAACGAACACAAAGCTCACGCTGCAAGTGCTCAGGGATAGTCGTGTGTACTAAGAAAGTGGTCACATCGAATGACAGGAAGACGGACGAAGAAACTGTTATGTCGAAGCCAATGACATTCAGAGAATTAAAGCTAACGGTCTGTTTGAGGAAATAGAAAATACGTGTTATTTCGAATGGGTATTATAGAAGTTTGAAAATACATTTTGTTTTAAATTTAAGATACAGAATTTTGTGGAGAATTCGGAGGAGATACATTATTTTTTTCGAATGGAGAGTTTATATTTTGTAAGTTGTGCAACACACAAACTAGAGGCTAGAAACGAAATTCATTGAAAGGCATTGCAGTCCCTCAAATTGTAGAAAAATCTGTCCATAGGCATGGATCGAAACGTAGAGGGGCTTGCCCTAGTAGTGACACACTAATTGAAAACTATTTTCGAGAAAAATTTAGGATATACTTCTCTTTCTCAGATACGAGATCAGCTAGCAACTGCTGAAAATCGAACAGAAAACAGTAACAGTGAAAACATTCAGTATTTTAAGTCTACTACCGAAAAATCTTCGGATGTAGGTAGTCATACACTGTAATAAAATGTACACAGCAGAACAGTAAATTTGATATATTTCTCATTTTTATTTTTATTATATATATGTTATGAAATTACGTGTTTCAACCTACCATAATATTATCAATATGCTGTCGCAGCCAGAAACCACTTTTGTAGCAGACCTGACAGTACCTCTGTGCTGGAAGCGGGAGTTTGTTGACATTGAAGTCCGGTCGCTTAGTCACGTGCAAAGACACAAGTCCCCAAGTTCCGAGTTTTGACAATAACACCTCTTAAATACCCATTCCCGTATGATCGATTTTTTACTGTCTATAATATTCCTGGCAGTTGACTTAATAAAATGTCAACATACATGCCCAACTTGGAGTCAGGACACAAAGGGGAAAAACACTGGAGGAGGGGAGTTCGATCCGGTGCTGTGAATTGGACTTCGGCGTAGCTCAATGGTGAGAACGCTTGGTACGTGAAACCAAGGACCTGGGTTCGATCCCCGGCGCCGAAGCGAATTTTTCTTCTCTAATATTAATTGTTACCATAACAGATATATTCTGTAGGACCAAAAAAAATAATCTTTAGTAAAAACTGAAAGTAGGCAAAGCATTGCTATTTTTCTAAGTATTAGAGTCAATGAAAGTAAGTATGAACAAATGTTATAATCTATGTAAAAACTGCAGTATAAAATCACACAAAAAAAATCTGCTGCAACTGACATTTTTCTTATCAGGACTTAAAAGGAATGAAATAATTGATGTTTAGATTGTCAAAATCAATAAATGTTAGTTTATTACTCCGAATATAAAATAGTTTTCTACATTACGTACAGTAGCGTGCAAATTAATCCGAACAACGTAATTACTTATGCAAAAACACTCAAACGGGATGAAAAAAGGATCTAAGACATACCTCAGTAATCTATGTGGCCTCCCTTGTTCCTAATAACAGCTCTGAAACGATTTGGCATGGATTCCACTAATTTCTCACAAATATTCTTCATTTCTTCATCGCGAAACCATACACAAATGAGGGCAGAAATCATCTTCTCCTTTGTAGAACAATCCATTTTTTTCATTCTTCTTTTGCAAATTGACCACAAGTTCTCAATGGGGTTGATGTCGGGTGAGTTGCCTGGCCAGGGGAGTACCTGAATATTCTTCTTGTTGAAGAATTCTGTAGTTTTTAGAGACGTATGGCATGGTGCCAGGTCTTGTTGGAACACACCTCTGCCATCTGGAAATGATTTTTGCTGCTGGGGTACGAGTGTGGTTTCCAATAAGTGAATATATTTGTCAGAATTCATCATTCCCTTGATAGGTAGCTATTAATGCTCCAGGCCCTTCATGTGTAAAACAACCCCAAAACATTACTTTAGGGGGATATTTGGGTGCTTGTTGGAGATGAGCTGCTGTTACTTTTTCGGATCCTTTCCGTACGTAAGAAACACGGTGGCCGTGGACCTCGAAATGAGACTCATCGGAAAAAAGTACATTCTTCCAGTCATTCACTGTCCAGTGTTGTTATAATTTTGCCCACATTAAGCGTTTTTTGCACATAACAGGGGTAAGCAGTTGCTTCTTAATAGGCTTACGAGCCATTCGTCCAGCTTCCAAAAGCCTACGCCGCACAGTTGTGACGTGAATATTCACCCCAGTGGTAGCCATTAACTCGCGGGTTAAGTCGATAGCAGTTAGTCTAGGATTTAAGTTATTTTTCCTGACAATTAAACGATCATCTGCAGGTGAAGTCTTCCTTTTCCGGCCACAGTATCCTTTTTCTGGGGTGTGATGGATCCAGTCTCCCTGTATCGTTTTATGATCGAATTAACAGTAGCCAAACCGATGTGACATTCTGCAGCAATTTGCCTCTGTGTCATAGAAGATGCTCTGCTAATGTTATAATTTGAGACCGTTTTCGTGGAGTTGTATGCATTTGTGAAGACGACAGAATGTACACAGGATTGCAGTATTAAGTCTTCAACACAACTGAAATGCTTGTTAAGTACAAAACGACAGGCAAAAGTCACATATTATAAAAAAAATTATGACAGACCTTCAACAATGGAATTACACGTACTACAGATGTCAATTCTGCTTTAGAATAAGCAGCCCAAAAAATGGGGCTGAAAATCAACGAACAGAAGACTAAGTACATGATTGTTGGATGTAAAAAACAAAAAAAGGGACCTGACAACAACAACCCATTTAAAAATTAATCAATATAAATTTCAGAGGGTCTCTAGTTTTGTATATCTGGGCTCCTTAATCAATGACACTAATGATATTAGCGAAGAAATTGATAGAAGAATTCAAAATGCAAATAAAGCATATTTTGGATTATTGAGGCACTTTAAGTCAAGACTTCTTACAAGGGAAACAAAATGCAATATTTATAATGTTTTGGTAAAACCTGTATTAACATATGGCAGTGAAACGTGGACCCTCTCAAAGACTCATATGTCAAGATTGAGATCCTTTGAAACCAAAATTCTAAGGAAGATATATGGCCCAATATGTGATAAAGGAGAATGGCGAATAAGATACAACTTTGAACTTTACCAACTATATAAGTCCCCTGATGTGGTTACAGTCATTAAAATATCAAGATTAAGATGGGCAGGACATGTGCAAAGGATGGCAGATCATGAGATACCCAAGAAAGTTATGGGGAATAAATTTGAAGGAAAAAGGAGTGTAGGACGACCAAGACTGCGATGGATGGATGGAGTGTTAGAGGATCTAAAGAAAGTGGGAATTAAAGGATGGTGGTTGATTGCCAGGGACAGAGATGCATGGAAAAGAGTTCTAAGGGAGGCCGAGGCTCAAATTGGGCTGTAGCGTCGATGATGATGATGATGATGATGATGATGATGATGATGATGATGATGATGACAGATGTCAATTAAAGCGGTATGAGCAGCTGTGAGGCCAACAATGACAGAAAATGTAAAAATATGTCGTGTTGGGATTAATTTGCACGCTACTGTATTTTACATGAAAATTACACGTAAAATACGTACAGGTAATTTACTCGCTCCATCCTGCAGGCACCCAAGTAAAACAGTGGAGTAAGTAAGTGTTGAAGAAGACGACAACAATCACTACCGGTACTTCTGTTGCGCAGATTGCGTCCTAGAGATTTGCGGTGTATATAATGAAGACCAGTCATCGTGTTTCCAAAGAGGACGGTGTGGACGGACACGCGTTAACGAGATCAACATTACGGGTAAATCCCTACCACATACACACAAACGTCAACTTTTAAGCGCGTTCGCTGAGGAAAAAAGTGATTTATGACGACTGGCTTTCATCGTCGACAGCAAGAGCTGCACATTCTCATTTGTGGGACAAGCATCTCGCTGCTGACGGAACCTCTCTGCAAGGAATCCTAACCCCAAGCTGAAGCCCGCTTACAAAGAAATCTATAAATTTCCTACATAATTTGTTTTCTTTACGTCACTCAACACCTTAAATGCGTTAAACGAGGTAACTAGGAGACGAACTATATATTACCATTAACCATATGCGTCTAATATTCGCAACGCACAACGTTATTTACAACACGTACGACTTGGTATTAACCAACTCAGTCATACCAGTTATAAATTCATAACACTGTAACGACCGTCAGGTACGAAGGTTGCCAGATTAAGAGAGTTTCTGTACAAACACGATCATGTGATCTCGTGAATCGCTTATTCTATTCAAGGATATTTGAAGTAGCCACATCTATTCGTTTGGTTACTTACTTCTTCATCGTCTTATCTCCTTAAGGCAGCCGTGGCGAAAATGTAATCGTGCGCCGAGCCATTGTGTAACCTGCAACGTGCATAGCACATATGGAGGGAGGCGGATACCCGAAGGGAAAGTGAAGCAACTGTCTGAATTATTAACAGATTTTTATTTTTCTTACGTCAAGCACTTAAATATAATTTTATACAGTATAAGGTTACAAACTAATGTTTAGTACGTGTAACGAAGAAAGAAATGAACAAGAAAACATAGGACACATTATCACAATCTAAAGTTAACTGTCTTCAGAATGTCCCTGCGACAAAGTTTCAAAATCAGGGATTATGTCACTTATTGCCAGTCGTAATCTAAATTTGGGTTTTACTATTTTCATTGTTGAAAATAATTTTTCACAATCGTAAGTTGTAGCGAACATGGCTTCAACAGAGCAAGCGAAAGAACGAAGCTTCGGATATTTACTTTTTGGCAAAGATTTGAAAAGTTCAACAGTTGTCAAGTCCTTATATCTAGCTTTCATTGTAACATTACATTGTACATCTGCGAGTTGAAATTGAAGACCTAACCGCATTATTCGCACATCTGCTGAAAAAGGATAGAAATAATAATAATAATAATAAAAATAATAATAATAATAATAATAATAATAATAATAATAATAATAATAATAATAATAATAACACTTAACCTTTTAATGTTTGATGAGTAACATGTTGTATAATGCTGTTTTATGTTATACAACCGTTTTCCTCGTAATACTTGTGAACAAATCATACATTTAATATTCTCACCATATAGGCAGCAAAAAATGCGTCCTCCCATCCTACTTGAAACTTTCGTTTTTGTAGAGGTAAAGGGTGCGTCAGAAAGAACGGATGGATTTCAAACTATCGATACGCAACGAGGAGAGAGATATAGTGAGGGGGACCACGACTGTTGGGTCAGCCAGAGAATGAAGAGTCTGTGATCGCCACTCAGGACTCATTTCGACATCGGATGTCACGCTAGGATTCCAACTCGGAATACAATTTTGCGGTGGGAGGCTTCATTTCGTATCACAGGTTCAACATTAAAGAAGAAATCACCTGGACGAAATTCTATTGCACTGAGATTGTCCGAGACTACGGTAAGATCTCGCGCCCTGCGACTTCTTTCTTTGGGACCATTTGAAGGCGTAAGTTTGTAAACATCGATCACATACACTGGGCGAACTGAAGACAGCGATTCGTGAAGAAATCGTGGCAATTGCACCAGCTATGACTGTGAAAGTGATGGCGAACATCAGAAAACGCCTCGATGCCTGTATCAAAAGCCAAGGACATCATATGGATAATGTTGTTTTACATAAATAAACTGCATGTATTGGTGAATATGTTGATAACAATAAATTTTTGATTTGATGAATCTTTACAATTTTCTTGCCATGTGAAATCCATCCGTTCTTTCTGACGCACCCTGTACATGGTTTCGAGAGAGACATTGCGACGATACGCCACTCGCAGGTCAGAGACAAATACAAGTGGAAAGGAGTTTGACTCCAGTGAGTGAGAGGGAGGGGGTTGTGGGAGGTAGAAAGCAAAGGAAATGCACAGCTACCATTGCGAGCCACAATGTGCTCGTGAGTTACATTTTCGCCATGGCTGGCCTAGGAACAAATAGTAACCAGTATGAGGTTTAGAGTACACGGAGTATAAATGATGTCATGACCCGTGTGCAGTCACTCGACTGCAGCAGCACAGGTTGGTCCGTAATGTGCATTACCGTTGTGTGTATTCCTGCTTGGCTGCGGTACGTGTAACAGGCTTCGGCGTAGGGACACCTGATTGAAGGTTACAACTCACGTTAATACTTCAATGGTAGACATTTATTGTCTACACTAGGACTGTATATACTACATCTGTACAGGATGAAATATATTTTGTGCCGTACTGTGACGGACTGTTTACATGTTGAGACACGAAGTAACGGCGCTCTCCATCTCCATCTACTCGACGATCAGAACACTATCGTCCGTGCGTTCTGAACTTCATGCGTTTCTGTGCCCAGGACCGAAGCCTGCTAGATGGCAGCATAGTGAAATTGATAAAGGTTGTTGTCTTGAAAGTGCATTAGGCTGACTATTACACTTTTACTACGTCATACTACCTTTGACCAATAAAACGGTACGAAAGGACGTGTTTCAATCCATCATTACTGCTTATCGCACAATTTTATCGCTTCCCTAGCATTTGTTTGTTCGTGTTTCAACATTTCAAACTGCAAATTCTCTACGGTACTAAAAAACATGCTTTGCGATCGTAATTTGTTTCCCGCATACATAGTCGACTAAAAATGGCGGCTCCGTTCAAACATTTTGGTGAAGATAACATTAGTGAAATAGAATTTTACTTACTTACTTACTTACTTACAAACGGCTTTTAAGGAACCCAAAGGTTCATTGCCACCCTCACATAAGCCCGCCATCGGTCCCTATCCTGTGCAAGATTAATCCAGTCTCCATTATCATATCCCACCTCCCTCAAATCCATTTAATATTATCCTCCCATCTACGTCTCGGCCTCCCTAAAGGACTTTTTCCCTCCGGTCTCCCAACTAACACTCTATATGCATTTCTGGATTCGCCCATACGTGCTAGCATGCCCTGCCCATCTCAAATGTCTGGATTTAATGTTCCTAATTATGCCAGGTGAAGAATACAATGCGTGCAGTTCTGCGTTGTGTAACTTTCTCCATTCTCCTGTAACTTCATCCCGCTTAGCCCCAAATATTTTCATAAGCACCTTATTCTCAAACACCCTTAACCTATGTTCCTCTCTCAGAGTGACAGTCCAAGTTTCACAACCATACAGAAGAACCGGTAATATAACTGTTTTATAAATTGTAACTTTCAGATTTTGGGACAGCAGACTTTTAGTAAGTCAATATCTATTTTATTGCCTTAGAGAACTTTATTTCTTCTAATCTTTATATACCTTCTTCTAATGGTGTAATAGTCAATTAAATCCCACTCGAGTTCCGATTTGCTCTAGATAAATCAAAACCTCTGGTGAGATTACTGTTGATACTGTTATATCTGATCAGAGGTCCAAGGTACGAACGTAGACCACGCAATTAAGGCGCGCGATTTTCTAGTGCATCTCTCGATATTGTTTATAATTTCTCAAGCTGAAAACGTTGCCAATGAAATAACATTTCTCAAGCTGAAAACGTTGCCAATGAAATAACAATACTATCTACATAAGTACTAAAATTGCTCAAAACGCCGACATATCTACTTCGCATATACTACTCGAAGATACATAATATTTCAACCGGTTTTATCTATCGGAGATAACAGCGCTATCACCTGCAGACTTCAGGAAGCAATTACCAGCCTTTAAATCACTCCGTTAGCACAGAAATTTGAATGTTATCACCTAGTAGGAACCGGTTCGAGTCCCTCGGGCCTACCTCATTCTCTATTAGCATTGGAAGCCATTGTTCGCGGCTTCTTTTCATAATAAATGGAATGTGATCATATTGTTTTTCTGAGTAACGCCGTTGAACAATTGAATGTGGCAATTTGCAAGCCATTTCAATACAATTATAGGTGTCAGCAGGGTAGAATCTTGTTTCATTTGATGCAAGCAAGAATAATATACAGAGTGAATCGTAAGCAATGTCATTAATTTAAGGGGGCTATTCTTTGAGATATTTCAAACAATTATGGAACACTTGGCAGAAGGTTGAGTACCTTATAGGTGTCTTTAGGGTAGCTCGAGGCGCACACATCGAGTTGCACCGACTATTCTCTGAAACTCGGAGAGTTTTTACACCAAGTTATACAAAAAGCTATGTTATAAAACCATTATTTACGGTATATTTGAAATTAGCACTTATTTCTAGAGTCCTCTAAGCGGGACACGGTGTATGAGTACACTAACAGAATATAAAATCAAATAGAATAATACTTACTTACTGGCTCTTAAGGAACCCGAAGGTTCATTGCCGCCCTCACATAAGCCCGCCATCGGTCCCTATCCTGAGCAAGATTAATCCAGTCTCTATCATCATATCCCACCTCCCTCAAATCCATTTCAATATTATCTTCCCATCTACGTCTCGGCCTCCCTAAAGGTCTTTTTCCCTCCGGCCTCCCAATTAACACTCTATATGCATTTCTGGATTCGCCCATACGTGCTACGTGCCCTGCCCATCTCAAACGTCTGGATTTAATGTTCCTAATTATGTCAGGTGAAGAATACAATGCGTGCAGCTCTGTGCTGTGTAACTTTCTCCATTCTCCTGTAACTTCATCCCTCTTAGCCCCAAATATTTTCCTAAGCACCTTATTCTCAAACACCCTTAACCTATGTTCCTCTCTCAAAGTGACAGTCCAAGTTTCACAACCATAAAGAACAACCGGTAATATAACTGTTTTATAAATTCTAACTTTCACATTTTTTGACAGCAGACTGGATGATAAAAGCTTCTCAACCGAATAATAACAGGCATTTCCCATATTTATTCTGTGTTTAATTTCCTCCCGAGTATCATTTATATTTGTTACTGTTGCTCCAAGATATTTGAACTTCTCCACATCTTCAAAAGATAAATTTCCAATTTTTATATTTCCATTTCGTACAATATTCTCGTCACGAGACATAATCATATACTTTGTCTTTCCGGGATTTACTTCCAAACCTATCTCTTTACTTGCTTCCAGTAAAATTCCCGTGTTTTCCCTAATCGTTTGTGGATTTTCTCCTAACATATTCACGTCATCCGCATAGACAAGCAGATGATGTAACCCGTTCAATTCCAAACCCTCTCTGTTATCCTGGTCAAATAGAATAATAATATAATTAATTTAAAATATTACAATCCATAAGCATAAAATATTTGGGACGAAAAAAAGAAAGAGAGGGATGTAATAGGTTCTGGAAAATGTGAACATATTAGTGCCGCTGCTGCAAATGATGATGATTCGTGAGGTAAGTAGTAAAGAGATTTAAATGAATATAACCATCACATGGAGATCATATACTGGGTGTTCATTTCAAAGTGTGTCATGACGTCACTGTTGTTGGGTCACCGATTTGAAGCGAGTTTCAACTTATATGTTAGAGAAGTTGCCTATTATTTAAGGCGTTCTTCAATCTGAACTTGAGAACGTGTACGGTATAACTTGAACGTCGTAGCAACAGATGGCGGTCTGTACGGTCTGTGTGCTACCATAACCTCTTTCGAACTGTGTTTTGCGCCGGCAAGTCGTACGCAGGGTATTTGTTATCATCGGTTGCGTACGGTAACATTCCACAACACAAATCAAATGCTCCGTGTCCATGTTGACCGTCGAAGTTAATGTCAACAAATACGTAAGTAATCGTCTTAACCTTCTCCCCATATCCCGACAGTACGTATTTCCAAACAGTTCACATTCCTGCCACTACCGGCGTTACCGTACGTATCGGCACGTACTCTTCAGAATGAACGCCGTACTTGCTAGCCAACTTCTCTGCCTCTTAGATTATACACCTGAGCTGCGGAAGTGTAGGAATATTGAATTCTCTAGGCTCTTCAGCTAGCCACATGACGGCATACAGCGAGCCAAGACACATTTTGAACTGAACACCCAGTATATAGGCTACTGTGCGCCATCACGGCTTTCTGTTTGTGCTGAAATAAAACTGTAACGATATTTATATTTCAGGAGTCGACGTTTTACAAGACTGCAGTGCACGAC
The DNA here is from genome assembly GCF_040183065.1 of Periplaneta americana. NCBI lineage: Eukaryota > Metazoa > Arthropoda > Insecta > Blattodea > Blattidae > Periplaneta > Periplaneta americana. The sequence continues at coordinate 16,582,921 of NC_091119.1, forward strand.
GCATGAAGTATGTGACATGGAAATGGTGATATATTCCTAATTCTGCATAGCGGGACTTGGAAATTCCGCTGCATAACGTCGAGGCTATTCGAGTTATGTAGCGTACAAAAGCGTTTCCAAAGTCTTGTTCACGTAAGATTATGATTTTTCTTTCTTTACGCATTTGTAGAAGAGTCATTCTGCACGCTCTGCAGAACAAGAAAATGCTTTCCCCAATGTAGAACCAGCATCCTGATAAAATGTACAGTAAGCTTGACACAAAAAGAAAATACGGTCTCTTACAAACTTTCATTTATTTATTTATTTAATACAGGGCTGTAGAGTTTATCTTTAGCCGTGATAATGGCAACATGCAATAGTGTGAGATAAGTAAACAAATATACAAAAAAAAAAAAACAAATAAGCAGTGACAAGAGCACAAAAATAGTTCATCCCAGCAAGAACGATGGAATACAAACTTTCATAACTACAGAAAATGTTTTTTCTACCAATCGAGCATGAAATATATGGCGGATGCCCAACACAAGTTACAAATGAGCAGAAAATATTAAAAATAATTTTATTACGACCACCATCATAATCAATCAACGGAATCACTAGGCATATTACGAATTCGCACCTCCTCATATTCATCCTCTTTCACAATAGCCCTGCCAAGACTCTGGAATTCGCTACCTGCTAGCATCAGGGACTGTCGAAATAAAATTGAATTCAAACGCAAACTTACTAGGCACTTGGTCAGTAATTGATTTCTTGTAAATTGATTTCTTAAACTATCACAAAATATTTCAATATCCAGTAATTTCATCACTATACAATTTTGTTATTCTAGGTTTAATTTGTAATTCAGTAAATATATAAAATATTCTTTGTTTTTCTATGATAAATTAGCTAGCTTTAATTAGTCAGGTAATATTTTCGTACTTTGATTTTTATTGTAATTGTAAATTTAATACTAATTGTAATTTTATTCTTCATATTATAGTTGGAATCTCCTGGTACAGGGGCAGAGAAGGCCTCACGGCCTTATCTCTACCAGGTTAAATAAATAAAACTAAATCTATACTAATAATAAATCTGCAGCCAAAAGTTTTCTGGTAATTTTCGATTTTCCAAAAATAATTGGTCCTAACATATATAATTAACCACCCTGAAATCGAAAATCGCTTTTTTGAAATTTTTGTTTGTATGTATGTCTGTCTGTCTGGATGTTTGTTACCTTTTCACGCGATAATGGCTGAACGGATTTCGATGAAAATTGGAATATAAATTAAGTTCGTTGTAACTTAGATTTTAGGCTATATGACATTCAAAATACGTTATATAAAAGGGGGGTTATAAGGGGGCCTGAATTAAATAAATCGAAATATCTCGCTTATTATTGATTTTTGTGAAATATGTTACATGACAAAATTTATTTAAAATGATTTCCGATTAATTTTGTTCTTTGAAAAATTTTGATAGGACTGATATTTAATGAGATAAATGAGTTTTAAAATTAAAATACAATGCCATCTAAGGCGGTGTAATGAAATGAAAACAAATGACTACGTCTATAAGGGGCCTTGGACAACAACAATCGAAAGCTATGAAACATAGTCTAAAGAGAATGTTTCTGTGTTTGTATGAAGTAATATCGAAAGCTAAATTAACCGATTTGTATAATTAATTATCATTTCACCATTGCAAAGCGTAGTTTCTCTAGATGGACATAATGTTATTACAGTAACTTCTGAGTGCTCCCTCGACCAAAACGATCGCATTTTAATTATTTAAATACAATTTAAATTAAGTAACATATTAAACGATTTATTCTTCTATCAAACACGAATGTTCACTGGATCAAATGTCCTACTTTAATTATGTAATTAGTTTATATTTATTTATGCTCGACCATGCCGAAATGAAGTAATTATGCACCTGGTAGCAGACCTTTAATGCATGTCATTAAAGTACACCTACTCATTAAAGGTCAGGTCTTTCAGCCAATGACGACTCAGGTTACAACTGTTCAGCCAATGACAGGTCAGCTTTCTACCGTTATAAAACCGCAAGTATCGATTATTCTCGGATATGCAATCGAAAGAGAATTAGCGAAAAGTCACGGAGGCTGGAAATCCAATACTGTCGCAGAAGGTTATGTTCTGTTACTATAATAATTAGCGTTAATTGTAAATAATATTCAAATAAATTCAATTTGTCATCTCGTTTTTCAATGTCTAATTTTATTTCAATGTTATCTCTGTAGGTTCTTATGGCCTAGCAAGGTCAATGTGCACATCTGTTCATCGGAAAAAATCAATACTTTCGCGTCTGCGCACATCTCACAACATATGGGACATTGCTCCAGGTCAGATACAATAAAATTAATAATATCAAGTTAGAAATATGGTCGAGCATAAAAAGTCGTATGAAACTCGCCTATAATGGTAATTAAGAAGCTCGTATGAAAATTATGAAACTCGCTTGCGCTCGTTTCATAAATATCCATACTCACTTCTTAATTACCTTCATTATAGGCTCGTTGCATAATGTACTATTCTAACAGGTGCAGCGGAGCGCACGGGTACGGCTAGTACTAAATAAATATCTTGATATCGGTTTGGTGATCTCCCCAAAGGTCATCTACCCATTGGTTTGTGTGTCACGAGCTGTAAAGGTAGATCTGGCCACAAGAAGGACGTGTTGCTAACAGTCTGTAATATTAATGTCAAACACCAATAACTTTATTTTTATTTTGTACAAAATATTCACAATTTTACCTAATTTTATATACGCAGCAGTTTTTAAAATCTATTTCCTGGTCATGGCTCGATTTTTTCCCTCACTTTCGCAAGAATCAGATTGCACTGCCACACGAAAGAATTTCTTTCCCTAAATAATAATTCAGGTCCACATGAGTAAGTACGATTGCGATCGCAGCGCGGGGGTGGTACTGTTCGTAACTAATATAGTCTAAACTCTCTGCAGGCTGTACGTGCACAAGCAGCAGTTATAAGTTCATATATTATCTGTGTTCTGTTTGATCCTCAGTGACTGTTCCTGGGGTAGCTCCCAAGCACATGTTGCAGAGTTTCTATCTCACTGCAGTGGGTTGTGCTTATGGAGCGGCTAAGAAGGGAACGCACAGGTACAAATATACAGGATGTTTCCGGGCTAGTGTTACAAACTTTCAGGAACGATGGGGAAAGGCACATGTATCAATTTGAAATGAGGAACCCTGATCCGGAAATGACCGAGTCGAAAGTTACAAGCAAAAATAGTTCTGTGGAAATGAAATAATTTTATTCCTCTGTACACCTTATTTATGTGTATTTATCTGTACATCTTACATATACTGTATTCATCTGACGTTGTTTACGTTGTCTACTTAAAGTATTCCATTCAATGCGCTGTCTGAGGGGTGGGGACAGGAAACTACACTAAAGCAATGAAGATAGCGTAATGTGTAACGGACATGGTCGGTCCTGATATGCACGTCTGTAGACAGCAGTGTATGTGTAAAAGTTGCAGTGTCCAGTCAATCGGTCAGTGAAATGGAGGAGTACACGAGAGCGGAATAAGCAGACCTGATTTTCGAATACGGATGAGCCAATGGGAACAGTATACAAGCTCAGAGATTATATCGGGACAAGTACCCACGTAGGAGACATCCAGCCCATACCATTTTTCCACGACTGTTCCAAAGGTTAAGGGAAAGAGGGCACGTGTTGTGAAATTACAATTCCATTTCCACACAACTATTTTTGTTTATAACTTTCGATTCGGTATTTCCGGAGCATGGTTCCTTATCTCAAATTGATACATGTGCCCTTCCCCATCAATCCTGCCCGGAAACACCCTGTATATCTATGTAGGTTGAAAGTGATAACTGTCATAAGGGTCAGTACTGCTTTGTTACGGAAGCGAAAGAGTCGCTAGCAGAGTACTTATGTATTTATCGTAAGCGAAAAAATCAACATAATAATGAAAGTAAAAATGGAAACGGTGAAATCGAGATGTGCCAAAAAGGGTGGAAGATCATTTGAAGGATTGTATATAATGCAAAAAGGAACGAAATAAAATTTTACTAAATGTAGTAGGCGCGAGATAGAGTCGCAGTTAAGGCATAACGCTACAAAATCGGAAAGTCTCCCAAGTTCGATCCCGAAGGGATCATAAATGTTCTCCACTGATCTGATGAACTGATCTTCTAATCATTTCCGCCGCACTATGACGACCAATAGAAACGAGTACCAGGGACATTTTCTTGGAGTTAAAGGGGATAGGCAGGTGGGACTAACATCCCTACTGTCATTAAGATGATAGTCTGTTAATGACACTAAACAAGTTTTTTTTATTTTATTTATAATTTTATTGGGTTATTTTACGACACTGTATCAACATCTAGGTTATTTAGCGTCTGAATGAAATGAAGGTGATAATGCCGGTGAAATGAGTCCGGGGTCCAGCACCGAAAGTTACCCAGTATTTACTCGTATGGGTTGAGGGAAAACTCCGGAAAAAGCCTCAACCAGGTAACTTGCCCCGACCGGGATTCGAACTCGGTCCACCTGGTTTCGCGGCCAGACACTCTGACCTTTACTCCACAGGTGTGGACAAAGTTTTTTATGATGCTGAGTACGATACATTGTTGAATATGAGTTCAAATTCAATTGATTTATAACTATTTTCTTACACAATAAAAGTAAATAATAATAATAATAATAATAATAATACATACATACGTGTTCTGCCAATAGCCAGATATTTCACTGCAAACCCAGCATTCTCCAATTTATTTTCTGCTTTCAATAATCATGATTACCTCCATCATCAATGTTTTCTTTATTTGTCACCGTACGACCAAAGATCCAAAGAAATATCTGCTCAAGATTTTACATACGATTTGCCCCAGTATGCAGAGTTAGAATGCTTTATTAATATTCCTACTGATCTATTACAGTCTAGAATTTCTGATAAGAAATGTACTGGCGATAGAGCATAAATTACTGAACAAAAAAAATGTAATACAATTTTTCTGTAACTCTTGTGTTTTCCCTAGAAAAAATGTTATCCGTAAGTCTAATGTTTTTGGAAATGATAGTTCACCGTCATTATTTACTTCGATCCGCCATGTACATTGCAACATTGCTATGGCACTCTGTTGTCTCCCTATTGTAGTGGTGTTAGCGTGTGTTGGGCGGAAGGTCATTGGCAATGACGTTCACATTTACTCGAACAGTAAATATTAAACTACTATCAATCCTAAAAACATGATATTTTAGGAATTAAAAAAAAAATTCACTACACATCATGATTAGTAGACCGAGATGTACAGTCTATCTTTTGGCAGTTTATATCGTTTACGCCCATTTCTGATCCAGGGTCGCTTTCATGTCTAGAAGAATAAACACGGTTTGTATTGTACATCAGTCTGTGCCTGCTGTAAACTCTAAATATAATATACCTACAGAAATTATTGAATGGAATATAACAAGTGCTATGGCAGAAGGGACTAAAGAAATAAAGTTAATCCTGAAACAAATTTCTATATATATATATTTTACATTTCATAAAAATTTCTTGAAGTCTAATAAAAAAAAGGGAAGACCACAGAAATTCTGATACAAAATTAGTGTGAAAATAAAAGGGGATTAGACGTTTGGATTGGAATCAATGGGCAAACAATGAAATGAATTCGGGTACCAGTACCTAAAGATGGGGACAACCGGAGAAATGACACAACTGACACCAAAAACTTATTATCTACATTACTCGGAACAGTTATTCACATTTCAGGTATGGTAAATTACACCAATGTAAACACTCAATCCATTTTGATAAGTTTATTTTAAAACATGTTCAATCAATATGATTAATCTATATTTTGCAAATTTTCTTATTTGCTATGACATCTCAACTGGATATTAACATTTTCGCCTTTTCGGCATCATCAGATATTTTAAAAGGACGAAATCTAAACTTAATCCATTAGACCATACATAGTAATGTGCATGACAAAGTTGATTTCATGAATTTTATGTAATTGAAGATTATGGATAAGTAGTTCAATTTTGAACTAGATTTCGAGAAATATAAATTATGGATGTCACTGGATACGTATAACTCATGTTACATTGTTAAAATACCACTTATTATAAAAATAAATAATTAAAATGATAAAATTGATAACATTTACATGTTCTACTTTGTGTCTAAATTAGAAAACTATAATGTCATGCTATTATTATTATTATTACAATGTAGTTAAAGGGTATGTTTTGCAATACGTTTCAATCTTCTGTGGTAGTCAATCATAGTGTTCTTGGGTTTATGTAAATGAGTACGGCATTCATATTGATTGTGTTAAATACACCAATGGTGTATGCAATACTCATTTATGCGAGATCGTGCGTATTTGCTTGTTTTCCGCACAGAACCAATACGCGGTAAGTGTGAAATACCACATTCAGTATTCCCAACGTAACACACATAACAATTTCCCTCTTCTTACCGCTTAAGCGCGACATTCACTTTACTGCTTTAGGCTTTTAACATATTATTTTTAGAGACGTTTAACATAGTAATAACTATAAATTGGAAACTTACCACTGCAATTTCACCTAAATTGCAATGTTAATTATTGTTTTTAAATATTTGCAAAAATTAAGTAAAGTCTACTACTCCACGAAACTTATTGCATTCCTGATACATGTAACATTAAGGAAGCCGTGAAAAAATCAACAAGATTCCAGATGCGGATGTTATTACTGCAATATGTTATATAAATAATATTGTTAAAATATTAAAATGAAAAATAAATCATTACATAACCTTACCGTTTGTTTTAAGTTCGCATTTATAGACTGGGGGAAAAAAAAAGACAGATGTATATCACGGCCTGCTGGAGTATAGTAAACACAGGAAACATTTTATAGCAACAATGTTGAAGAAAGATATTTTGGTTTACCGAAGTTGCCGTCATTAAACAGAAACCAACATGGAGATTTCATTGCAACTAATTAGAAATATCTCTTTCAGGTATGTAATAAACGATCTTCGCACAAAATAATGTACGATACACGAGCGGTATGTTTGTTTTCATGTTCTCGTAAATTAAAAAAGCTCAACTACGTTTCGCTTTTTCAATCTTTTCCTCGACCATGAAAACGTCAACATACCGCTCTTGTAACGTATATTACTATTACATAAACCCAAGAACACGATGACTGACTACCACAGAAGATCCAAATGTATTGCAAAACATACCAATTAACTACATTGTAATAATAATAGCATGACATTGTAGTTTTCTAATTTAGACACAAAGTATAACATGTAAATTTTATCAATTTTATCATTTTAATTATTTATTTTTATAATAAGTGGTATTTTAACTATGTATTCAGTCATATCCATAATTTATATTTCTCGAAATCAAATTCAAAATTGAACTACTTATCCATAATCTTAAATTACATAAATCTCCTGAAACCAACTTTGTCATGCACATTACTATGTATGGTCTAATGGATTAAGTTTAGATTTCGTCCTTTTAAAATATATGATGATGATGCCGAAAAGGCGAAAACATTCATATCCAGTTGAGATGTCATAGCAGATAACAAAATTTTCAAAATCTAGATAAATCATATTGACTGAACATTTTTTAAAATAAACTTATCAAATTGAATAGATTTGTCTGAAACCAAAAATGAATTGTAAAATCAAACATTTGGTAGTAGTAGGTACAATACATATATATATATATATACATATATATATATATATATATATATATATATATATATATATATATATATATATAGGCCTACCATTTCCATGCAACAGGAAAAGTGAGATGACAGCCCTTCAAACCCAAAAGTTAAGAGCTGTTCCGAGTATTATTACATTACTAAATAGATAACTTACGTTTCAAGGTACTGGAACACCCGGTATACAGGTCTGCGATACATGAATAAAGATCCGTCAACTCGTTCCACCATCATAGTAACAAAATTATGTTGGTAAAACTGTCACAGCCGTACATAGTCCTCGTGAATTCAAAGCCGGCACTTCATCATAACACTCGAAGAACATTGATCATCACACACGAATCGGAGAAAGAACACTGCACTTCAGACAGGAACACTTTGCACAGAAACCACCAACCGCATCTTGATCATTAACAGTGAGGTGTTAACTGCCGCTCAAATACCACGAGCTTATTCAATGTGATAAAAGACAAGCAATTCTTACTTTTACCGTGTCAAGATACGAAGTCTTTCTTATTTTCCTCCACCTACTCACACGATTCCAATCACGTGACAAGTTTCATTAAATAGTTCCCCAGAAGGCGAAAGTCACTTCACACACAAACACATATAGGCAATATGCCACCAAGTTTCCTGGAATCAAGGAACAGTTCACATGAAATCACAACGCACGACTCTACCAACTGTGATCTTAATCAATTTGCAGGAAATCAGAAGGCAGAGCGAGAATTTAATCTATGCAAAGCATCTGCAAAGAGAACGGAACGTTTGAAGTTTCAAGAGGTTAGACAAACAACTAGTGTTCCTAATTACTACAAATCTCTACTTGTTAACTTTAATGTTATCGCGAATTTTTCACAATGCTGTATCAAGTAATTAGTGTTGAAATCATTTATCTCTGGAACAGACAACTAACACTCTTCTTACTTTCTCTTTCTTTCTTTCTTTCTTTCTTTCTTTCTTTCTTCCTTTCTTTCTCTTCCAATGGTTTCTTTACAGTCAAGAGAAGGATTACAGGAGTATAAAACTATTCTCTTTGCAATATCCCAATCTACTAACTCTTCACTCTCCTCTAAAGGGCCATTAGAGGTTGCGTTCAAAACTACTAAAAAAACTACGCTTTGAATTTGTATAATGCAGCAAATGTAGGCTAATTATTAGAATGATCACTCTAATTGCAAGAAACCGTCTTAAAACAACAGACCAACAAGACAAGACAACAAGAATCAATTTTGTCATTTATGGTTGTTCATGGCAACATTTATAGTCCTTTGTTTAGGGTAATAAGTGCGAAAATATGCACTGTACAATCTCTTGGGCACAATAAACCCGCAAGTCGAGGTGTTCGGAGTATATTTGGCTTTGTTAGTCCCTTAAACCACTTCCTGCCACCCACCTCCCCCGATACCATGAATAACCCCATCTAATACATCACAAAATAAAATATTAAGGTATCAGAATTAGTGTCCTGAAATGTTCTAACAATCGGGTCTCGGCATAGCTCAGATAGAAAGAGCGCTCAGCGCGCACAGCTGTGAATTTCTGGGTTCGATTCTCGGTGCTGGAACGAATTTTTTACCCAATAATAGGTATCTACAATGTTGACTACATTATATTCCATGATGACGGCGAGACCTACACACATATATATATATATATATATATATATATATATATATATATATATATATATATATATAGGTACCGTATGTATTTTTGGTCAAACATATCGATTTTCTGTTTTTCGTCTATTTTCATTCTGTAAAGCTTGCTTAATTGTCTCTTCCCATTCACATTTCATGTCAAAACGTCCTAAAAAAGGCCCTTTAAATGTCATTTAAATGTCCAGGAAATAAAGTGCGTTGCCTGCATTGTTCACGCATTATAACATTCTGTTTGGCCATCCAGACCTTCTTCGTAAGTGCCTGCATGGAAACCACTGAATGTACATGTCTAAATATTCTGTTAAATAAATAAATAAATAAATAAATAAATAAATAAATAAATAAATAAATAAGTAAATAAATACCCGTAAATAAGGTGCAAAAAAAATATCGCACATCAATAATTTATCTACTTCCTACGCAAGAAAAGTTTCTGTAATAATAATAATAATAATAATAATAATAATAATAATAATAATAATAATTCCTCGTTTATGATACTTGGATATGCCATTAATCACATCTGTCCAACTGTTTGAACTGAACCAATATGACAGGGCGATACTTCTAGAAGGTGTGATCAGATCCTACCGAAGGAGACCGGAAGTAGTTCTATAACATCCGAGAAACTAAATCTGAACACACAACTGAAGAACTAAATTTTTCGTCACAAATAACCATACAGGACGAACCTTAAGTAATGTCATTAATTTCAGAGGGTTATTAATTGAGATATTTCAGACCAAAAGGTTGAATACAATTTTGCTCGTTTTTATTTTCTTTTAGAGATAAAAATTGTTTTATATGAAACATTTCAGAGAAAGCTATTACTTAAATTTCCAATAGTCTATGCGCAGTCAATTTAAGAGAGCAGTGTATTATGATAATAAATGATTGAAGTAATGTTAGCTTTGGCGTTTAAATATGCAGAAATTTGGCCCGAACAAATGTAACTTTTCGTTCCACAAAGGAATTTCAAAATGTTACATTTGTTCGGATCAAATTTCTGCATATTTAAAGGAAGAAACTAAAATTATTTCAATAATTTATTATCATAATGCACTGCTCTCTTGAATTGATTGAGAATATATTGGGGATTAAATAAATGGCTTTCCGAAAACATGCTATGAAATGTTGAACATGAAAACATTTTTATCTGAAAAGGAAGATAAAACGAGCAAAATTGTATTGAACATCGTTTGAAATATCTCAAAGAATAACTTCCTGAAATGAATTGATTAAATTCCGATCTTCCTCTTCCGATCTTATGCAAGCATGTGCGGCTTCCAGCTGTTTCGGTGCTACTTGACACCATCCTCAGAACCTACTAGATCTCGGCGCTATCTCAACTTCGCTGTCTGTTGTGTGGGTACGTTCGTGTGATGAAGAGCTATTAAAACACACCCTAATCAAATTCTGAACACACAGATCAATTGAGGCATTGACATGGGAAAGGTCGTAACTGCCAAAAATTCGAATTTTTAGGTTTTTCATTGAGAAGGTAGTAAATGGCCATGCCAATGGCACAGAGAAGGTAGTATGTCCGTATGTAATGAAACGAAGTTGGAAACGTAGTCACTAGATGTTGTAAGTTGTATGTGCACAGCTGTTGGCGCGGAGAAGGTAGTAACTTCTTTTACAACATCAGAGTGTGTCTAGACAAATATGGGCTGATAACTGTGCAGGGCAGAATAAGAATCGGATGATTCTAATGGTCCTGATTTACATTATTGCCAAGAAACATTTTGATTCAGTGGACTTGAAATTCCTGGTTTCAGAACATTCCTACATGCCATGTGATAGGGAATTTGGCATCATAGAGAAAAGGCAAGACCATGGTTCCAGAAGAGGTAAGGCCTAATAATGTAATAATGATGAAGGATGAGGATTTCTTCGACTTTTCTGCAGAATGTGACAAGTTTTTGAATACAACTCCTATCAAAATCAGCACCCTCAGCTGGATTAGACTCTCAAGAGCTGATTTTCCTCTAATAAAAACAAGACAGTCATTTAATGACCTTGAAATGTGGACAGAGCACAGGATTTTTAAGAAAGGACAGTCATTAACGTCAATCACTAACTTGCAGTGCTTGCAACGCCTTGAAAGAAGACCAGTCGTCCCTGATGCCAAAAAGAGAGACTTGTTATCTATGTTAGACTTCCTCGATGGAAAGTATCATGCATTTTACCGAAACATTTGTGCATAATGTATAAATAACGTTAATTCTCAGTTTGGCTAAGGAGTGATTTCAATGTTGTATTTTCATAAAATAGGATTTCACAGATAAATCTGTGCCAGACTTTTCAAATTTCATATGTAACACAAACATGAGTGTATGCCTTTCATTTAAAGCAGTTTCTGTAATATTGTAAGTGAGAAAGTGTTCATAAATTTGTTTTTTGCTTCCCCTGAAAAATTTTGTTTTTGGCAGTTACTACCTTTCCCATGCCAACGCCTCGATTTCAGAACACACACACACTATTTGACACAACTCTTCATCACACGAACGCACCCACACAACAGGCAGCGAAGTTGAGATAGCGCCGAGATCTAGTAGGCTCTGAGGATTGTGTCGAGTAGCACCGAAACAGCTGTAATCCACACATGCTTACATAATTAACATGAGTAAGATAGCCATTTAATCAATTATTTATATTCAAGTGTTAAAAGTAGTATACGAAAGATTCAACATGGATTATCCCTGAAATTAATAACATTACTTACTTTTCATCCTTATATAAATTTAGCCAACTTATAATCCAGAGGACCAATTGAACATATGTTAAATTACAGATGTGGTTGTACTTATAATATAGTTTTGCAAGAAGATTTGGCCTACAAAAGATTTTCCACCGAAAGCTTCGCACAGATTAAACATGTACTGTTCGTCCAAATGCTTTTTTTTTCAGGTCACTATTAAAGTCAAAAAGGAAAATAAGTAAATAATGGCTTATTACGAAGAATCTGCCACATTAGTCGAGGAACACAAGCTAGAGAAAGCTATTTTACTTGGTCACCGAGCACTTGTCCAAGACATTCACTTACAGGAAGAACACAAGATAACAATTTTAACACTACAGTCTTCACACGCAGCTCACGGAACACAGACTGGCGACCTCGATTTAAAGGAAGCGACCAAAAAACATTTTCAGAGCGAGCACACAGACAGCGACGGAGAGCACTTCGCCTCACCGGTGTGAGCAGACGACTGCGGCTGTGGAGCGGATCCTGCGGAAATCACGGACGGCGTTATCACAATTCATTCATGCAGCTCCGTCCCCTCTTCCGTCGAGCAGTGCTAAAACCCTGGCTCGTGGGCCGCATGAGAACGAGACTGGCGGATGCGGCCACCTGACTCCATTAATATTCATTTTCACATGATGAATCAATAGCGCATGCAGCTACAAATCTGAGTGTCTATTCACAACAAATATCTTCATTACTACGGCTAAGATTTGTATGCCCTAAAATGGTCAAAATATGCATTGCGCAAATCAAGATTTCAGGTATAACTCCCTGTAAAGTTGATTTGAATAATTTCGAGGGAAAAATTGTTCCGGAGCCGGGTATCGAACCCGGGACCTTTGGTTTAACGTACCAACGCTCTACCACTGAGCTACTCGGGAACTCTAACCGACACCGATCCAATTTTTTCCTCTATATCCACAGACCTCAAAGTGGGCTGACAACCGTCAAGCAACCAACTTCGAGTGCACACTAACTCTGTGTGACTAAAATTGTGGGACCTTTGGAGGAAAAAATTGGATCGGTGTCGGTTAGAGTTCCCGAGTAGCTCAGTGGTAGAGCGTTGGTACGTTAAACCAAAGGTCCCGGGTTCGATACCCGGCTCCGGAACAATTTTTCCCTCGAAATTATTCAAATCAACTTTACAGGGAGTTATGCCTGAAATCTTGATTTGCATAATACACGTCACTGTTCGTTAACAGAAAACCACAATTTAAGTCACACGGAGTTAGTGTGCACTCGAAGTTGGTTGCTTGACGGTTGTCAGCCCACTTTGAGGTCTGTGGATATAGAGGGGGAAAAAAATGGATCGGTGTCGGTTAGAGTTCCCGAGTAGCTCAGTGGTAGAGCGTTGGTACGTTAAACCAAAGGTCCCGGGTTCGATACCCGGCTCCGGAACAATTTTTCCCTCGAAATTATTCAAATCAACTTTACAGGGAGTTATACCTGAAATCTTGATTTGCATAATACACGTCACTGTTCGTTAACAGAAAACCACAATTCAAGTCACACGGAGTTAGTGTGCACTCGAAGTTGGTTGCTTGACGGTTGTCAGCCCACTTTGAGGTCTGTGGATATAGAGGAAAAAATTGGATCGGTGTCGGTTAGAGTTCCCGAGTAGCTCAGTGGTAGAGCGTTGGTACGTTAAACCAAAGGTCCCGGGTTCGATACCCGGCTCCGGAACAATTTTTCCCTCGAAATTATTCAAAATATGCATTATCGTAAAACGGGGCGACTCCGATATAGTGTTGTGAAACCGATCAGTTAGGTTTTTTTTTTAACAAAGAACGATACACAGATGTCGCTGGTAATTTGAAAGCATTGTTGACACTCAAGACCAGTAGCGGCTGGTGGTTAAAATAATGAGTGTGCTACAATTTCTATATCGGCCTACTGTATACACTTATATGTATTTATCTTAATTTGAGACTCGCCTAGTGACGAAATATGAAGTCCATACGACGTTCCTTCCTAATGCAGAACCTGTCAATTACCCTGGTGTTAAACCCTTCAACTTGGATATCATACTCTTTTCTATTGACAGTGTAACTTCACAGAATGGATCCTGTGAATTGTTGGAGGCTATGTATCGTAACAATTGAACAGCTCCATCTGTATTCCGGAAGGCAGGTGTTCCGTATAGAACTCAAAGTTGTGTCTTTAACACTCTTTTGTTCAGTACAGTATAGCTGTTGACAGCAACTTCAAGTTCGCGTTCAGGAAAATTAGGCTATCCAAAAATTGCCAGAAAATTTGCTGTTTAACAATTTTGTTGCATCCAGATAGCTTAAAGACTGGAAACGGTGAGTAGTTTTGTGAATTATACGGTCACATACTTCCTTGGCTTCAGTTTTCTGGGATTCCATTCTCCGTCGCTTGCTGACTGATTCAGGAGGAACCTCAAAAACCAGGTAGACGGCAGCAGCAGTCGGACACTTGTATTACCAAATAGGCCTACATTGTAAATAGTTCCGAGTTCTTCCACAAACAAGCATTCTCTCGTTAAGCTTTACTTTTGCAATCTCCAAGCTGTGTTGTGCTGAAGCCAACGAGTTAGATACTATAGAGAGGACAACGACCTCAGAAAGTTGAAGACAATTGAACATTGGTCCGCCATGTTTCGGTTAGTCAAAACAAAGGGGCGTGGCTCGGATGTTGTAGGAAATGACTGTGATGAAGTTAGTATTACTGTGAATTGAGTTACATATTAAGACTATGTTAATAAGTAAAAAGTAAAATACACACAAAACTTTACGTTTTATAACAGCTGTAGGCCTATGTTTTATTAGTTTCACTAAATATAGCCCAGATATTAAACGACAAGCTATACTCGATGCAACCAAAGCAAAGCACCTAAAGACGGATGAATTTAATCGGCAGAAGGAAAATAAATAATTTTTTGACTTCGTCACAAATTTAATCACCTTACAGCTAATCTAACCTAATATGAAATTCAGTGCTCACCAGGTGATTTCAAGAGAAACGACGTATGTAACTAATAGGAGTAAAATATAGGAAAGGTAGTGGCGAAAATTAAAAAAAATATATCCAGTAATTAAGTTATTGAGAAAAATTAATTTGAAATTGGAATTAACACAGAGAACTTTTGAAAACTGCAATTATTAAAACTACAAATAACCTTTTAGCATGCAACATAATAATTAAAGAATGACACTAATAAAAAGTTACTCGTGATCATAACTCACCACATTTATTGAAACGATAAGATACTTACGATTAACATTGTTATCAGAAACAACAGGAGCCACAGCTAGCTACATTTCTTTTCGCGTGATGGAGACATCGTGTAGTCTAATATAATTTGAAACTAATATTGATCTCACACGTGTCTCGCAACTAGGCAGAGGCTTTTGCAGAGTAAAACTGTTCTTACATTATTTTGAACAATAATGACAAATTGTGTGTGATGCAAGTGCTAACTTTCCTCTTTGTTAACAAAAAGAGCCCTACGCATTAATAAAAAGAAAATTGGAGTAGGCCCTATAAACACAATAAATACTAAACTCTTGATGGTACAAACTTATTAATACAGATATTTCGCTTATGCTCAGTCCGTCTTATCTTATAATTCTCTGCGGCAATGGTACCTGTATTGAGAGGGTTTAATTATCCAGCAACGAATATTATGATTTACGGTACATTTAATTTAAATCCGAGGGAATGAGACATTTTTGGAAATTTTAAAGTCTTAATTATTACTTTTTCATTTATAAATCAGCTTTTTACAAAACCTATAGCGAAATGTTTAAATTAAATATTGATGTATCTGAAAAATATAATACATGTACCAACTCGTTGCAGTGTACCTTTGATAAGCACTCCTTGCGGAGGCTGGAGGTACTATAGACCGCCATGTTTTTTAGGGAACGATCCATAGTACTGTTGGCCTCCGCAGGGAGCGCTTATCAGAGGTCTTCAGCCTCTCTATAGTATCTAACTCGTTGGCTGAAGCTGACTACAGCACTTCCCCGCGTAAAAATAGCCAATCAGGGCAGTGATTTCAGCTTCGCACATGCGCATTAATTGTCTACATTCTCATGTAGAGTTTTGAGTAGCACATTGTACCCCCTGAGGCACCAAAGAGCTAAGAGCGAAGACTAAACACTCTATAACGCGTCATGAACATAACCACGGAAAATTGTCAAATGGCAAATCAGATACTATGGTGGTATTGCAAATACATTATTATAGCAAAAATTATCATTGTGCTGTAGCACTGTAACACATAAGGACGGGCCGCCCCTGCTCAAGACCATGATCATAGGAAGAAAAGATAAACTTACGAATTCTAAACAATTGGGCAACTTCAAATACTTGTTGTGTAGTACTGGGTGGCGCACATCAGAGTTGCCAGACAAAAGAATCGAAACCGTCGTACTAACTTATGAAAATTGTCGTACTTCAGCATAAAATTGTCGTACATTTCTCAACTTCCTAATATACTTCTAGTCCACCGCTGTGTAGTAATGGTTAGCACGTCTCACTGTGAAACGAATGGGCCGGAGTTGAAATCCCGGTTGAGACGAGATATCTGGTTGACGTTTTCCGGGTTTTCCCTCAACCCATTAAGAGCAAATGCTGGCTAACTTTCGGCGCTGGTGTCATTTCGTTAGCAATATCACCTTCATGTTATTACGCAATCGATAAAGAATCGCAAAATAAATATATCTACCAGTAAATTTTAGTTCCAATTAAAAATACTCGTACTACTAATTATAGTTCACATCCACAATGACATTCAGCATTGAAACAAATCACCAATGATTTCTTCATCATCAACACTGTCATCGCAGTAAGGTGAGTACGATGACGCTTGGTTAGAATCAACTTTCTTATATTTAAAGTCAGCAGAATTTGATCTTTGGCTGGCGTGGCAGCAGATAGGCCAATAAATGCGGAGGCTGAAAATTATATCAAATTAATTCATCTACAGTCACCTCTATAATGTTGGCGCGTTTAGACTTCTTAATGCTACTGCGGTACTATATAATTAATAAAAGATTTCCTTTATCGAACAAACAAGGAAGTTAATAAAATTAAACTGGTATTATTTTTATATAACTGCGCCGTATACGTGAAATCTAGAGCTCAAGATGACAAATTATTGACTTTCATGGCAAGCATAGTTACCAGATCGATTTTCAAAGCATCCCCCCCTTAAAAGCATGTTTCTTTCATATTAGTCCAGGACATACTAAATGAAGAAAACTTGTCCAAAAGAGACGAATTAACCATCAGTTTTATTTCAATTATAAACCAACATTATAAGTTCCCAATTATTGTTTTCCTTCAGTGAAATAGTCATACAAAATTTATTACGACATAGAGTGCGGTCGTACCTCGTACAATTAGTCAAAATAGTCGTATGCGTACGACTATAGTCGTAAGTATGGCAACCCTGGCGCATATAAAAGTAGCTCGCCTCCCGTTTGAATGCGAATACATATTTTGACTGCTTGAAATTCGATTATCGTATTCTATCGTACCATACCATAACGAAATGAGTAAACAGCTACAACAATGGACAGTTTTATGCAATAATCGATTGTTGGCATTCTTACTGTCAGTATTTCATCAT
This sequence comes from Periplaneta americana, assembly GCF_040183065.1. Taxonomy (NCBI): domain Eukaryota; kingdom Metazoa; phylum Arthropoda; class Insecta; order Blattodea; family Blattidae; genus Periplaneta; species Periplaneta americana. Next base: position 16,600,687 of record NC_091119.1, read on the forward strand.
TCATGAGTCGAATTACACGTGTCGGTTCGAATTCTGCAAAATGACTTACTCGATACAAGAAAGAGTGAAAATTGTGGATGTGAGAACCAAAGCTCGGAACTTGGGGACTTGTGTCTTTGCTACCGGACTTCAATGTCAACAAACTCCCGCTTCCAGCACGAAGGTACTGTCAGGTCTGCTATAAAAGTGGTTTCTGATTGGAACAACATATTGATAGTATTAAAGTAGGTTGAAACACGTAATTTTATAGCATATGCATAATGAAAATAAAAATAAGAAATATATAAAATTTACTGTTCAGCTCTGTACATTTTATTACAGTGTATGACTACGTACATTGTAACATTTTCGAACCCATAACTTCTTCGCCTGTTAGTTAAACATGATTTGAAACGAGAAAAGTTATTTCCACTTCATATGAAGTGACGGGAGAAAACTTACTATACTGAATGTTTTCACTGTCACTGTTTTCTGTTCGATATCCAGCAGCTGCTAGCTGATCTTGTATCTGAGAAAGATAAGTATATCCCAAATTTTTCTCGAAAATAGTTTTCAATTTGTGTGTCACTACTAGGGCAGGTCCCTCTACGACTTGATTCATGGCTATGGACAAATTTTCCACCGATTTAAGGGACTGCAATGTCTTTCGCCGTTTCCAGCCTCTGGTTTGTGTGTGGCACAACTTACAAAATATAAACTCTCGATTCGAAGAAAGTAATGTATCTCCTCCGAATTCCTCCACGAAATTCTTTACTTAAAATTTAGATAATTGACTGTATTTTCGAACTTCTATAATACCCATTCGAATCCCTCGAAATAGACCGTTTACCTGTAATTCTCTGAACGACATTGGCTTCGACATGAAAGGGTTTCCTTATCCGTCTTCTTGTCATTTGATGTGACCACTTTCTTAGTACACACGACTGTCCCTGAGCACTTGCAGCACGAGCTTTGTGTTCGTTGCACCTGTAACCTTACTCACGCACATGACACACAAGTCCCCAAGTTCCGAGCTTTAGTGAGAACAGTTTCGATTAAGGAAACCCGCAAAATTTTCAGGGACAAGTTTCCGGATAGAGAGCAATACAGGGTTTGGCTAAAAAATGGCGTGCCACGGGATTTGTGCAAAATGCGAAAAGAGAAAGAGTTCCTTCAGTTCCCACACCAAAAGTTATTGAGGACGGCAGGCTGTATCTGAACATGATTAGACGTGCACAGCTGTATATCCATGCTGCAGGGAGCCACTTTCAACATCTTCTATAAAAGATGAGTCCTTTTCAGCACTTCCCTTCTGCATTTACTCTATACCTACACGGGCTACTTTTACCTGTGACACCCTGTATAAGCAGTAACGAGCTGCTGCCAGGAAGTTGAAACGAGGATAGAAATGGCAAAAGAAGCTTTTAACAGAAAAAGGACCATCTTGTGCGGACCTCTGGAAAAAGAACTAAGGAAGAGACTTGTGAAGTGCATTGTGTGGAGTGTAGTATTGTATGGGACACAAACATGAACATTACGACGAAATGAAGAGAAGCGAATAGAAGCATCTGAAATGTGGATATGGAGATGAATGGAGCGTGTGAAATGGACAGACAGAATAAGAAACGAAGCTGTGTTCGAAAGAGTGGGCGAAGAAAGAATAATGCTGATACTGATCAGGAAGAGAAAAAGAAATTGGTTGGATCACTGGCTGAGAAGAAATTGTCTACTGGAGGATGCACTGGAAGGAATGTTGAACGGGAGAAGAGTTCGGGGCAGAAGAAGATATCAGATATTATGTGGAGTATAGCTTTGTATGGGGCAGAAACATGGACATTACGACAAAGTGAATGAAGAGAAGAGACTAGAAGCACTTGAAATGTGGATACAGGGAAAAATGGAGCGTGTGAAATGGACAGACAATAAGAAACAAAACTGTGCGCAAAGAGTGAAGAAAGAATAATGCTGAAACTGATCAAGAAGAGAAAAAGAAATTGGTTGGATCATTGACTGAGAAGAATCCATTGGCATACATTGGAAGGAATGATTAACGGGGGAAAATTTCGAGGCAGAAGAAGATATATGAAATAAAAGATGAAATTAAGATATATCTTGATACAATAATGAAGCTCGTAAGATACTGTATGTTCTCTGGCAGCCATGATGCACACTGTAACAGGAGTTCTTAAGGATGTAAGTACTGGAATATGCTATGTTGATTTAACAATGGGTTTAACATGATGTTAGCAGTAACAATAGTATTTTGATGAAAAATTTCTACTGCTATGTTTACTGTTAAAATGTTTTAACGACTTGTTAAATATTAAGCAAAGCCTGGTGAAACTGGCCCACAGTATGATTTCTTTGGAAAAGTAAATAAAGCTACATATCCATGTCGTTGGTTTGGAAGAAGTGAAAAAAAGTCCCTGAATGAGAGGTCTCTAGGCAGAGTAGAAAGCTGCAGTAATAAAAATCAAAGTACGAAAGCGGGGAAGGATTCGAGCACAAGGCATTTACACATTTACTTCACGGCCATTTGTAAAAGAGTAGAGTAACGCGAAATTTCTACGTTGCTAACACCGTTGCCAACATGTCGCCCTACAATCTCGCTAACTTTTCAACAAAAAGTAGCTAAATCTCTTCAAAGTTTGTTAAAAAAATCCCCAGAAATGTCGCTAAAATTAATAATAAATATCACTAAATAAAAATAAGAAAAACATACACATGCGGAGAAAAATATCATTTCCTCGTCGTTACGCTCTTCTGCAGAGTCTGGTTGTTTTATTGAGGTGGAAGGTGTGGGAACAGCTGATTGTGAATACACTGCACTTGATCCAATCACTTTCTGGAAAATTGTAACACTTTTTAAATATAAAAACCAGCAAAAAGTACAGTCTCATTTGCTTCACACGAACTGTCGGCACAAAATTCCAAAACTCCGCGCTGCGGGGAAGAACCAAGATTACATTAGCTGAAGCTCTTGACTCGTCACGTGTCAATCAAAGTTGCCACCGTTTATGTGTGTTGGAGCAGTAGCATTGAGAGAGATCTAACCCGTGAGAATCATCGAATCAGCATCTTTACCCCTGATCACTGATCACAAATATATGAGATCAGGGCTTTCACGTATGAATCATTAGATTATACAGTCATGCAACCATGCCTCTTCTAAAACTAAGAAGTGCATGACTTCAGTTGAATGTTTTAACTTGAAAGAAAGAAAAAAGTGCAAGAATATAAAAATCCGCAGAAAAGTCGCTAATCGTATTTTACAAAATTTGTCGCCGAGACTGATTCAAAATTCCCTAGATTTAGCGACTTATCGCTAAATATGGCAACACTGTTGCTAATCATGGTAATAATAGAAACAAGCAATTTGAGATTTAGAATTAGCAGGATTTGAGAGTCGTCGATTCAGTCTACATATGCCGCCCACACCGCCATTGCGGAATGTACAAATCCCACGTCTTGGGAATTAATCATACGGATTCCTTGGGCCCCCCGCACAAACACGAGGATTATTGGTCATTTGAACGGCGCGGCGCCCACCCAGAGCAGTGGCGCTGCTGTCCCCTCGACCGTTTTCAAATTGCCTACACCACATCAAGCAAACCCGGCGAGCATTTTAATTGCAGCATTTGCATAATACGACACTTGATGTGCTGGGAAAAGCTTACGTGTGGACAGACCTCCATGACTTTATTAATATGATGCATATAACTCATGGCGACTGGTTCCAAACCGGGCGGATCGCCTGTCTGATAGCTACTTTACATCTAGAACCGACGAGTGTGAGAAACTTCCTATATTGTGGGATTTTTCATTTTCTGATTCAATGTGAAAAGCTATGAAATATATAATAAGAGAGACAATTTCTATCTTGCTTAATAAAACAATTCAAATTATGTAATCCTAACTCTAATATTCTATTTTGTATTCGACAGATAATGGAGAAAAAATAGGAGTATAAGGGTACAGTGCATCAGTTATTCATAGATTTCAAAAAGGCATATGACTTGGTTAAGAGAGAAGTTTTGTATGATATTCTTATTGAATTTGGTATTCCCAAGAAACTAGTTCGATTAATTAAAATGTGTCTCAGTGAAACTTACAGCAGAATTCGTATAGGTCAGTTTCCGTCCAATTCACTGTGGGCTAAAGCAAGGAGATGCACTATCACCTTTACTTTTTAACTTTGCTCTAGTGTATGCCATTAGGAAAGTCCAGGATAACAGAGAGGGTTTGGAATTCAACGGGTTACATCAGCTGCTTGTCTATGCGAATGACGTGAATATGTTAGTAGAAAATCCACAAACGATTAGGGAAAAGACGGGAATTTTACTGGACGAAAGTAAAGAGATAGGTTTGGAAGTAAATCCCGAAAAGACAAAGTATATGATTATCTCTCGTGACGAGAATATTGTACGAAATGGAAATATATTGGAAATTTATCTTTTGAAGAGGTGGAGAAGTTCAAATATCGTGGAGCAACAGTAACAAATATAAATGATACTCGGGAGGAAATTAAACAGAGAATAAATATGGGAAATGCCTGTTATTATTCGGTTGAGAAGCTTTTATCATCCAGTCTGCTGTCAAAAAATCTGAAAGTTAGAATTTATAAAACAGTCATATTGCCGGTTGTTCTTTATGGTTGTGAAACTTGGACTCTCACTTTGAGAGAGGAACATAGGTTAAGGGTGTTTGAGAATAAGGTGCTTAGGAAAATATTTGGGGCTAAGAGGGATGAAGTTACAGGAGAATGGAGAAAGTTACACAACACAGAACTGCACGCATTGTATTCTTCACCTGACATAATTAGGAACATTAAATCTAGACGTTTGAGATGGGCAGGGCATGTAGCACGTATGGGCGAATCCAGAAATGCATATACAGTGTTAGTCGGGAGGCCGGAGGGAAAAAGACCTTTAGGGAGGTCGAGACGTAGATGGGAAGATAATATTAAAATGGATATGAGGGAGTTGGGATATGATGATAGAGAATGGATTAATCTTGCTCAGGATAGGGACCAATGGCGGGCTTATATGAGGGAGGGAATGAACCTCCGGATTCCTTAAAAGCCAGTAAGTAAGTAAACTCTAATATTCTTCATGTAAATTTTCGATTGTCAGCGCAAAAAAAACAATCAATAAATTAAATACGAATAGAGCCTCCCCAATTCTACTCAGTACGATCACACTTTACGCAAATAGAATCCATACACAAACATAGATGCCAAATTAAAATCGTCAAACAAAGTAAGCCTACACTTTCTCATCATACGTTCTACCCGTTTCGTGACAACTCTGTTGCTTTATAGAAAATTATAATAAAAAAGTACAGCTATATTTTCCATTTATAAACCATGGTGGCGGGCATGGAGGTAGAGCTCGATGATTTCATTACCTCGGCACTAGAATGATATAGTGTGTTCGGCACCACTGTCTGGTCGTTTTTCACCGCAAAAAAGATCCCATGAGAAAAGTGAAAAATAAAATAATAACCCAATAAACCCAATGTCTATAATAATATTATGAACCAAAATTTTAGTCAATCACTGGACTACTGAATTACATAGAATTAAGATTTAATTAGAGCTAACTTGTGACATAATGATGACATAAATACATATTTTTTTAATTAATTCAGTTCAAAAGCATATTACATCAATCAAAGCAAGAAATATACGACTAAAAATATTAACGACAGAAGAGGTGATGAAAAAAGGTTCCGGTCTTCCATGATTCATTTCCGCACAGGGACAGACCTCTCGCCTGTAGGAAAATGATTCATACTAGACCATCAACTGTAAACAAAAAAATTCGTCATAAAAATTGTAATTCATATCCACAGAAATAAAAATAGGATATTGTGAAAACAAGCCCTGAAATAGCTTACTAATAAAAAGGAAGAAATCCTGGACATCCGAAAAAGAGATGAAGAAAGAGAAACGGGAATTAGTCTACTCTCTGACAGAAATCGATGACGCAAAATATTAATAAATATTTAATGTACATTCTATATCGCCTTCAGCGCTAATCATTTGCCATATTGGGTTGAGGGAAAACACCGGAAAAAACCTCAACCAGGTAACTTGCCCCGACAGGGAATCGAACCCCGGCCACCTAGTTTCGCGGCTAGACGAGCTAACCGTTACTCCACAGGTGTGCACCCTATTCTATGCAAGATTAATCCAGTCCCTACAATATAAATTATAGCAAATAAAATTCAAAAATAACTGTAAGATTATTCACAAAATAATAGTACATTATGCAACGAGCCTATAATGATAGTAATTAAGAAGCGAGTATGGATGTTTATGAAACGAGCGCAAGCGAGTTTCATAATTTTCATACGAGCTTCTTAATTACCATTATAGGCGAGTTTCATACGACTTTTTATGCTCCACCATATTTCTAACTTGAAATTATTCAGATGCATACATTTTATTTGTATCTGACAAGATCGGAAGTGACCTTGTTCTAGGTCGTGAATTGTGAGATGTGCGCAGACGCGAAAGTATTGATTTTTTTCCGAAGAACAATAATGTCATTGACCTTGATGTAATCCCGTTAAACTTGATATAACCTTGATTATTGAATTCGACATTGAAAAACGAGATGACAAATTGAATTTATTTGAATATTATTTACAATTAACTTAACGCTAATTATTATAGTAACAGAACATAACCTTCTGCGACAGTATTGGATTTCCAGCCTCCGTGACTTTTCCCTAATTCTCTTTCGATTGCATATCCGAGAATAATCGATACTTGCGGTTTTATAACGGTACAAAGTTGACTTGTCATTGGCTGAACACCTGTAAGCTGAGTTGTCATTGGCTGAACACCTGTACTTTAATGAGTAGGTGTACTTTAATGACATGCATTAAAGGACTGCTACCAGGTGTATAATTACTACATTTCGGCATGGTCGAGCATCTATACTAATAATAAATCTGTAGCCGAAATTTTTCTGGTAATTTTCGATTTTCCAAAAATAATTTGTCCTAACATATATAATTAACCACCCTGAAACCGAAAATAGCATTTTTGAAATTTTTGTTTGTATGTCTGTCTGTATGTTTGTTACCTTTTCACGCGATAATGGCTGAAGCGATTTATATGAAAATTGGAATATAAATTAAGTTCGTTGTAACTTAGATTTTAGGCTATATGGCATTCAAAATACTTTATTTAAAAGGGGGGTTATAAGGGGGGTCTGAATTAGATAAATCGAAATCTCTCGCTTATTATTGATTTTCATGAAAAATATTACATGACAAAAGTTCTTTAAAAATAATTTCCGATAAGTTTTATTCCATGCAAAATTTTGATAGGACTGATATTTAACGAGATAAATGAGTTTCAAAATTACAATAACAACGCCATCTAAGGCGGTGTAATGAAATAAAAAACAAATGACTTCGTCTTTAAGGGGCCTTGGACAACAGCAATCGAAAGCTATGAAACATAGCCTACAGGGAATGTTTCTGTGTTTGTATGGAGTAATATCGGAAGCTAAATTAGCCGATTTGTATAATTAATTATTAATTCACCATTGGAAAGTGTAGTTTCTCTAGATTGACATAATGCTATAATGTTATTACAGTAACTTCTGGGTGAACCGAGGACAGGTAAGATTAAAATAGCTTCTTATGCACAGAAAACTTGATAGGCATTCGTTTCCTGTATTTCATAAAATAATTTTATGACCAAATGAGTGGTCTCTGGATCAAAATGACCGCATTTTAATTTTTTTAATACAATTTAAGTAACATAATAAACAATTTATCCTTCTATCAAACACGAATGTTCCCTGGATCAAATGTCCTATTTTAATTATGTAATTACTTTATATTCATTTCTAACGGGTGCAACGGAGCGCACGGGTACGGCTAGTAAATAATAATTCACTAGAAATAAATTTATGATCTACATCTACTACGGTTGCCATGGCAGTGAGTTGAGAGTAATAATAATTATAAATGAACTGTATCGGAGGCTGGAAATTTGTTGTCATCAATCCAGAGCCATCAACATTCTTGCGGTCAGTATAAATGTTGAATCATCTTAGCAGAACTAGATTACGACTGCGCACTCATAGGGGATCTTGAGGTCGTAAATTACTCGAGAAAATGTGTTGGATTTCCGACTGTGTTTTGTTCTTTGTCAAGTTAAACAGACAGAGTAACTTCGAACTCGACTTCTCTAGAATTAGTGTTGACGGACACAAGCCACTCCACGAAGTGTTTATGTAATGCAGTTCACTTACACAAAATAACAGGACTCATTTGTTTATGGGGAACACAACATCTCGCTTAGTTAAAATGCTGCGAAAACAGATGCACAGATGTATTAAAAGAAACGTGTTATATACAAGTTCTATGACATTTTCCATCAGGCATTGTACACTTCAGACAGAAATCATCCAGCTTTCACGGATGGAGTCAATGGAAATTATGCCCTAACCTATCGTTTCCCAACCTGTGGGGTTCGCCAAAACTTTTCCGTAATGGCGGGTTTCGAGGTTAGGCCTATTATTGTTTCCTTCATTTCTGCGGCATTATTATTATTATTATTATTCTATCACCTCGGCATGGCGCGTCCTCAGGTTGCGGATCGAGGAGACGGCCTCCAGATATGGAGGGTAGCTGTGAATATATTGAATAAGCAGTCGCGGACAGCCGATGAGGGGTGGTCCTCCAGCTTGGGGGTTGGGCGAAGGGCTAACAACCCATCACCGTAAAAGAACAGCTTGTTACGAATCCTTCAAATAAGCCTCGAAATGGGACTGATTATCTGGCACGACCACAGCAAAAAAAAAAAACCAAAGTATATGATTATGTCTCGTGACCAGAATATTGTACGAAATGGAAATATACAAATTGGAAATTTATCTTTTGAAGAGGTGGAGAAGTTCAAATATCTTAGAGCAACAGTAACGAATATAAATGATACTAGGGAGGAAATTAAACACAGAATAAATATGGGAAATGCCTGTTATTATTCGGTTGAGAAGCTTTTATCATCCAGTCTGTTGTCAAAAAATTTGAAAGTTAGAATTTATAAAACAGTTATATTCCCGGTTGTTCTTTATGGCTGTGAAACTTGGACTCTCACTTTGAGAGAGGAACATACGTTAAGGGTGTTTGAGAATAAGGTGCTTAGGAAAATATTTGGGGCTAAGAGGAATGAAGTTACAGGAGAATGGAGAAAGTTACACAACACAGAACTGCACGCATTGCATTCTTCATCTGGCATAATTAGGAACATTAAATCCAGACGTTTGAGATGGGCAGGGCATGTAGCACGTATGGGCGAATCCAGAAATGCATATAGTTGGGAGGCCGGAGGGAAAAAGACCTTTAGGGAGGCCGAGACGTAGATGGGAAGATAATATTAAAATGGATTTGAGGGAGGTGGTATATGATGATAGAGAATGGATTAATCTTGCTCAGGATAGGGACCAATGGCGGACTTATGTGAGGGCGGCAATGAACCTCCGGATTCTTTGAAAGCCAGTAAGTATTATTATTATTATTATTATTATTATTATTATTTTAAAATTAAATTAACCCTATAACGCCCGTTGTTACATATGTGTAACATCGGGAATTTATCACATTATTTCCACGATAACATCTTAGCCCGAAATATTTTCCTAAGCACCTTATTCTCAAACACCCTTAATCTCTGTTCCTCTCTCAAAGTGAGAGTCCAAGTTTCATAACCATAAAGAACAACTGGTAATATAACTGTTTTTATAAATTCCAACAAGATTTTTTGACAGCAGACTGGATGATAAAAGCTTCTCAACCGAATAATAACAGGCATTTCCCATATTTATTCTGTGTTTAATTTCCTCCTGAGTATAATAATAATAATAATAATAATAATAATAATAATAATAATAATAATCATGGCAATAATAATTCATTATTATTAAATAATGATTCTAACAGGAAGAATATGCATGCGATTCTTGGTCACGATCACTGAAATCAAGGTTCCGTCCACACAGCTGTGACTTTAAGCATCTATTGAAATGAAGGGATTATAAACAGCGGTAGAGGATATCAGCGCATGGTAATATTAAATTTCAATGTAACAATGGCTATAAATCACTTTTATTACAAGTGAGCACGTAAATTGGCGTTCAATACTATTCCTATTCAAATACTTTGTTACTCCAATCCGGCAGACGCTAGAAGGTAAGTTATGAGCTATTTACGAACGCTGTAAATTGTCTGAAGATGAATCTAATGCCATAAAACGTCCATGCCTTTACAGTTGAATTCATACGTAATAATAGTATTATGACATTATGACTTATTCCACACCTAGACCAGAGTTTAACCTCTGTTATTCGTTTCGTTCTCTTCAGCCTGGCATTAAAGGGAACATAGGTTAGGACTCCCACGAGGAGGAATCAACGCGGCGATGCACCAGGTCTCCTCATGAAATAGGAGAAGACATCTTTAAAAAAAAAAAAAAAAAAATTTATGTTTTATTTAACGACGCTCGCAACTGCAGAGGTTATATCAACGTCGCCGGATGTGCAGGAATTTTGTCCCGCAGGATTTCTTTTACATGCCAGTAAATCTACTGACGTGAGCCTGTCGCATTTTAGCACACTTAAATGCCATCGACCTGGTCCGGGATCGAACCCGCAACCTTGGGCACAGAAGGCCAGCGCTATACCAAATCGCCAACCAGGTCGACGACATGTTTAAAAATCACAGTAAATAAGTCGGGATTAGAACCCGCGAACATGAGTTTTATAAGCTTAGTCACTGGACTAACGGTGCGTTATGAAAACTGCTTTAAATCTGCTATGCGTTCAATAAAGATTTGCAAAAGACTAAAACTCTGCGACGTATGTCTTCTCTCTGTACCGTTATGGCAAGGGAACATCGATCAATATGGCAATATGCGCGTGCGCGAGTATACACACAGTTTGTGCGTATCCATAAACAGTTTACGTGAGTGGTCATCGAACTTAATTAATTACGGGAAAGACTTTCGTAATTTAAAATTGTGATTTAAGACACACACATAAAACACCTCTTATTTCATCACTATACTGTTTTCGCTGTAAGAAAAATCCTAATGTAAACACAAGCACGTGGCTGTCATACCCGTGATTGGCTCCCAGTCGAAACACTCACATGACGTAGGAGAATATAGTTCGTATTTGGAAACCATAATCTTGTATTATTTGAAAATAAAAAATCGAATTTTAGTTGTTAAACACGATTAAACATATAACTTCACTCATATTTAAAACGATATGTGAAAGAAAAGCTACTTTTATATTTTGTTATGTACTATGAACGCGGATGGATACCAACAGTAATACCGAGGTAGTCTGTTCTTGTAACAAGGTGGCGATACTTGAACTCGTCGTTGTTCACTTAACCACGTGGTACTGAAGTATGGCTTCTGCATCCTCGGTGTGTGTGGTTATTAAACATAAGAGTGGAAACCCTCTCAAAAACGGAGAAAAAGAAATAGTTTTAAATGTATATAATAAGTTAAGTGAGTTTTAATTACAATAATTATAAAGTAAATGTTTCCTGAGCAAACAGATGCACAATAGTGAGGTTAGGTCTACTTGACGAGCAACGGGAATTGTTTAACATGAAACAGAATGTACAACAGTAGGCGGGAACACGTACTGAGAATCTATGGCGCCAAACAGCGGCCAATGAAGCCTCACTTCAGTCACGTGCTATTGTTTACATTAGGATTTTTCTTACAGCGAAAAGATTATAGAGTTCTGATTTTTATGTAATATTGGCCCTAAACATTGGATTAGATTATAGATTATTATAAAGCCTTTGTCAGAGTATCAAGATCGATACTATGGAAATGTTAGAAGTTAGAGGAATACCATTGCATTTAATACAAGTTATGAAAAGTATATATGACGGAACAAAAATAAAAATAAATAAAAGGTGTCCAATAATAATGAATAATGGTGTTAGACAAGGTTGTCCATTATCGACCGCTCTTTTTAATCAATTTATAGATGGGATTGTAAGAGAATGGAGAAGCAATGTGAATGGAGGTATTAAAATAAAAAAAAATACTGAATTAAAACCCTTATTATTCGCAGACGACCAGATACTGATGGCTAGAAATGAAGATTATTTACAGAGAATGATCCACTGTCTAAATCAATTAATTAAACAATACCGGAAGAAAATTTCTACTAATAAAACTAAAATTATGGCATTTAAAGGAAAAAGCCCAGTAAGATAAAAAATAGTGATAGATGACATAAATATTGAATAAGTATCACATTTAAATATTTAGGATGTACTGTCTCTCACTATTACGAAATAGATTTAAACGAAAAAATCAACAAGTTAACTACATTACAGGAACATTAAGAAGAACACTCAAACATAAAGCACGCAAAGATTCAATAATAAAACTATATAAATGAATGGCAATACCGACACTTACAGACGGATCAGAAACATGGGTAATAAATAAACAACATATTTCAAGAATACAATCAGCAGAAATGACATTTCTTAGATCCATAGCTGGATATACAAAACTAGATAAAAAATGTAACACGGACATTCGACAAGAATTACAAACAGAAGAACTGAAAGAAATAATTAATAAACATAGGAAAGACTGGCGACAACATGTAGATATAATGACAGACAGTAGATTTCCTAAGATGGCCTTGAAATATCAACCTAGAGGGAAAAGAAGTATTGGAAGACCTAAGAAGAGATGGTCTGAACAAATAGCCGGAACGGATTGAAAGTCCAAACCATGAAGTAGAAGAAGAAAAATTGGCCCTAAAAATATGTACATAAATATGTAACTAAAAATCTCATAATATGTACTAAATATGTAATATCAAAATTGCACAGGGAGTTAAATATAAACTGTTGTTATTTATTTGATATTTATTTGTCAGCCAACTAGTTATGATGGACTTTCACATTTCTGCTTTTCGATTCACCATCCCTTTACTTGACGATATGTGTCATAGGAAGAACAATATTGTCTGTATGCATCTGAAGTATGATTAGTGTACACGTGTAAATAATCGGCGATGTAAGCAATGGAGGGGAAAAGGAACTAGTCACCCTACCCCATAGGACTATATGACTTTTCATGATATTCTCATGTAGCGACCCCTTAAAGGAAGAAAGGCGAGAATGATAAATGGAAATTATTTTTCTGAAGCGTGTGAGAAACGATTGTAAATTTTGCCTAGAACCTTGCCAATCACGGACAAAATTCTACCACACGCTGTAAATCTCCAACTGTAGATCTCAAAAAGTGACTACAGCTTTATTGCTCTTAGGAAGTAAATCATTCATTATCTTAAAAGTCAATCGATCTCAGCGGAGTTTCAACCCGCGATCCTAGAATTTATTCCCGACCAAAAAGAACATGAATCTCGGAACTGCAGGATGTGGACACAGTTTCTTTTACCTCAAACTTATCTGTCGTAAATACTTGATGGAGATCGATTCAAAAGCAATCTAAATGCAGGGCCTACAGACAGATAAAACCATAATATGAAATTTAGAAAGTTGTTAATATAATGAATTAGGATAACACCGTCATACGGAGGTTACACACTGACCTATCATCACACATCATCCTATCAAGCCTCATAAAACTCGGTTAATTCAGACGAATTTACGAGGGTCAGAAATAGGCAGCATCAGTACCTTTCTCAGTGGAAGTCAGTCCAGTGACATACAATGGTAATAAGTGACAATGAAAAGTTTTATTGATGTCATTTTTTTCTGTCATGTTTTCATAATACGAACACAGGCCTACAAGGGAGAGGAAGCACGGACATTTTAACTAATTCATTTCATTCATTTAGTGTCCTGCCCAAGGGCAGATCTTTCACTGCAAACCCAGTTTTCTCCAGTCTTTTCTATTTTCTGCCTTCCTCTTTGTTTCCTCATGTGATCCATGTATCTTAACGTCGTCTATCATCTGATATCTTCTTCTACCCCGAACTCTTCTCCCGTTCACCCTTCCTTCCAGTGCATCCTTCAGTAGGCTGTTTCTTCTCAACCAGTGACCAACCAATTCCTTTTCCTCCTCCTGATCAGTTTCAGCATTTTTCTTTCTTCACCCACTCTTTCCAACACAGCTTCATTTCTTATTCTGTCTGTCCACTTCACATATTCCATTCCTCTCCTTATCCACATTTCAAATGCTTCTATTCGCTTCTCTTCACTTCGTCGTAATGTCCATGTTTCCACCCCATACAATGTCACACTCCATACAAAGCACTTCACTAGTCTCTTCCCTAGGCATGCGCATTCATTAGAAGGGTTGCTGAAACTGCAAACCTTCATGCCTGTAGAATTCTGGAAAATTGGCACATTATTTAAACATTTTACTGTACTCCAACCACGAGAAAGTCTTTGGGGAATGAGACGAAGCGGGGTAATGTTGTGAATGAATGTTGATGTCATAAAATGTCATAAGGTCACACACGTGGGTACTCTTATCTCTATTGGCTAGCTCTCACAGCACAAACCATAACATTGATACACACATATTGATACTACCCTAGTTACAAAATTAGATCACAGTTAATCTCCTGGTCTTTCTCTCCATACAGGAAATAACATATGCAGGAGAGCGCATGATTTTTAAACTGACGTTATAACGGTAATGTTATCTATCTACTTCGCTCCAATAGATGTCGCAATAGTAAGCACATTCCTTTCACGATTTATCTCCTGGTTGGAGAACAGTAATTGACATTTATTTCTCTGGAAAAATCCAAAACATATCTGTAAACAGCCAGATATTATGTGTCGAAATCTGACTGATAAAACTGGCATCTATGAAATTCTTTTCATTATGGAATGCGTTCATATTTCAAACTAGATGGCTTTTAAAGAACCCGGAGGTTCATTGCCGCCCTCACATAAGCCCGCCATCGGTCCCTATCCTAAGCGAGATTCATCCAGTCCCTAGCATCATATCCCACCTCCGCCAAATCCATCCTATCTCCCATCTATGTCTCGGTCTCCCAAAAATTATTTTTTTATAACTGTGATATCGCACCATCTACCCTTAAATACTAAACACGATAACCTGTCACTGAAAAATTTGACTTTTTTTACTGCTTAATTTATTATTTTATGAATAAAGAATCCTATTCCTAATTGGTGATTATTGTTTCCTTCCCCATAGTAAAGTAATCTCCTATTGGTGATGTGCCATTCCCATCTAACTTAATCTCCTGTACTCCCACGAAGTCTATTGTATATCTAGCTAGTTCTTTTGCTACTAATGTTACCCTCCTGTTCTACAAAGACTAGTTACATTCCAAGTACCAAATATCATAACCTTATTCCTTCGCTGTGGTCGTGGCAAAGAATCAGTCCCATTCCGAGGGTTATGTTGGGGTTTCACAACAAGCTCTTTTTTACGATAATGGGTTTTTAGCCTTTCGCCCAACCCCCAAGATGGAGGAGCAACCCTTATCGCTAGTCAGCGTCTGTTTAGGCCCATTCAATATATTCGCAGCTACCTCCATATCTGGAGGCCGTTTCCTCTATCCGCAAACTGAGGTCGCGCTATGCCGTGGTGATAGGGACCCACAATACAGTCTTAATAATAATAATAATAATAATAATAATAATAATAATAATAATAATAATAATAATAATAATATTCATCAATGCCAAAGTCTGCATAGTTGTAGGTCAGACCTCGTGTCGGCAAGGTATCACGGGAGTTTCCTTCGAGTTCATCGTATAATGTGGTGAGGTTACAAAATATAAAAAAGCTATGTCGAAGAGTTCTCAGAAAGGAAATGGAAAACCGTTCACAAAATTTAATTAAAACGCCCTTAAATTTGTTAAAAGTCACAGGAAAAGCTAACTAGTCTCCTACTTTGTAAGGTTTTAGTTTCTACAGGAACCACGATAAAAAAAAAGAAAAGCTTATTCCTTTCATACAGTTGCTATAGTAACTATCTAATTATCCAGGAAAAGGGGTAAACTTGATCCCTTCCTTATTTCGCCAAGAGCGCATCCTCTAACCAGATCTAATATTGTCTTCTTATGAAGTTGGAGAAGCATTTCCAGAAAATGAAGCCCATTAAAGCAGCACCGCTACCGGATTTGCCTCCGGCCATTCGTTCCAATATCCTTCTACCTCCAGGCTATGTCGTAATAATGCTTCGTAACGTAATTTGCAAGTGACAAAGAGTTGCAATTCCAAGCTACGAAATTAACGCAACTCTTTAATGCAAAAGTAACATCACTAACAAAAAACCACAGTTCCTCCAAAAACGAGAATTTGAAGAGGCATTTAGTACGAACAAAAATACAGGATTCGTTTAGATAATAGCCTTTGTGATATTCCCGTTTGACACAATACCGCTAAAGACAGTATTAGGATCTAAAGCATCAACATGTGTAGGACGATGTCAGCACTGAAGATTAAAGCAAAGACAGTGGTTGTAACGATGGCGATAGCTGGGGTTGGTATATGCGGTGCTGCTGCTGCTGCTACTGATGATGATGATGATTTATTTATTTCATTTTTTATTTTATTGGGTTATTTTACGACGCTGTATCAACATCTAGGTTATTTAGCGTCTGAATGATATGAAGGTGCTAATGCCGGTGAAATGAGTCCGGGGTCCAGCACCGATAGTTACTCAGCATTTGCTCATATTGGGTTGAGGGAAAACCCCGGAAAAAACCTCAACCAGGTAACTTGCCACGACCGGGATTCGAATCCGGGCCACCTGGTTTCGCGGCCAGACGCGCTAGCCGTTACTTCACAGGTGTGGACTGGTGGTGGTAAATGTTGTACTACAGGTAATATGACGGTGGTAGAGGTGGTCGTAGCAGTGGTGGTGGTGGAGGTGTTGGCAATGGTGATAGTACTAATGGTGGTGGTAATGTGATAGTTGTGGTGGTGATGGTAGTAACGACAAAAGCAACGGTGGTAGAGTTGGTGGTAGCAGTGTTGGTGGTTGGTGGCGGTGGTGATAATTGTGAGTTTGACAGTGGCGTTGGCAATGGCGATTTCATAATAACTGAGGTGATGTTGCGGCATGTGATGGTGATAATGGTGGTGTTGGTGTTGGCGTTTGCTATGGTGATGATAGTTTTGGCGAGGTGGTATTCGCGGTAGTAGTGATGGCAGTTGTAGTGGCAGCGCCGATAACATTAGTAACTTTACATGGTGGTGTAGGTGATCATGATAACTGTAACTATGGTAAAGGAAGTAGCGATGGTGATAAAGGTAGATCTGCTGTTGGTAATAGTGACAGTGCTTTTCATTTTTATGATATACCCCTTATAGCTAACGTGAAGAAACGAACAGTAGCAGAAGTGTTACTGTCAACTCAGACCGGAACATTACATCAAATGGAATAAAGTCCATCCTCTCCATTTCCTAGGGTCCATCAATACATCCCCCCCCCCACCTGCAGTGTTAAACTCACTTTCTGCAGCTTAAATAAACAGCTGATAAGTATCCTATGAGCCACTTTACTCAGAACATCAAATTATAATTGAATTTAATTCTGCTGATATCAACTTCAAGTCGAAAGTTTAACACAAAACCTATCAGCAGCTACAGTGTGATATAAAACAATTATCGCATTTCAACCAAACATCGTTTAAGGGGTTAGGTACAGCTTACAGCAGTAAATTTTTTGGAAATATTTAACATTTTTTTCCTTCATTACTGTATCATATACATATTTTGGACAATATGTTTAATCAGCAGTCCAAAGACTGATTGGATCCTCATAAGTGACACCAATAAGGCATCAGTCATGAGGCAACTAAGCCAGGAGATAATTAAGTAGGGGTGGAATATACAGAGTGTGTATTTTTACAGGAGGTATCTATCATTTGTCGAAACTAGAAAAAAAAATTCCTATAAACATGTGTCCGAAAACAAATATCTGCTGAGATGTGGACCATGCTGTATTGTGACCTAAGTTACCCACCTGTCAAGTAGACACTACAGAAGGTGCTCTATTTGGTTACCACGCATTATTACACATGCTTCAGCCCTTCTCAGTAAATCACGAACTTCTGCGACCACACCTGGCTGATGTCGGATTTGCTCACATGCATTGGATATATGCCCCTGTAGCGTTGTTGATTAGTGTGGCATTCACCAATGTCTTTAAATGTCCCAATAGCCAGAAATCCAAAGGATTTAGATCAGGTGATCGGGGAGGCCATGCTACTGGACCTCCTCGAATCCATCGCCCATTAAACCTCCGGGTTAGGTATTGTCGCACAAGGCTTAGAAAATTGGTTAGTGCCTCTTCTTGGTTGGCATTCACCAATGTCTTTAAATGTCCCAATAGCCAGAAATCCAAAGAATTTAGATGAGGTGATCAGGAAGGCCATGCTACTGGACCTCCTCGACCAATCCATCGCCCATTAAACCTCCGGGTTAGGTATTGTCGCACAAGGCTTAGAAAATTGGTTGGTGCCTCTTCGTGCATAAACAGAAAGACAGCCTATACCACTGAATACTGTACGTACTTACTAACACAAGTAAAATGATAAGACTCCGTAGTACCCTGGACCTTTGCTTACTACTACTTTCTCTGTTTTCTTCTGTTGAGGGATGCTATTCACTCTCAAAATATGCATTATTGTTTTGTGTTTTTAAACGAATGACGATCAAGGGCCACAATACAGCATGGCCCGTATCTCAACAGATATTTGTATCCGGTAGAGATGAACAAAACTAACTGCCGCTCTCGCTCGCTGTGTTCGTTGCATTTCTCTTTCGAGTCTCGTCTCGTCATTCTCGTGCGCTTCGAGTCTCGCTGATCATTCTCGAAATAGCATTTGGTCGACGTGGAAAGATTTCGTAACTTTGAATAACATGCATCATTGAAATAAATATTATAAATGTTTAAATGAGACAAAAATACAAAACAGAACAGTGTCTTAGTTATCAAAATGTTCTGGTTCTATTGCATATTATTAGGCTACCTATGGTTATATAAATAGAAAAAAGAAACAATTGTCAAATAAATCTGCATTTCTAAGAAACATAAAACATAACGTTAATATTTTTTTACTTGAGATTGTACACTTGATCTCAAACATACGAAAAGAAAATTCCTAGTCTTTTATTAAGGGTCTAGTAATTACATAAAGATTGGATAATGGATTATTATACACTGAAAGGTAGAGATGATGTTTCAAATAGGCTACTTGATTGTTTATAGGCCTACATATATAGCAGTTGGCAAAGTAGATAAAAGTGCAGTCTGGTATAAACAAATGTGGCAATTCAAGGTTGCTTGACGTTCGGGACTTCGGGAGTGATCAACTCTAGATATCTTGAAACACTCACAAGCAGTCTTTACGTCATCGACGCGACATATACAACACTGTCGTGCGGGTTTTCGGCATTGCGGGCGCTGTTAGTCTTACTTTCTCGATCGTTGTTCAACTCTAGTTTCCGGACACATGTTTATAGGAACTTTTCTTCTAGTCGATCTATGCTACCGCCTGTAAAAATAATTTTTAACACCCTGTATAAAAATGATCCAGGCCTTTCGTCGCTCAGTCACTCTACTCGCTCAAACAAGACCGCGACAGATCCGGTGATACTAATTTGTGGTAAGCAAAGCGGATGTTGGTCATGTTCTCCAACTATTTTTGTATTCGTTTCCATTTGCAATCTATGATTGCTTAATGACAGAAAAATAAACTCAGTTAGGCCTGTTATACTATGTAACGATTCATATTCTCAACCAACCACAATATTTAAATTTTTGGCCATAACCCTATCACATCTTAATAGCACCAGTTGTATAAAAGGAAGTAAAATAAAAATTCGCCATTATTGTTAGCAACTGATGCGAATCATCTTCCTTGGATTCAGCATGTTTGTCCCTGGATCTCAATTCGGACGGTAAGAACTGCAGAGGTCTGCATCGGACGTTTTCACTCGAGCGCCAGGTAGTTCAAAGCATAATCCGACAGGTAGCGCACATGCATGATGAGTAAAATTGTGGCGAGCGATAAATCCTCGAACGGTATAAGCCGAGCGTTAGACATTCGTTCTTGTTACAGTGATGAACTGTGTAGTAACATCATAGATGTTTATCATTTCAAAACTTTGCACTGTTTAACTAACCTCTCCATAGTACAACTACAAAACTTGCTTTAAAATGTAATATAAATGTTGTAGGTAAATGTTTCCCCCCCACCCCCCCACACAGGAGTGATTTTGTTTTTGCCACATCTGATAGATGTTATTGGATGTAAATGTAGTTATTATAAACGGAGAACACAATCACGATAATGCAAGAAATGTATCAAGTTTTCTAGTAATAATAATAATAATAATAATAATAATAATAATAATAATAATAATAATAATAATAATAATTAGTGTATCAATCTTTGCGTCTGTAACAGTTGTGCAGCATGATTATTCGTTTTGTTATATTTTCTGTGACGTTATCTCTGTACTAATATTGTTATTAATCTACTGCTATATCAATAATATTTTGTAAAACGTTTCTACATTGTCGCAGTATATAGGCGGAACACTATATATGGACCTATCATATTATATATGTGGTAAATCAAATACTGAATAATTATTAATTAGCAATAATAACTGCATATCGAAGTTTTTCATACTATTTTATTTATAACTTCATTTTCCTGTTTTGGTACGTTCCATTGACTGTTCCATTAAACGTTTGTCATAAACGCAGAAAATAAAGCCTTATTTTTACCGTGTGAGCAAAACATATGTGTATCTTATCTGTCGCCTTCCATACAAGATAAGACATGTCGGTGAGATGACCTTGTACTGTGCTTCTATTTATTACGAGCGTATCACGACCGATCGTATCACACTCGACCGAGTTCAAGCGAGCGATTTGACTCCAATGCAGCACTCTACTAAGAAGTTTGAAGGTAAATAAGTGATGTGATAATCCATGAAAATTTTACGCCAATCGGTATGCTAATGCTTACAAATGTGTAAATATGTGTTGATACTTTTAAAATACGTCAGTCGTTTGTCTAGTTAATCACTATGGAAACAAGAGTGTGTGTATAAGTGTGGTTAGAGCCAGTTTCCGACCGGACGCCATTTATTGCGGAGTGCCTGAGACTTTTTATCTGGGCTACCACGAGAGGAACAGCGGAGCCGTGGTGATAGTGCTGCTGGGTTCTCGGAGTCCGTAGGCGTTGTTGACGGAGACGATAATTCCGTCCCATCAAGGCAACGGAATGTCGGAATGACAGCCCCTTACCAACGATACTGCGAAATGTATGAGTGGCTTCTACCACTGACACGTCTTCATCATGCTTCGTTTCTATACTCAGTTTTCCTAACAACGATGTGCAAAGCTCAAGTCTTTCCTTTGTCATTTCATAATCATGTAGCAAACTAATTAGTCCTATATTTATTATTCATACTTGTATTTGCCATTTATAGCACAGTTTTACGTTTTATATAATATCCTTACTGAATTTGGTATTCCCAAGAAAATTACTTACTTACGGCTTTTAAGGAACCCTGAGGTTCATTGCCGCCCTCACATAAGCCCGCCATTGGCCCCTATCCTGAGCAAGATTAATCCATTCTCTATCATCATATCCCACCTCCCTCAAATCCATTTTAATATATTATCCTCCCATTTACGCCTCGGTCTCCCCAAAGGTCTTCCTCCCTCCGACCTCCCAACTAATACTCCATATGCATTTCTGGATTCGCCCATAAGTGCTACACTCTTTTTTTTTTTTTTTTTCATGGAGTGCAGTTTCATAGAAAGGACTTTGCCGACAGACCTTCTACTGCCCACTACTAATTGGTTGTCATAAATAAATGTCTTTCTTACTGTGACGGAAATCTAGTCTTCTCCTGTCAGTAACCAATCACAACCCTTGTTCAGAAGAATTGACAGGCTCCCGTCAGTCTCACTTCGAGGGTCACCAGGATTGTGGCAACTGTGCAATGTAGGGACGAGGGGACAGGATGGAATTGTCAGAGGTGTTTGTGTAGGAAGTCATAAATCTGTAAGTGGGTGTTCAAAGGAGCCACCGAGCTGCACTTCTAGAAATAAAATAGAGTAGGCCTAGGTCTATACATGCCCTGCCCACCTCAAACGTCTGAATTTAATGTTCCTAATTATGTCAGGTGAAGAATACAATGCGTGCAGTTCTGTGCTGTGTAACTTTCTCCATTCTCCTGTAACTTCATCCCTCTTAGCCCCAAATATTTTCCTAAGAATCTTATTCTCAAACACCCTTAATGTCTCTCAAAGTGAGAATCCAACTTTCACAATCATGCACAACAACTGGTAATAAAATTCTTTTATTTCTAACTTTCAGATTTTTTGACAGCAGACTAGATGACAAAAGCTTCTCAACCGAATAATAACAGGCATTTCCCATATTTATTCTGCGTTTAATTTCCTCCCGAGTGTCATTTATATTTGTTACTGTTGCTCAAATATATCTGAATTTTCCACTTAAGGATAAATCTCCAATTTTTATAGTATTTTCATTTCGTACAATATTCTGGTCACGAGACATAATCATATACTTTGTCTTTTCGTGTTTTAATTCCCAAGAAACTAGTTCGATTAATTAAAATCTGTCTCACTGAAACAGCAGAATCCGTGTAGGCCAGTTTCTGTCTGGCGCTTTTCCAATTCACTGCGGGCTAAAGCAAGGATATGCACTGTCACCTTCACTTTTTAACTTTGCTTTAGAATATGCCATTAGGAAAGTCCAGAAAAACAGAGAGTGTTTGGAATTGAACGGGTTACATCAAGTGCTTGTTTATGCGGATGACGTGAATATGTTACGAGAAAATCCACAAACGATTTGGGAAAACACGACAATTTTACTTGAGCAAGTAATTAGACAGGTTTGGAAGTAAACACCGAAAAAAACAAACTATATGATTATGTCTCGTGACTAGAACATAGTACGAAATGCAAATATAAAAATTCGAGTTTTATCCTTTGAAGAGGTGCAAAAATTCAAACACCTTGGAGCAACAGTAATAAATATAAATGACACTCGAGAGGAAATTAAACGCAAAATACATGTCTGCTGTTATACGGTTGAGAAGCTTTTGTTAGCAAGTCTACTAAAAAACTGGAAGTTAGAATAATTATATTACCAGTTGTTCTGTGAAACTTGAACTCTCGCTTTGAGAAAGAAACAAAGGTTGAGGGCTTTCGAGAAGGTGCTTAGGAAAATATTTGGGGCTAAGAGGGATGAAGTTACAGGACAATGGAGAAAATTACACAACGCAAAACTGCACGCATTGTATTCTTCACTAACATAATTAGGAACATTAAATCCAGACGTCTGAGATGAGCAGGGCATGTAGCACGCAGGCTATAGCCCTGTGTAGCACGTATGGGTGAAATTTATTTATGTATTTATTTATATTGCTAATAATTGTAACATAAAATATAAATAAACAGAAAAACTTTAGCTCGCCCCTGAAAGAGTAGAACTCGTGCTCAGGGGCGGATTCCAGAAATGCATATAGAGTTTGTTGGAAGACTCGAAGAAAAATACCTTTGGGGAGGCCGAAACGTAGATGGGAGGATAATATCAAAATTGATTTGAAGGAGGTGGGATGATGCTAGGACTGGATTAATCTTGTTCAGGATAGGGACCGATGGCGGGCTTATGCGACGGCGGCAATGAACCTACTCTTTAAAAGCCATAAGTAAGTAGGCAAGCGATAAATTGGCAACATTATCTAGGTGATTACATTTAAAACTGACTCGGTAGGCCATGCTAGTTGTATGTCGCTTTATGTAATGAGATTAGTTCGTCATTTGGTTAATTTTTACCCTCTCTGGTGTCAAAATATATCTATTCAATAGCACCACAACTTTAAATATCCTGGTGGCAAGAGCGAAACAAATTCTGAATCACGCACTAATGTGTCAATAAAGCGTCGACTGATGGCGTCAACATGTCGTTTTCCGGAGTTGTCGTTTCAGGGACTGAAAACAAAGACAGGAAAACGGTTGGGAAATAGATGATTCTATCAAGTTATTGTAGAATCAGAATTAGTAAAAGCAGGTTTTCCACTAATAATTGACAATTCTATAGTTCAAACATGCATGTAAATATTCTGAATCTACTAGGTCTGGTTCAATAAGACCACAAAGCTTTTCTTCAAACAAACTCGACAACAAACCTAGCGTGATTTATGACATGAAAGTACATATATCCCTGCTACAGGGAGTGTATAGCCTATCTTGCATTAGTCCTATTTTATTAACTCCTGTAGTGACTGAGTGGTAAGACTTCCGATTCCTGGTCAGATCTAGGATTTATAGTGATACTAGTGGCTTGTCCAGCAAATGCTGCAAACTAAGTTATAAGAGGTTCCAATAAAAATTGTTCAGATTTATTTTCAACTAGCCGTACCCGTGCGCTCCGCTGCACCCGTTAGAAATAAATATAAAGAAATTACATAATTAAAATAGGACATTTGATCCAGGGAACATTCGTGTTTGATAGAAGGATAAATCGTTTAATATGTTACTTAATTTAAATTGCATCCAAATAATTACAATGCGATCATTTTGGTCCAGAGACACTCATTGGTGCAATGACAATTCCTTTACCCTGTTTCTTAATTTTTATTACATGCAACCATACTTAAATGAAGATTGACATCACTTAGATTTAATGTGTATATTTTATTTTACTTGTTATAGGTTTCCATTGAATTATGGTAATAACTTAATTTTAACCCTTGTTTTCTACGTATTCAGTAAATGGCGCTTGGCCCACTATGGTTGTGAACCCTTCAAATAACTTAAATTATATTATATAATATTACATATTATATTATATTATATTATATTATATTATATTATATTATATTATATTATATTATATTATATTATATTATGTTATGTTATATCAGAAGTTACTGTAATAACATTATAGCATTATGTCCATCTAGAGAAACTACACTTTCCAATGGTGAAATAATAATTAATTATACAAATCGGTTAATTTAGCTTCTGATATTACTTCATGCAAACACAGAAACATTCTCTGTAGGCTATCTTTCATAGCTTTCGATTGTTGCTGTCCAAGGCCCCTTATAGACGAAGTAATTTGTTTTTAATTCATTACACGGCCTTAGATGACAGTTATTTTAATTTAAAAACTCATTTATCTCATTAAATATCAGTCCTATCAAACTTTTTCAAGGAATAAAACTTATGTGACAACATTATAGCATTATGTCCATCTAGAGAAACTACACTTTCCAATGGTGAATTAATAATTAATTATACAAATCGGTTAATTTAGCTTCCGATATTACTTCATAGAAACGCAGAAACATTATCTGTAGGCTATCTTTCGATTGTTGCTGTCCAAGGCCCCGTATAGACGAAGTCATTTGTTTTTTAATTCATTACACGGCCTTAGATGGCAGTTATTTTAATTATAAAACTCATTTATCTCATTAAATATCAGTCCTATCAAAATTTTTCAAGGAATAAAACTTATCGCAAATTATTTTTAAAGAAACTTTTGTTACGTAACATTTTTCACAAAAATCAATAATAAGCGAGATATTTGGATTTACTTAATTCAGGCCCCCTTATAACCCCCCCCTTTTAAATAATGTATTTTGAATGCCATATAGCCTAAAATCTAAGTTACAACGAACTTAATTTATATTCCAATTTTCATCGAAATCCGTTCAGCCATTATCGCGTGAAAAGGTAACAAACATACAGACAGACAGACAGACAGACAGACATACAAACAAAAATTTCAAAAAGGCGATTTTCGGTTTCAGGGTGGTTAATTATATATGTTAGTACCAATTATTTTTGGAAAATCGAAAATTACCAGAAAAATTTCGGCTACAGATTTCTTATTAGTATAGATTAAGAATACCAGACATTTTGAAAGTTATTTTCGTCCATAATAATGAAACATGCTCCCTCTGAATGTTTTTTTATGTCAAACACTTTTCCTTGAACATATCCATCTTCAGTTCTTGAGTTTCAATGTTTTTTTTTATTTTATTTTTTATTGGGTTATTTTACGACGCTGTATCAACATCTCAGGTTATTTAGCGTCTGAATGAAATGAAGGTGATAATCAAAGCTCGGATCTTGGGGACTTGTGTGTCGTGTGCTTGAGTAAGGTTACAGGCATAACGTACACAAAGCTCACGCTGCAAGTGCTCAGGGACAGTCGTTTGTACAAAGAAAGTGGTCACATCGAATGGCAAGAAGACGAAAGAATAAACTGTGTCACGTCGAAGCCAATGACATTAAGAGAATTACAGGTAAACGGTCTGTTTGAGGAAATAGAAAATACGTGTTATTCGAATGGGTGTTATGGAAGTTTGAAAATGCATTTCTTAAATTTTAGGTACAGAATTTCGTGGAGGAATTCTGAGGAGATACATTATTTTCTTCTAATGCAGAGTTTATATCTTGTAAGTTGTACCACACATAAACTAGAGCTGGAAACGGGCATTCATTGAAAGACATTGCAGTCCTTTAAATTGATGGAGAATTTGTCCATAGCCATGGATCAAGTCGTAGAGGGACCTTCCCTAGTAGTGATACACTAATTGAAAACTATTTGCGAGAAAAATTTAGGATATACTTATCTTTCTCAGACACGAAATCTGCTGAAAATCGAACAGGAAACAGTGACAGTGAAATATTCAGTATTTTATTTAGGCCCAAGACTTTATAATAAAATTTCAAACCATTTTCCAAATTTGAAATTTTTTAAAATTGAAACTTTTAAAAAAGAATTTTGTAAAATTATCCATGATATATAATAGTAACAAACGTACTTTTTTTACCTTTTATTTCTATCGACTATATTCATGTTTTTATCGAATATCACTGGCTTCTGTCGGATTGTCAATTTATATTAAATGTGTATTTTTCTCTCGTTTTCTCTTTCTTCTTTATTCTTGCTCTTGTGTTGTACTTATTGGTTTGAATTAAGTTAATTACTGTATTTAGTAAACTGTCCTTGTAAATTTTATGTTATATTATTCACTAAGACCACACCGTACACGAGCCTGACTCTTAGGTAGTGGCTGGAAACATTTTTATTTTATAAATGCAATTTGTACTCACTAGGTAGCTAGTTAAAATAAATAAAATAAAAAAATTAAAGTTTGCTCCCGTCACTTCATGTGACGTGGAAATAAGTTTCCTTCGTTTCAAATCATGTTTAACTAACAGACGAAGAATTTATGGGTTCGAAAATCTTCGAATGCATGTAGTCATACACTGTAATGAAATGTACAGAGCAGAACTGTAAATTTGATGTATTTTGCATGTTTATTTATATATATGTGCTATAAAATTAGATGTTTCAACCTATCATAATATTATCATTATGTTGTTCCAGCCAGGAACCACTTTTATAGCAGACCTGACAGTACCTCCGTGCTGGAAGCGGGAGTTTGTTGACATTGAAGTCCGGTCGCTTAGCCACGTTCAAAGACACAAGTCCCCAACTTCCGAGCTTTGGTGATAATGCCGGTGAAATGGGTCCGGGGTCCAGCACCGAAAGTTACCCAGCATTTGCTCGTATTGGGTTGAGGGAAAACCTCGGAAAAAACCTCAAACAGGTAACTTGCCCCGACCGGGAATCGACCCCGGGCCACCTTGTTTCGCGGCCAGACGTGCTGACCGTTACTCCACAGGTGTGGACGAGTTTCAATGTTAAAACGCAAGAACAATGTCAGGACGATCAGCGAGTTTTCTATGTGGGAGTAAAGCAGTAGCTATTTCAGGTCATTGCGGATTGTAGATGAGAGTTAAGAATTAGCATTTTGGTATAACTGCTGCATGATTCGTGTAATACTCTGAAATGTAGAGGGCAGAATCACTTTTTCCCCACTAATAGATCTTGCTGAGGTGATCAAGAGACTACAAAATCTTGTAGGCCTCTTATTTTATCAGTATGTATTATCCCGTATATTTTCAGCAGTATAGGCTGTTGTGAGGAATCTATTGCTGAGATGTGGAAAATGAGGCGAATGATATGTCAGAGTTGTAGAATCTTATATGCGCCCTAAATAAAATTGTCCATCGTAAATTGTTAGCAGCTTCAGTGTTTCATTTGTTGCTGATTGCGGGAAATAAACTTACTCATCACGGTAGCAAGAAGTGAAATGGCATGCTATTTTCCCTACAACAAAATATGCTTGGCAGCGATCACAAATCTAATCGATTAAACCAAAGGAATATGAAATTAATTTTGATGTAGTTTAAAGATGCAACTAAAACAGAAAGCATGACTCAATTACTACCAAGGAAAATTAGAGAATCAGACATATAAATATCTAGAAGTAGAAGCAAGTAAAGCGATAGAGTTGGAAGTAAATGCCGAAAAGACAAAGTATATGATTATGTCTCGTGACCAGAATATTGTACGAAATGGAACTACAAAAATTGGAGATTTATCTTTCGAAGAGGTGGAAAAATTCAAATATCTTGGAGCAACAGTAACAAATATAAATGACACTCGGGAGGAAATTAAACGCAGAATAAATATGGGAAATGCGTGTTATTATTCGGTTGAGAAGCTTTTGTCATCTAGTCTTCTGTCAAAAAATCTGAAAGTTAGAATTTATAAAACAGTTATATTACCGGTTGTTCTTTATGGTTGTGAAACTTGGACTCTCACTTTGAGAGAGGAGCAGAGATTAAGGGGTGTTTGAGAATAAGGTTCTTAGGAAAACATTTGGGGCTAAGAGGGATGAAGTTACAGGAGAATTGAGGAAGTTACACAACGCAGAGCTGCACGCATTGTACTCTTCACCTGACATAATTAGGAACATTAAATCCAGACGTTTGAGATGGGCAGGACATGTAGCACGAATGGGCGAATCCAGATATGCATATAGAGTGTTAGTTGGGAGGCCGGAGGGGAAAAGACCTTTGGGGAGGCCGAGACGTAGGTGGGAAAATAATATCAAAATGGATTTGAGGGAGGTGGGATATGATGATAGAGACTGGATTAATCTTGCTCAGGATAGGGACCAATGGCGGGCTTATGTGAGGGCGGCAATGAACCTCCGGGTTCCTTAAAAGTAAGTAAGTAAGTAAATGAATAGTTATTTCGGGTCATTGCGGATTGTATGTGAAAGTTAAGAAAACGTAAGGTTTGTCATGCTTTGAACAAAAGACTTAGCATCTTGGTATAGCTGCTGCATGTTTCGTAAACTACCCTGAGATGTAGAGGGCAGAATCACTTTATCCCACAGATCTTGCTGAGGTGATCAAGAGACTACAAAATCCCCTTATTATATCAGTAAGTAATACCTTTTGGTTTTTTCTTAGGAATTGTAATTTATGCGCTTCCTGCAGACAATACTGCTCTATCAAATACTGCTGGATTAATTTGTGTAACAATGAATGTTATTCCGTATATTTTCTGTAATATAGGCTGTTGTGAGGAATTTATTGCTGAGATGTGGAAAATGAGGCGAATGATATGTCAGAGTTGTAGAATCTTATATGCGCCCTAAATAAAATTGTCCATCGTAAATCGTTAGCAGTTTCAGTGTTTCATTCGTTGCTGGTTGCGGGAAATAAACTTACTCATCACGGTAGCAAGAAGTGAAATGGCATGCTATTTTCTCTACAACAAAATATGCTTGGCAGCGATCACAAATCTTATCGATTAAACCAAATAAATATGAAATTAATTTTGATGTAGTTTAAAGACGCAGCTAAAATAGGACGCATGACTCAATTACTACCAAGGAAAATTAGAGAATCAGACCCACACTGTTTGATTAATAACTATAAAAGTATTTAATTTTTAATAACAATATTGTTACCTTACGTAAGTTTCTTAGTTTTTTTCAGTAACATATATATAGCCGTTACTCAGTAAATTATAGAAATGAATATCTAATACAAAATATTCTCTCTGCGTCTATTTACTTAAAGCCACAAAAGGTTTCACTTTCATATCATCAGTATACCATTATGTCTTGCATTAACTATAATAATATTTCATTTTAATGGTAATAATGTCATCAAACATTCTTAAGTTTTGTAGTTCTTAATATCCAATATACAGCTGTACTCTGAAAACTACAGACCAGAGAATCAGACCTGTAAATTATTTTTTATACGTTATCAAAAAATTACACAAATGAAGATCGACATATTGGCATTATGATGTGAAAGAATCTGAGCCATCTATGTCAGCAATCCTGTAGGTCATGGCCTTCGTGTAATAGTTTATTGTTTAGTGTAGTGTGTGTTTTGTTTTATTCTGAAATGAAATTAATTAGTTCTCAAAACTGACGAAAGATGGAGTTTGGAAAATAGGAAAATGATGTAGGAAAATTGACATTTCACTGAAAACTACTATTTCTCTGAAAAACTTTGGATACCAAGCTTCAAAATGAGGAGTCATTTATTAAAGTCCGTTCAGCCGTTTTCCCGTAATTTCCATTTCCAGTTCAAATCATATATATAGATAGTTGCTTGTGTCTTATTTGGTATACACTTACGGGTATCAGCAATAAAATTGTTACCATAGTAACCATAAGCATAGTGTTTCCGTACGAAACAAATGAATGTGTTGGTTAAAAGTACGCTCTTTCAGGTGATATAAAGCAACTATAACGTCTTGCAAGGGAACATTTAAAAAGAAATGTGTTAAGGGTACGGGTATTACTGGGTCAAAATCCGGTACAAAAATGCTGTCAGCGTTTTTTGTGATGCTAAAAACAAGCTCTCACAGTACCTCCCCAAAACCCGTTTTTACACGCCCGATGAAATCGTTGCTTTCAACTAATTAATGCACTTCGTTTCGCTCTCTTGATATCCACGGGAAACATAAACATGGCCAAATTACAGAATGTCTAGATTTCAGTCCAGATTGTAAAACGACCTTTCCTTTTAATATATTCCTGCTTTGCAGCACATTAACAGTCCTAAGAAGCTGAAGTCAGAAGAGATACTGTCCTCGGAGTCATTAATTCTTATTTAAAACTCGAGAACTTCAAGAATGTGCCATTATTTCTCTGTTTTCGCAGCTATAACTTCTGCTTAAAGTAAATCTCGTTAAAAATTAGAGCAACTTCCAGCTCCAAAAAATGAAATGCAACTATTCTTACGACTGCAGAACAGATTAAAAAGTATTTGTCGCCAAATCCATTCACCAGGTTTAGAAAATAGGTGCTAGGCCTATATTTCATATTTCAACATACATTTTTCATTCGTTAGGAGAAATAATGTACACGAAGACAACACACACTTTCTCATTACGAATTTTTAACATTTTACAACAATTAAATTCTTCATATTGTTACCAATTATGTCCCTGTTTATTTTATTCAACTATTCCCACAAGATCAATATATGCACACACTCAAATCCATTACATACATAGACAGATACATACATACATACATACATACATACATACATACATACATACATACATACATACATACAGTCCACACCTGTGGAGTAACGGTCAGCGCGTCTGGCTGCGAAACCAGCTGGCCCGGTTCGAATCCCGGTCGGGGCAAGTTATAGCTGGTTGAGGTTTTTTCCGGGGTCTTCCCTCAACCCAATACGAGCAAATGCTGGGTAACTTTCGGTGCTGGACCCCGGACTCATTTCACCGGCATTATCACCTTCATATCATTCAGACGCTAAATAACCTAGATGTTGATACAGCGTCGTAAAATAACCCAATAAAATAAATAAATACATACATACATACATACAGCCACCGGCGTAGCTCGGTCGGTTAAGGCGCTTGCCTGCCGATCCGAAGTTGCGCTCGGGCGCGGGTTCGATTCCCACTTGGGCTGATTACCTGGTTGGGTTTTTTTTCCGAGGTTTTCCCTAACCATAAGGCAAATCTCAGATAATCTATGGCGAATCTTTGGCCTCATCTCGCTAAATATCTCGCTATCACCAATCTTATCGACGCTAAATAACCTCGTAGTTGACACAGCGTCATTAAATAACCAAGTAAAAGTACACACACACATACATACATACATACATACATACATACATACATACATACATACATACATACATACATACATACATACATACATACATAATGCAGTCCTGAATAAGAGGACAACAGGCGATTTTATTCTTCATTTCTCGCCCACACAAAAGTTCAAATCTCCTACCATCATCCTCGTCTATGATCCTATATCGGAGGAAAGAAAACTGAAAGAGTCTGAATCAAAGGGGTGTAAGTGCACTTAAGTTAGGTACATTTGAGAAAATGGGGTTAAAATTATTTAAGCTTTGTAAATTCCGTCAAATTTATTTAAATTTTAATGTGTGATATGGTTAAAAGAAACATCCGTTTGCCACCAACATTTTAGATGTTTTAGCTTACCCTCGATGCACTTAAATTATGTTATTAGAAATGTCACTTGCATCCCTTTGCTTCTAACCCTCTGAAGTAACCTTAAAAGATGCTGCCCCTCAAAAAGAAATTTCACACTATCAGGTTTGATCGAGGAAGATTTTAATGTTAGAAAATAATTCAACATTAATAGAACCTAAATGTCTCACATCTGCTGGTCTAAAGCATAGCATTAATTTTGGCCTTCGGTTGTATAATTCTTTAGCTAAATTACACCCAGAACTTCTAACATGTGACCCACTAACATATAACAAGAAAATTAGAAACGTGTTTATGTCTTCAACTTGATTAAATAAATTTATAGCCTTTGTGTATAAATTAATCAACCTGTATTATATTTCTATTCTATAATTTCGGAATATAAGTTACATTTTTCATAAATTGTCCTACTTTATTCAAGTACGATATTGTTCTTCTATATGTTAATATTTTATTATATAATTTCATTGCTGCCGTAATTTTAATTTTAGTTCCTATTTTATTTCTTTTTTACTTTGTACATTTTCTTATAGGCCTATTAATTATATATATGAACTACGACGGAACACGAGCGCTGCTCATTCGGTCTTCCAATTTTGTTAATATTACTGTATCTTCTTTTTTATAATGATTGTATTATTTTATTTCTATTTCTATTGTACTTATATTCTGTATTCTATATATTTAATAATAATCCGTGGCGCTACAGCCCGTGAAGGGCCTAGACCGACCAGCCGGCTGCTGGTCTCACGCCCACATGCCGAAGCAGAGGTGGACGATCATCCAACCAGAATGGAGGTATCGTGTGGTTAGCACGATGATCCCCCAGCCGTTATAGCTGGTATTCGCAACCGTATTTCGCTACCTATCGTAGCTCCCCAAGTGCATCACGATGGGTGGGCACCGGTCCCATACACTGGCCGAAATTTCATGAGAAAATTTCTTCCCCCATGAGGACTCGAACCAGCGCGCATTCCGTAACGCGTGTCCTAGGCGGGATGCCTTAGACCGCGACGCCACGGCGCGAGACATTCTGTATATTTAAATTTAAATAAATAAATAAATAAATAAATAAATAAATAAATAAAGAGGTATCACTGAGTAACCTGTTGAATTTTTTGCTCATAAAGAGAATACGCCGTCTTCCAGTTCAAAATTAAAGCCGCAAACCACTTCCATATATTGTATAAGTTCATGTAATGGATCAATATTGGTGTAGACCAGACCTGGACTAGGCGACCGGGGATCGATTACAATAGGTGAAGTAGGGACATTCGCAGTTACGACGCTCCACAAAGCGGTGCGCAGCTTTTACATTCCCCTAAAAAATAAACGCAAAATAAACGCGGGGAGCTATGAGGGAGGAACCCAAGTAAAGTGCTTAAATAAGCAACCTTAACGCATGTGAAAGGGGAGTAGTAGGGTCATAAAGGCCGGAAACTGGACGAGTGCTTCCATCAATTAGCGAAAAGTGAATAAAATGGGTCGTTCACCTCCGCTCAACAAGAGAGCGAATAAGGATGTTGAAACTGTAAACCGGGATCCCCTGTAACATTAATAATGTACGTGCCTGCTATAATTAGGAATCACGCGTTCGAGACTAGAGTGTGTTTATGAATTTGCAAAAACACTTCCGAAGTGTTTATAGGCAAACGGTTGTTGTGCTCCATGGTACATTAGTTTCTTACTATTTCAGTTTTGTTACCCTTTCAACCACAATTGAGTGTGCACGCTGTGAGATGATAGTGCAATTACGATTTGTCAAACAATAAACAACTTTTTATGCAAATAATTTCCCGACCGCCGTCCTCAGTAGTGGAGTGAATACGGGCAGGGCATAGTTGCGCCCCACGGTCAGATAAGATGCAGCAGATAAAAAAGGGTCCCTGTTTTGTGGGCATAGTTGCGCCCCGTTCCCATCAGGTAGAGAAAAGGGGCATGGCATAGTTGCGCCCCGATGAAATAGGTAGAGAAAAAGACACTATGGAAACTCGAGCCCCGTTATCAACCAACCTTACTGATTTCTTATTCGATTTAATATTCATTATCGATACCGTTAAAATGAACACCATGAAGTTGGCAGTGCTTTATTAACTGTTTTTCTACTGTTCATGGAGTGATTATCGATAGCCTACCGTTAGAATGAACACTATGAAGTTGGCAGTACTTTATTAACTGACATATTCAAATGAGTGAGCCGTTGGATAATGGGGCCTTAGCAGTCTTGACATTTTATTAGTGATTTTCACACCGTCTGTGGGGTATAGTGAGCTTAATTTAAAATGAATGTTAAGTTTAGTGAAAAGGGTAAAGAGTTAATAATTCACAATAGTTCTAAGTTTAAATTTTCGAAACCCTGTACCGTAGGGTTAAGATATCGATGTCCAAACAAAAAATGCAGTTCATTTATTGTGTGTGATCGATAAAAAAAGTGTTATTTTAAAAAGCAAAATTGATCTTATCCTAGGGGTACCTGATTACAATGCAGCTATCACTGTAATATTTTTAAGTAATTTATTCTTCGGGCCGCAACTATGCCATGTCCATTCTGCTATTGATTCTTCGGAGCGCAACTATGCTATGTTCCTTCTGCTACCTGATTTCTTCGGGGCGCAATTATGCCATGCCTATGCCTCCCAATTGACCGCGGGGCGCAACTACGCCATACCGGTGAATACAATACTTGTCATTTTATCGGACGTTCGAATGTTTAGATCTGGTCGAAATTGTTTAATTTTCTTTTCATGTTTCTAAGAAAATATTAAAATGATGTACCGAAGTACATATGATACTTCCATGCAGGAATTCTGTGTCATCATATGATGAAGGATGGGTGAAGCAGAGAAAAATTCTCTCCGGCACCGGGAGTCGAACCTGGGTTTTCAGCTCTACGTGCTTACGCTATACCCACTAAGCCACACCGGATTCCAGTTCCGATACCGGATTGAATCCTCTCAGTTTAAGTTCCACCTCTCAGTTTCGCTTTAGTGGTCACCCCTAATGCAATGTGTCACAGATGTGTAACAGTGGCACAATGTCCAACACACTATGTGCAGAGGTGCACTCATTATGAGTGACTAAGTGGCCGGGATCCGAAGGGATGAGCGTCGTCTTGAATCACCAAGTGATTATTTACACATATCATATTAAGATGATGTACCGAAGTACATATGATATTTCCGTGAAGGAATTCTGCGTTATCATATCGATGGCTGAGAACCAGAATGTTCTAAGTCCAAATTTTTATAAGAAAGAAATATGTGTTTCATTGTGTTCTATGTCCTTGTCAGCATGTATGAATCGAACAAAATTGTAATATTCCTTTCCATAAGCTTGCTATGAAGCTATTCCAAATTGTTTTATGAAGCTCTGAATGTCAGGAGCTTAAAATAGTTCTCCTGAAAAAAAAATAGTAAAATGGACTTGGAACAGTCTGGTTCTGAACCATCGATATGATGAAGGATGAGTGAAGAGGAGAAAATTCTCTCCGGCACCGGGAGTCGAACCCGGGTTTTCAGCTCTACGTGCTGACGCTTTATCCACTAAGCCACAGCGGATTCCAGTTCCGATGCCAGATTGAATCCTCTCAGTTTCCCTTTAGTGGCCAACCCTCATGCACTGTGTCACAGATGTGTGACAGTGGCACAATGTCCAACACACTATGTGCAGAGGTGCACTCATTACGAGTGACTAAGTGGCCGGGATCCGACGGAATGAGCGCCGTCTTGAATCACCAAGTGATCATTTACGCATATCATATAATTGTGATGTACCGAAGTACATATTATGATATTTCTGTGCAGGAATTCTGCGTTATCATGTGATGAAGGATGGGTGGAGCGGAGAAAAATTCTAAAAAAAACTAAACACTTCAGCACATAAAAATTCACCAGTGTTAAAAATGTGTTCAAAATTCAATGAAATATGTAAAACATGGGATCTAGATTTCAGCATTTCTTACATGAAACAAACATTTTCTTATTAATATACTGAAGGTACTTGATTTTAAATAGAACTGTTATCTATTTATTACACTGTAATTTGCAATTTATAGTTACATTTTTACATCTTTTGGCTATGATATCTATATTTATCAATTCTACATTCTTTTTTATTTTGTATTTTTCATTTATATCTGTAACTGTGTCTTTTATTTACGTAGTACGTATTTGTCTGTTTCTTTTTTTTTTTTTTTCATTTGTAGCCCTATTTACACTTGTGCCTTGCATTTGTATATATTTTTATATCTTTTTTCATACTATCTCCAATTTTTTGTTCTAAGCAAATATTTGTAATGCCTATTGGAATTGGGTCTTTGCCCTGTTATAGATAGATATAAATAAATAAATAAATAAATAAATAGAGAGAGAGAATATCATCGAAATGATAGCCGTCCAAATCTTGGATTTAAAATATCGGCATCCTAATCAATTCAAATGAATAAAAAAGAAAATGTAAATTAATGTTAAAAAACACATAATGAAATTTTAAAAAAGAATATTCTGCGACAAGATTTGGTAGCTATCAAAACGATAAAAATTTATTAAAAATAAATAATACACATTGAATATCATAAAGATGAATAGAGATGGTGATTGATGATGTTCAATGAAGATTTTAAAATGTTTATAAATAAATAGCTAAATAAATAAATATATACATATTTTATAACAAAGAAAATTTTCAAGTTTTATTTGGAAGAAAGAGTAATTTTTCGTGTAAATTCTCCATAAAACCTGTTTCTTGTTGAAAATATCCTGAATATGAAATAATTTCGTGGATTTCTATCACTTATCTCGGTACGTTTTTTTATTACAAAGAAGGAAAAAATCAACGTTTTGGTTGCCATTATGAGATCCACAAGGAAGATAAAAAAAAACAACTAGAGAATATTACAAGACAAAACATTTCACATAATAAAAGAATCAAATTATGCATCCTCTTGACCAACACATTTCAGCACGCGAGCAGGTGTAAACAAGTGGTTGCATAACGATGACCTTGGCATTCATTCAATTGCTCTTGAGCTCTCTCTTAACCGACCACAAGAACAGAATACTTCAACAGTCACTTCTTCACGAAGTCCGAAGTTCGTAATGTAATTCTTTAACTTATACTTAACTATAAACGGCAATCCTGAAATAACGAAAAGATATATGATGACAGGAAGCAATGAGAATAGCACAATTCAAAATGAAATATGTCGCTCAATTTTTCAGTAAAATGTTTGAAATTTGTTTTGCAAGACCAGTGGCATATTTAGAAAAACATCATGCATTAATTTTATCATATCTTTACCTCAAAAGGGAGAAATAGTACATTATGCAACGAGCCTATAATGATAGTAATTAAGACGTTCGTATGAAAATTATAGGCAAGTTTCAAACGACTTTTTATGCTCGACCATATTTCTAACTTGAAATTATTCTGAAATATTAATTTTATTTGTATCTGACAGAAGATCGGAAGTGACCTTGTTCATAGCTCGAAATTGTGAGATGTGCGCAGACGCGAAAGTATTGATTTGTTCCGAGGAACAATAATGTCATTGACCTTGATGTAATGCAGAGAATGTATAACCTGAAAATTGATTTAGAATTGAAAAACGAGGTGACAAATTGAATTTATTTGAATATTATTTACAATTAACGCTAATTATTATAGTAACAGAACATAACCTTCTGCGACAGTATTGGATTTCCAGCCTCCGTGACGTTTCCCTCGCCTTTCGATTGCATATCCGAGAATAATCGAAAAACCTGAACTTTAATGAATAGGTGTACTTCAATGACATGCATTAAAGGACTGCTACCAGGTGTATAATTACTACATTTCGGCATGGTCGAGCATAAACAATTTTATAACCACTGCATACCTAAAAATAGACGTTTTCTATTGCCACTATAAATATTTGATTTTTTTATTTCAAGAAGTATTCATTTGATCATAAAACCTGTACGTTTATTTTGTTAACCATTGTATATAGAACATGCAGTAAAAATTTCATGTTCCTGTCACCAAATTGCAAGAGCCTTTACACTTCTAACCTGAAGAAATGTGCTGAAAAAAAGTGTGGGAAAACAGCGTGTAAAATTTGCATAAAATTGAAGTTCAAGGGTGCAGCCATTTATACAGTATATTGCTTAATTTGTATGCTTTCGAGCGCCACAGATCACTGAAATTTGTTCAACATATAAATAAGAGATTGCAGATTCAATTCCTAGAAGAAAACGAAAATACGATTTTTGACTGAAAATGACCAAAATTTCACTCGCCTCCCCCCTCAAAGCACACAGCTGAAGTGACGTGAAAGAACGCTACGGAATTTCCTTGGTTTATTTTATTTTATTGTGTTATTTTACGACGCTGTATCACCATCTCAGGTTATTTAGCGTCTGAATGAAATGAAGGTGATAATGCCGGTGAAATGAGTCCGGAGTCCAGTACCACTGCCATCGTGATCTAGACCAGGCCGTAATGCAGGTTGTGTGACGTCACTCGATGAGTCGGGCTTTTCTATTTGAGTATACGGAGCTGAGTGAAATATATTACTTTATAGCGTGTCGGCGCTCAATTTTATTTAGTGTAATGTGTGTATAAGACCCCTTCACACTTCTTATTGCATAATATGTTGCAGAAATAATTACAAAACTGTGTTATTTAAATGTGAACGGAGTTTTACATGGTAACATAACCTGGTTGCATCAACATTTTAAGTTTGGAATGGAAGCTATTTTGAGATTTAATAAAGAAGAATTATCTATATTGTGATTTTAATTTAGCACATCTACCTTCCTTACTTGCAGGTACAAAATTTACCACAGTCCCTCCTATGAAATTAGTGTATGTACAGTTGTGTGTTAATCTGGTAGGTTAGATAAATACAATTCATTACAACCCAGTATAGTAGGGAACAAATACATAATACAATTAAATTTTTATTCAATGTAATATGTGCATAAGAATAATAAATAAAACTGTGTTATTTTTATGAGAAGAGAATTTACCATGTTAACATAAGCTATCTGCGTCAACATTTTAGGCTTAAGTTGAGAACGAAAACGGTTTTGAGATTTAATAAAGAAGAAAATATTTTTAGGATAAACTTCAGAACACGGTTACGTCCTTACTTATAGGTAGAAAATTCGCCACAGTCCCTCCTATGAAATGTACATACGTTATATTACTTAGTAGCGCTGAGGTATAGTTCCGGTAATTTCTGAACTGAAAACAGTTGAATTTATTTTTTGTGGAGATGCATTTGATCCTATAAGCAAGGCATATTAAGATCCTGAACGAACCGAACTAATTTGTATATGCAAGATGTATGAATACGAAGGGAACTACCTCAGCGCTAGTTTAGCCCTAGTAACATATTAAACTAATCAGACTTCAGACTGGAGTACCGTCTGAAACGAATAAATACAATTGAAGTGTAGACAAATTGCATTTATAAGTTATACGTAGCGTTATGCTTAATTATAATGCATAATTGCGAATATGGAAATAAGGCAAGTACTGATAGAATAAACATAACCTATAACTTCAACACATTAAAATATGCGTGCGATGCAACTGAAAATTGTTGAAACGTGCATAAATGAATGTGCAAGAATTTCGTAATGAAGCACGAGTGCTTTATTTCAACTAATTACAATTCTAGATACTGTAACAGTAATGAAAACTATAGGGTATAATTTTTCGTAATATACTATATGTATCTCGTTTTTAGTTCAAATTGTGTATATTATCAAACGTCGTATTATTTACTCGTATAATGTAGGTTATTCACAAATAAAAAGGGCGCAATAATTTAAATTTCATAAGACAAATACGGTAAACTAGCAATAATGGATTAGACAAGAGTAACATCGGTAACGCTGCACTTCGGCCTAATCACAACTTACTTTACATGCCAGTCAATGTTTCACTTTCACGTATATATTATTACACATATTTAGCCTACTGTTTATAAGACCAAAATTTCACTTAACCACATAAGGGCGCAATATTTAATCGAAATAAAGGCAGGTATTACACATACGAACTTTGCCTGCAACAACGTAATTTTCACACCAGAAATAATATTATACCTTAAATTGCAAGTAAATTGTGTCTCAAGCGTCTCACAATCACTGTTTAAAATTTTACTGACGCAATTACACTGCATTTCAGAGAAATATATGTTATTCTTCATGCACTGCAACTAATTCATATGGTTGAAAGACCGCCTTTCGCGATCAGCTGTTAAGCGAGTCACGTGGTCTGCCTTACGGCCTGTATTAGATCACGATGGCAGTGCCAGTACCCAAAGTTACCCAGCATTTGCTCGTATTGGGTTGAGGGAAAACCCCGGAAAAAAACCTCAACCTGGTAACTTGCCCCGACCGGGATTCGAACCCGGACCACCTGGTTTCGCGGTCAGACGCGCTGACCGTTACTCCACAGGTGTGAACATTTCCTTGGTAAACCCATAAATCTTCATAATCAGTTGAAAGAAATATTTGGTACCCAAGAAATTATGTTACAAAATAGGTTGTGACCCAGGTTTCACACCTCACCGCCGTTTCCCTCTGTTAACATAACACAATTTTTATCACATTACATCGCAACAACCTCGATATTTCAAAGTCGTCATTAAAGTAATTCATATTTGGTATTAATCCTTCTCCTGTAGCGCGAAGAAATAAGTGGCCCTGACCCTGAGCCGAGAACCTTCGTATGATTATATTGGGTGTGGTGTAAACGACTCCATGTCGTGCCAAAGCAGCTTTCCGAAAATAGTCGAAAATAAAACTGGAGAATGAAACTCACATAGCGGCTCTTTTTAGTGTTTCATCAAAGCTACAACTAGTCTGTATATATCAAACCTCGAATACATAAGTATAAACGAAAAAGTCATAAAATTACAATCGTGACAATGACTTCGCTTTTCCATAGTCTTTATTCTTGATTCCGCATTGATTCCTGAGATTTTCTGAATCATACAATACAGTTTTCGAATTTAAAATGTTCGGTGCTATATAGAAGAAACATTATTACTTTATTTGCATTACAAATTTATATAAACACTTTGCTCTTGTCCTAAAAATATTATGTAATGTAACAAGTATTCATTACAACAGAAAACGTTTTGTTGCTCTGTGGTTTGTAATTAAAATTGGTGAATCATTCCTTTTCTTAATTTTGATTTTCAAATAATAATAATAATAATAATAATAATAATAATAATAATAATAATAATAATAATAACTAACTTATTTTTATGGCTTTTAAGGAGCCCGGACGTTTATTGCTGCCCTCACATAAGCCCGCCATCGGTTCCTATCCTAAGCAAGATTAATCCAGTCTCTACAATCATATCCCACCTCTCTCAAATCCATTTTAATATTATCCTCCCACCTATGTCTCGACCTCCCCAAAGGTCTTTTTCCTTCCGGTCTCCCAACTAACAATCTATATGCATTTAATAAAATAATAATAATAATAATAATAATAATAATAAT
The DNA here is from genome assembly GCF_040183065.1 of Periplaneta americana. NCBI lineage: Eukaryota > Metazoa > Arthropoda > Insecta > Blattodea > Blattidae > Periplaneta > Periplaneta americana. The sequence continues at coordinate 16,642,605 of NC_091119.1, forward strand.
AATAATAATAATAATAATAATAATATAATTTCGTGACGTAGGTTATATTGTGAGATAATCTGATAAGAATGGCTTGAATTTAAATGTTTTCAAAACATGTAGGGTAAAGTTGTCTAATTCCGTGATACTCCTAATTCCGTAATACAATTTTAAATAGAATGTCAGTCAAAACTTTAACATTCGACCATAGTGCATCCTTCGCCTACTTTTGAGACATCGGTGAACTTCTTAGCAAGATATCCAATTCCAGGACATTTAGTTAAAAATATATATCACGGTATTAAGGGTATCACGGAATTAGGCAACTTTACCCTAGCTTTCAACGGAAAAACCACTTTTGTTAAATTCACTATATTGGAAAGAAAACAAATTTCCTCAATTTCTTTAAGTAAATTTATTACCCTGTTTCATAAAATATAATATTTTGATAGAATTAACCAAAAAGCTCATTGATATAAATTTAACTAACTTTGATAATGACTGATACTAATTCAATTTAAAATGGGATTATGGATATTGAGTATTCGGATCCAATATCAATACGAAAAGTATATAATTAATATAACAAAATAATCTTTAGGCAGATTGAATACAGAAAAGAATAAGTTAAAGTTAATGGTTTCAAATACAAGAGTTCACTATATTTATTATTATTATTATTATTATTATTATTATTATTATTATTATTATTATTATTATTATTATTATCATTATTATCATTATTTGTTGATGGTGAATTATATAAAGTAGTTAGAAAACTAAATTATATTAGATTAGCAAACGTAGAAGTATTAGTACTATACTGTATTTTTAATAGTAATAAAAAAATGTTAAACAGATACTTAGTAGGTATATACGTATAGGTTGCTATGTATTGCTAATTTGTAATCATTATATAGTGGGTGATGAACAACTGGAATAAATCTAATCCGCCATGACGTGAATACAGAATTGTGTAATAAATAAATAAACAAATAAATAAATAAATTCAATTTAAAGTTCAATTAATTTTGCTAGTTTCTGTTAGATCTTGATGTTCTGTTGGATAGTAAACTTTACACCGACGAATATGTTGGCTTTGTATGAAGCTATAAACTTAGAATTTAGGTTCAATATGTTCCAGTTCTTTTTCGATAATCAATTCATTTTTAATTCTTTGTTTTGCTGCTCAAACTAAATTTTAAATACGGTTTTTTACTTTGAAATTCTATTGTAAGAATAACTCTGTAGCAACAGAAAGTGCACAATATAAAGTCATGTCCCTGTCTACATATTTTTCTTTAGACATCATCCTGATTGTGCTGTATTTTAATTGTCTCGTAATAATCTCTTTCTATTTTCTAATATTATTTGAAATATATTAACATTCTATGTATTTTAGTTTAATTCTGCTACACAGTTTATTTCAGTGTTTAATTAATAGTTCATAGTATTTTGTTGTTTAATTTGTAAATAACTTTTGTATACATGTAACTCTCATCTCAATCAAATTGTTGGATTCTTTGTAAGTTCATGCATATGTATATACACTTTTTGCTGGTTGAGTGGAAGAGAAGGCCTTACGGCCTTAACTCTGCCAGCTAAAATAAATCATTATTATTATTATTATTATTATTATTATTATTATTATTATTATTATTATTATTATTTCTGCACATTGACATTAATAACATCAGTGAAGAAAAAAAAAATTGATCTGTTAGGTTCCACACTTCACATTCCCAACGATATCTGGATGCTTTTTCCCTTCAATGTGTTTAAAGGAGATGAGTTGTGAAATCATTTCTTAGCAATATTATGGCTTAGGTTTTCCAGTTAAAATACATTTTCCATACCAGAATTTCAAAAATTCTTTCCTTCGTTTCTAGAAGTGTCAACATCATAAATTTATATTACAATAATAATGTTCTTTCTGTTAAGGACATATTAAATATGGAAAATATTTCAACTGCTCAAGTATGAATGAATATTGTATTTTATCTCACAATTTACATTCCTCATCTTAACCTTTCATTGGCAAAGCACCGTTCATTAGTACTTAATAAATTAAATTTAATACAGCTCAATACATAGGTACAGTCAACTCTGGATATAGTGAACATTCGGCTATAGTGAACCTAAATCGTTGATCCCGATCCGTATACATTAAAAAGTACATTAATAGTTCCGTTTATAGTGAACTCTCGCTTCGGTTATACTGAAATCTTTTACCCTGACAAATTCTTATTTGAAGTCAGACCTTCTTGTATAAAATTGAAAGAATGTGTTGAGAACAACATTCTAAGTTTCTTACTCCTTTAGTCAAAGGACAAAGATAGGATTAGTGATTCCTAGACAATGAGCTGTACTGTAAATCCAGGCAACGCGCGACGACCTTGCCTCACTCCACCGTCGAAGGGTTGAAATTCTGTTCTCAGGCACACTACTCTACTGTTATTTCTAATCCTCCACCATCAAAGGGTTGCCTTTTGTTCTCAGAAACATTTCCATTATGACGAATAGCATCGAAACAACAGAAAATGAATTTGCCTTCTTTTATTGAAAAGGAACGGACATTATGTCCAGAGTAAAAATGAAGATAAGATTTAGATGGCTTAGAAAGTCTATCAACCCTCTCCCAGTATCAATTAAGTGACCCGGGAAATTCCAAGGCAGAGTACAACACACACACTATAACATCGTTTGTCATTTCTACCTGATCAGTCCGTTTCTAGTGTTCCAACAATAAATGTACTGTATAAAAAGTCGAAGGGTAAAGTATTTTCTTTGGAAGATAAGGCGAAAATTATAAGTGGCATTAAACGTGGTCTTTCACAAGCGGACGTGGGTCGAAAGCATAGTTTAAGTAAATCAACTGTGAGTAACAGTATACAGCGTAATCCATTCCGCAAAAATTAAATATTTTATTTTCTTGTTCACAATTTCATTCATTTCTGTCATTTAAGGTTAGGGGAGAGACACTTCGGATATAGTGAACGAAATATGCAAGTCCGCAGAGGTTCACTATATCCGGAGTTGACTGTATATTAATTGTCGCTTAATTTTCATGTGACTTTACCTATTATCTTTCTTTGTCATGTTTAACTTCTTCTTTATCATATCGACTTGTACTCAAATAAAGATATGTAAAAGAAGGTATACAGATCTCAGGCCTATCTGAGACAACACAGGAAACACTCGAAAATGACAAAGACCCAGTCACGTGGACGGAAGATAAATATCTTTCACTGACCAAGCCGGGAATCGAACCAAGGGCTGCATACGCTATCCACAGTGCCAAGGCAGCAGACTGTCTATTCTCAACTAATCCACATATATATAATTTGAACTGGTAATGGAAATTACGGGAAAACGGCTGAATGGATTTTAATAAATGATCCCCCATTTTGAAGCTTGGAACCCAAAGTTTTTCAGAAAAATAGTAGTTTTCAGTGAAATGTCAATTTTCCTCCATCATTTTCCTATTTTCCAAAATCCATCTTTTGTCAATTTTGAGAACTAATTGGATTTCAGAATAAAACAAAAAACACACTACAATAAACAATACGCTGTTGCACGAAGGCCATGACCTGCAGGATTGCTGACATATTTAGAGTTCAAATTCGACTGGTTATTAAAAACTTCAAGATTTACTAAAAATAATTTACAGGTCTGATTCTGCAGTGTGTAATTTTCTGAATTCAGCTGTGTATTGGATGACATTATTACCATTACAAATGAAATATTATTACAGTTAATGCCATGATGTGACTACTTTTCATTAATTATACATATTAATGTTATATTGATATGAAAGTGAAAAGTTTTGGGGTTATGTAAGTAGATGTAGAGAATATCTTAAATTAGATCTTCATTTCTATAATTTACTTACGTAAGATAATAATATTATTAAAAATCAAATATTTTTGTAGTTATTAATCAAGTGGGGTTGGGTCTTTTTCATATACTTAATGGCGGTGTGGTGTAGATATTTATATGCGTCGTTCTCTTCAGTATTGGCTCGAGAGAGCGCAAAAATTACAGTTCCTAAGGAAAGACCAAAAGGTATTACTCACTGATAAAATAAGAAACCTACAAAATTTTGTAGTCTCCCGATCATTTCAGCAAGATCTCTTACCAGAACAAAATGATTTTACCCTCTACATTTCAAGCTCTACATGCAGCAGCTATACCAAGATGCTATGTCTATTGTTCGAAAGCATAGCAACCTGACTTTTTTTAATTTTCACCTACAATCCACAATGACCTGAAATAGCTATTGCTCTACTCCCACATGAAAAGTCCACTAATCGTCCTGACATTGTTACTTGCGTTTTCGCGTTGAAACTCGAAAACTGAAGGTGGATAGGTTCAAGAAAAAGTATTGGGCATAAAAATACCATTCAGAGGGAGTATGTTTTATTATTATGGAAGCAAATAATTTCCAAGATGTCTGGTATTTTTCATTGAAGATAAATCTAAAAAATTTTTATTTCAAAGTCTAATAAACTTAGCCTAGTTTGCAGCATTTGCTGCACAAGCAACTAGTTTAACATTTATTACCACCACATCTGTTTTCAGAGGCTGGGCCTACTGGTCTTTTGTGAGCGTTATGATTTAACTATTCACAACTCCACGATTATGTGACCAGCATGGCGCCAGTCACTGTTTAAGATAACACAAAAAGAACGAAAGGCACAATGGAAAGAAGGATCATCTGACTTCCCTGCCGGCAACTGAACTCGGGTCCTAGTAGATTACCAGTCTACGGACTAGTGTAAAGTAGTTTAAAACGCCTAACTGTAACAAGTCCACGTTTGTAATGCACAAGTTGCATAATCCGTGTTATGCGGTTTCTCGTTAATAGATTAGTTATACGGACCCTTGAGAAGCCATTTATGTACTATCAAAGGATTTCCTCTCAGTTCCACACACATAAGGATTCCTCAGCCATTACAAAACATACGGCGCAGTACGAGGTACAAAACGCAACTTTAACGACACATTTAACATTTAATTAACCTATAAACCATGAGAAAACACACAAAAAAGCCGAAGTTCTTTTATATATGACGCTACAACATACCAAGCGGCTTACACGACCACACAAATAGATTTTAAACTCTCCTAAACTCAGTACCACATGGGGATCAACATCACGTCCTAACCGAACCGAAAAAGAAGTCATTCGCTGGGGTTTAAATTCGTTAAGAACTGAAAACTCTTTATTCCAGTTTATGATTTAACCCATTATCTATGAGACAGTTTTGACTAAAGTTAATTTACGATCAAACGGTTACTAACAGGGCCTGATTTACAATTTCAGAGGCCCGAAGCTTAATTTTCTTCATGAGTCCCCTTTACATAACTAGCCCTATCTTATTTTATTTAAATTCCTCCATCTATCTCCTTTCACCATGTATTTATTTCACGGAGGTTTTTATTAATTCTCTATTTTGAGGATAAGGATTAAAAATTAAGTGATCCCATAAGGTATCAATTTATTCCCAAAACTTTTCGATTGCTGGTAAAATTCATGTTCTGGGAATAATAAGTTAATTAAGTAGTAAAATATCGCTGCAATCGAAAAGTATTGGGAATAAATTTGAATAAGGAATAAAAAAAAGTTTCCTTCCCAGGCAGGATTCGAACCACGAAAGTCTTAGTTACCAGTCTATCGTGCTCTGGAGTGAACAAGGCTCTGAAATCAGCTACAAGAGTCGGTCCGTTTTTTTTTTTTTGCCACTACTGTAGTATAAGTTATATACAGGGTGATTTACAAGGAGTTACCGCCACTTACAGAAGATATTCCCGAAGACATTTTGAGCAAAATATGTCATATAAACATGGGTCCTATTCTCAATATTTTCAGTTACACTAATTTGAAGTTGTTAAAAATATCTTTTTATTTAGTTTTAAGGGTAAAATAATATTACAAATAGAGAATGAACTATTCAGAAGTATACTTTCTTTAATTGGCTAGTATTCTGAAGCTAAAAATATGTTAATTCCTTAGTTCCTTTGTACAGAAATTTTTTCCCAATTTTTTATTAAAAATTACATTATGCTTGCACACTTATCACAACTGTTACTGATCATACGACTTCTAGCAACTTGTTTCTTTACAATTAAATTTTGTACAGTCTTGCAGAGTTTACGAGAAAGACATGATTTATAACAATTGTGATAAATGCATAAGAAAAATGTAATTTTGAAATTAAAAATTGAAAAAAATTTCTGTACGAAGCAACTATGGAATTGACAACATTATATTTAGTTTCAGAATATTAGCTAATTAAAGAAATTATACTTCTGAACAGTTCATTCTCTATTTGTAATATTATTTTACCTTTAAAATTAAAGAAAAAAACGTGTTTAACTTCAAATTAATGTAACTCTGAAAATATTGACAATAGAACCAATGTTTACATGACATTTTTGCTCAAAATATCTTCGGAAATATGCTTCGTAAGAAACGGTAACTCCTCGTGAATCACCCTGTATCATAAGCGTGCGTAATGGTTGACATATACTACTTCTGCTGAAATCAGGAAATCCACTAATACAAATGTCTAGTGATGGCTGGTGCATGCTTTTTTACGTGATACTTACTTACTGGCTTTTAAGGAACCCGGAGGTTCATTGCCGCCCTCACATAAACCCGCCATTGGTCCCTATCCTGAGCAAGATTAATCCAGTCTCTATCATCATATCCCACCTCCCTCAAATCTATTTTAATATTATCTTCCCATCTACGTCTCGGCATCCCCAAAGATCTTTTCCCCTCTGGCCTCCCAAATAACACTCTATATGCATTTCTGGATTCGCCCATACGTGCTACATGCCCTGCCCATCTCAAACGTCTGGATTTAATGTTCCTAATTATGTCAGGTGAAGGATACAATGCGTGCAGCTCTGCGTTGTGTAACTTTCTCCATTCTCCTGTAACTTCATCCCTTTTAGCCTCAAATATTTTCCTAAGAACCTTATTCTCAAACACCCTCAATCTCTGTTCCTCTCTCAAAGTGAGAGTCCAAGTTTCACAGCCATACAGAACAACCGGTAATATAACTGTTTTATAAATTCTAACTTTCAGATTTTTTGACAGAAGACTAGATGACAAAAGCTTCTCAACCGAATAATAACAGGCATTTCCCATATTTATTCTCCGTTTAATTTCCTCCCGAGTGTCATTTATATTTGTTACTGTTGCTTCAAGATATTTGAATTTTTCCACCTCTTCGAAGTATAAATCTCCAACTTTTATAGTTCCATTTCGTAGAATATTCTCGTCACGAGACATAATCATATACTTAGTCTTTTCGGGATTTACTTCCAACCCTATCTCTTTACTTGCTTACGTGATACAGTCCATAAATCTCAAAACAGCACCTTTTTTTAACCAATCACAGAGTCTTACAATGTGATAATAATACACAAGAGTGTGTTCTACACCCAAGCCTATTATTACCGCCATTTTCAGCTTCCTAAAAGTAAGGCAATTGTACGCAAGTTTCCCTTGTGATTTTTATTATATCGCCTTATCATCATCTCACTGTCCCTACATAGCATCTACAGTTACAAGAGACTTGAATAAACTACACCATCATCTGCATCGTGATCACAATCACCATAATTATATCCCATACGCTCAAGACGATGCATCTGAAGATGAAAACGCCGTCAAAAAATCAATAACATGGCATATTCTGTCAATTAAAGGCGTTAAATTTCAAATTTGTATAACAAAGCAGATAAAAAGAGAAAAGATGCATAAAATTTCCTTATTTTATAAGGATATTATCACAAAGTTCTTTCGTTGTGCACTTAACAGAGGATTTATTTCCCAATAAAACACGAGGCATATCTAACTTTGCCGGCCACACGGAAATGAACTCCTACCATGCCATATGAAATACTTCCCAGGCATGCAGCCGAGTCTGAGAATAGAGTTTTACGATCATAAATGAAGTATTGTGGAAGATTTGTCTTTCACGTGAAGCAATGCTTCTGTACAAAATGCCCAAGTTTGAGTCCAGAATGCAATCAGAGGAAATGTTTCCTGCCTTAAAAGAATCGGTTACAGAACAAAATCAATACTTCGTATAGCCTACCATCAATTTACAAACAACATTCTTACAGGACGTCAACTAATAGCCCTATCTTTAATAAAATGAACGGTGAATTCCTTTTGGATCATAAGTAAAAATAATATTATTTCACAATATGAGTTAATCGACGATTTTACAAATAAATTTCGATGGGAAAGTATTTTCCTTATATGACAAATTTCTATAACAATATGGCGAGTCCTTGGCATCACTTCATTTCACCCCTTTGATTTGATTACCTGGTTGGGTTTTTCCGAGGTTTTCCCCAACCAAAAGGCAAATGCTGGGTAATCTTTTGGCGAATCCTCGGACCTCACCTCATCATTGTAGAAAATTACTAAATTGTAAAACTGTAAAAATTGTAATTGTAATATTGTAAAATTTTGACTTGTTCCACATCTTAAAGCTTCATTGCTCATGTAAGATCTATGGAATATAATGAATGAATATGCTTGAATTAGTTACACCTCACTCTTCCAAAGCTCAGAGTTCCTGAGAAAGGGACAACCTGTTTTGCTGTAGTCGTCACTGATAGAAATCTCGTTATTACTTTAGCACTTGATGCTTCCGTAAATTTGGAAACCCTAGGCCTACTTCATTTTTATATGACATGCACGGATACATATAATGTTTCTGACATAGAAGAATAATTTCATAATATAACATATCATTTAGCTATGACGTGAAAGTTTCATAAAGGGAAATCTCAAAGTTTTTTTTTTTTTTCATTACATGCTGCAATAGAACATAAGATGAATTCACTGGCATGACGTCTTCCACTACAATTGTCTTAACTGAAAGTGCATATTTATAGTACAGGTTTCAGCATATTTTCACCATTAATATTCGAAGAGAAAAATTCGCTCCGGCGCCGGGGATCGAACCCGGGTCCTTGGCTCTACGTACCAAGCGCTCTGACCACTGAGCTATGCCGAATTCAATCCACAGTACCGGACCGATCCCTCTTCCTTCAATGTTTCCCTTTGTGGCCTGACTCCAAGTTAGGCATATATGTTGACGTATATGTCCAATGTCAACTGCCATTATACTAGGAGCGTTCTCAGCTGAGTGACTTGTTGGCCGGGATTCCGCAGTTAAGTGCACAGTAATCTGTACAGACATATGCACTGCAGCTATGAGAATATTATAGATTTATTAATTTGTCCTACAGAATAATATCTGTAATATTGACAATTCATATTCGAGGAAAAAAATTCGCTCCGGCGCCGGGGATCGATGGCAGTTGACACTGGACACATACGTCAACATATATACCTAACTTGGAGTCAGGCCACAAAGGGAAACATTGAAGGATGATGATTCGGTCCGGTGCTATGGATTGAATTCGGCGCTTGGTACGTAGAACCAAGAACCCGGGTTCGATCCCAGGCACCGGAGCGAATATTTCTCTTCGAATATTAATTGTCAATATTACAGATATTATTCTGTACGACAAATTAATAAATCTATAATAATATATTTTCACCATATTTGCTTACATAATTTAGCATTAGTTTTGAATTACCTGGCTTCTAATAACTCAATGAATAAAGCGTAGATTTAAAGCTATATAAACGTACAAAAAGTGAATTATAAACGGCACAAGCAAGACGACTAATTTCAAAATATTTTATTTAAAACGTATATGGACGCTATGACCTTCATTAAAACCACCTAATTTTTCATTATAAGATTGTACGGAGAAACAAACAACCTCAACCTCAACCTCATCACTTGATACAGCATTGTTAAAATGAGATATATATTCATTTCGTAAACAGTTTCAAAATATAAAAGTATCCAACAAGTTTACACTCAAAATAAGCTCGATCCACGTTTCTTAATTTATAAACGGCCTATATCGTTTCTTCCTTAGAAGATACAGCTTGTAACAGCCACCTACATGATGTTATTCCCAAAATATTCTATCTATAAGCGACTTTTTGTGCGATATTCAGAGGTACGAACACAACCGACGTTTCACAGCAATATACAACACTAGTATGGATTCATGCGATCTTCTACTGTAAAACGAAAGCTTCCTACTAAACTTGACTATGTAACACCACTAAACACCTTAAGCAAAGTTACATATGGGAGAAATGTAATTGTACTTCGACGAGGATAAAAAGAAAAACACAGGCAAAATACCATAAAATTAAATCCGCTTTAGTGTTTAAATAATTGTATACAGTAGAACCCCGATTATCCGTCACCCTATTAACCGATGGGCGGATTATCCGACTGTCTTTCTCACACTTTTTCTTTTGCTGCAAAAAAGATTACGAAGTTCTGTACATTACGTTAGTACTGTATGTATTTTTTCTAGAGAAGGTTATTACAATCTTTTACCACTAACATTACACAGTATGTAGTAGGAATGTTTCCGCCGTTGTCGGAAACATAAACAGTTACTTGTGGGAAGGGGTGTTTTCCCAACTTGTAAAATAGTCAAATCTGATTTCAGATAAATGTCCCCAAGAACTTCCACACAACCGCAAATCCATACACCATTCTGTATTGTCCTCCTGTTCGATTGGCCGTACTGTATTACTTGTATGCAAAATGTCTTCCACGAATGTCAAAAGAAAACTTGTGCTAATTATTGGAAAAATATGCAAATAATTGAACAGCTTTGGGAAAGATAAACTGTGGACCATGTCGCATGAGAATACGGGATTGGCATTACAACTGTGCGCGATTTAATAGAAAGCAAAGATACAGTGCTACATATATCTGTGTTTCATTGTGTTTGTTATACTTGTTACTAAGGAGCGCATTCCTATGTAATTAAATATTTTTTTGCGTGTGATAAAACACAATTAACAAAGTTAAAAATTCCGAACATGAAGTTTCAAGTTTAAAACCCGAATTTTATTTCACATAAAAACACATATTTTCACAAAAAAAAAAAAAAAATACGTAAATACATGTTTTCAGGAAATCTATTATAAACACATAAATTTTGGAGTTTTTTTTTCTTAAATAATTTTTTACAAGAACTTTTAAATATTTTAAAACTAAATCAATTATATCACTCAGAAGTACGTTATCTTTTTTTAAGAATTCTTGGTTGCTTCATGTTTCTAAGCGCTGTGTAGGGTATCCGTGATCCATTTTCGTAATAGTATCGCCTCAAGTTCTGAGAACTGCTAGGCAGCATATCAGTGTTATTATTAGAGAATAAATTAACATGGACAAGGAGGAGAGATTTTGTAACACATAATTAGGAATGTTTATTGTTGCTGAAGATGATTTCATTCCACGCTTTGTTTGTGAAACACAACAGATAAGAGCTCGGGTATGAACATTATTTAATTTAAACAAATCTCTCGCCTCTCGCTCATGTCCATCAAGTAAGGCAATACGTCTTGTTGTGATTCCCTGTTATTGGGCTTCGTCAATCGATATCCTTCAAGATATAGCCTACTGAAAGATGGTTGTTTAAAAAACGATTTGGCTTTCCTATTAGCAAATTTAAGCTTTTTGTGCGGCACCATAAAAAAACTCGAAACATCCAAAAACCTGTTGTCTGAAACAGGGAGGTGCGTGCCGTGGAAATTAAACTAGACTCGCTACGAGGTTCAGAAGCACAATTACTAAGGGACAATTCCAGAATGTGTTTGGGAAAAACAGTGGGTATAAAAAAATGTGTAAAGTTGCTCAAGTATTGGAGGATGTGACTGTAGGTGAAATTGACGGTGTATGTGTTAGTGACATTCCTTTCTTTAAATATGCACGTCTGACGTCCTGTGATGTGGAAAGATCGTTTTCACAGTATAAGTCGTTGTTCAGAGATAATCGGAATGCATTTGTGATGGAGAATTTGGAGATGACCTTTGTTGTTCACTGCAATTCTCGGCCAACTACTAGCACTCAAGTGTGGTTGGTGAGTACCTAGTAACATTTTTTTTTTTCCAAGCTAAGTAAGGTATTTTTGTCATATTAAAAAAAAATATATATATTTTTTTATCAAATATTTTCGTACTTTTTAGCACATAAAAAATATATATATTTAAATTTTTTAGCACATAAAAATCCGCTCCCTACTTATTACAAGCATGATATTGCACAGTGTAGTGTCTAGTATGAAGACATCAGTGGTTGCAGCATGGCAGGAACTTTAAATTACGTACGAGACTGTATTATACACGTAATTGAAGAAATCATTCATGGTACGAATTATCCTACTTTTTCGGTTAACAGTTCAGTTCACCCCCTTCATTACCACGGATAATAGAGGTTTTACTGTAGTACAAAACGGAGTATTTAAAACAATGAACCTGTTTTATGAACTACTGAAAAAGAAACAGCTACACTCAAATGTTAACGCAATCCATTCACGAAAATCATAATTCACCTACGAGTACGGAATATTTATGTCACAAACCATAAAAAAAAGTACTTATGACACAAAATTAATTAATTTAACCAACAAAAATAAACACTCAAGGAGCACTGCAAAGCAAACATAGCTCCCTTTCACAAATACTCGAACACCACTTTGCAAACAAAATATCAGTATGACAAAACTTCACTATTACACCAAACACACTCAGGGCAGAGAGAGAGAGAGAGAGCTTTCACAGACCACAATCTTTACGACAAGCCGGTGGCAAACGACGCTTTGGGGGTCTATACGCCCACCATGAAAGCACTTGCTCTGGAGTTCAGGCAACTGATGTGGCTTGTACTTGATGAGAAAACACACACTCTCACACACCGCGGCCACTGAAAAGCGAGCGTATTGTGTCTGGGGAGGGGCGGGGAACGGTTCCGGACGGGTTTCTAAGGCTCGAGTGTGACTGCCATGCCACGAGCGTACTGCATACTGAGTCCCAGTCACTACGTCTGATACAGGGAGGGGAGATGCCGCCGTCGTCTATCGCAAGCGCGTAGGGTCGGGCGGACGTATGTACGGCGAAGGGGGACTCCGATTCTCCCCCCCTAACCCGAGGAGAGGGGCGGCGAAGCGCATTGCAACAACGGATGGGTAAGGTGTCATTACTGTATAGTGCAAAACTCCCCTCCGCCTGTATTTTCTACCCCGGTGGTTCGATTTGCGCACGTGCCTTTTTTTCAACCCCTCTTCACTCTTCTACATGAGCTAAACCACATCTCAGCCACAACTAAAACTCATCTACATGTAAATTTACTTTTTTTTTGTAATAAAGTTTTATACAGGGACATCATTTTATTTTTACTAACATTTCTAATATTAACCTGGCTATACCTTTCGATCAACGATTAAGAACCGGAAACATCGTTTGCTACCCCCTTTCACGACTGGAGTTCGATGATACTGGCGTAATAGACAGGGACATCACTTTATTTTTACCAACATTTTTAACATTAACCCGGCTATACTCGGAAACACTGTTGCCCCCTTCCATTACAGGAGTTTGATGTTACTAGTGCAATATGTAAACAAATCATTTTACTAGGTATAGGAGGAGAGAAAAGTAGTATATCCATTTATGTTGTAGGGAAATACGATATTACGATTTTCAGTTTGATCATCACTTTCCGGAATTTATCAAAATACAGTAGAGTAGTAACATTTTTTTTCAAAAACTCAACTTTGCCGGCGGCTATGTTCGTTATGTAATGTCTACTTTATTTAGCATATTAATTATTGATGTTATCATACAATATAGAGAGTGCATTTAAATTGAGGGGGTCATAAGTAAAGGGCTGTAAGTGCACTTAAGTTACTTTTGAGAAAATGGGGTTTACATATTTAAGCTTTCGTAAAATCGGTGACATTTTTTATTTAAATTTTAATGTGTGATGCGATTAAAATATTCCTTTGCCACTAAAATTTTAGATACTTTTGCTTACACTGGATGCAATTAACTCATGTTATTACAAATGTCACTAGCATTCCTTTGCTTCTAGCCACCTCAATTCAAAAAAAGCTAATCTGAATTTTTAAACAAGTTGCTGAAAATGGTTGCTTCAATTCAGAACACATATTATTATTAAAACATTTTGAAGCATATTCTCTGAAATTGAATTTATCGTTTCTTGAATATAATTTTTTAGTACGATATTATTAATATAGGTTCTTTCTTCTATAGAAAACGCAATCATATTTCTGAAACACACTATACACTGCAGTGTTTATTTCACTGCTTGGAGACTTCGAATGCAACAGCGGCCGTAATTTTGTGTGTCTGACGGGAGCAATGACATTAGTGAAGGGGTGAGAGTGAAGTACATTCAGAAATGCAGGTACAATAAAAATGCAAGTAAACATAAAATGATGTCCCTGTATAAACAAATCACTTTACTGGGTATAGGAGGGAAGAAAAATAGTTCATCCATTTACGTAAACTAGGAAGTATCGCGATTTTGAGTTCGATAATTTTCATTAGGTTTTTGATTAATCAAAATACAGTACAGTATTAAAAATGAGTGTTTTTACTCACGAACTGAGCTTTCCATGCGGACGTATTCATTATGCAGTGTATATAATACTGTCTACAACACATTAGCTAACAATTCAGAGAATGAAGTTAAATTGAAGAATAATCATAATATGGATATTTAAACACATTTTTGAAAATGGTGGCCGTTCATTTCGATACAGGCTTCAGTTCTAATGTGCATGTTATCGCACTATAGACTACTACACGTAATTCCAATTACCAGGTTCGTACCGTACTTCGTATCAGTAACTCATGTTGAAATAATTCTGTACCTACTCTATAAAAGAGACCTTACGTACTGTAAATTCAATCTTCACTTCTGCCCGATCCGAAAAGATAAAATTACTCAGACATGCTATGTACTGTCCATCCAAGTGGTTACGTCGCAGCGTCGTAGAAAGGGAAGAAATCACGTGACAGTTAATTACTTAACGAGGTCCTTTTATTTAAGTTATTTTAAACAATTGTAGGGTATAATATTACGTAGACGTCCAATTCCTAACAGAAATTAATGTTCTCAGGAAAGAGCTAAGACAGCCCAGCCACTAGTATTTACAGAGAGGCGAATAGAAGCAGGTGGGGGAAACCGGGATGCGACGTAGGCAAATGGAAAATGATGCAATATTGTAAGCTCTTTCGTCACTGGAAAACGCGAACATATTTTTGGAACGTACTGAAGGTCCGGGGTTCGATCCCAGGTGGTGACAGGATTTTTTCTCGTTGCCAAACTTTCAGAACGGTCCCAAGGTTCACTCAGCCTTCTATAAAATTGAGTACCGGGTCTTTCCCGGGGGTAAAAGGCGGTCAGAGCGTGGTGCCGACCACACCACCTCATTCTAGTGCCGAGGTCATGGAAAGCATGGGGCTCTACCTCCATGCCCCCCAAGTGCCTTCATGGCATGTTACGGGGATACCTTTACCTTTTTTTTACCTTTACTGTTTACTATGACGGTAAGGCTACTATGAGTGTATATGCGGTCTTGGATCTGTGTGGAGGACGGTTGAACATCATTAGTAGAAGGGGTGGGAGTGAAGTACATTAAAAAACTCAGGTACAATAAAAATTGAAGTAAAAATAAAATGATGTCCCTGTATATTTGTAGTCATATCGGTTTCAACCCTTTTTTTCCGGCAGGGTGAAGAATTTCAAGATCACTCTCATTTGATTACGCACAGCGTACGTGTTTATGTGTTAATTATAATTCACAAGCACGACCAACAATCGACGACTAAAATTCTAAAAATAATTAATTAATGACGTTCGTCATTTCAACGGCGAATAAAACAAACATGACCTCTGCTGTGGGTCGGTAGGTGGCAGCGCTGTGGTTACCACCCGCAGAGAAAACAAATCCCACAAAGACTGAACATTTGGTTTTGGAGCATAAATAGACCAGACACACCACTTCGTAAAAGATATTATTGATACTGATAATGACGATGACGACGACGGTAGTGGTGGTGGTGGTGGTGGTGGTGGTGGTGGAGCTTGTGCTACTGGTGGTCGTGAAGATAGTGCGTGACTATTGCTAAGGAACTTCGTTACCAATTAAACGAATCAATTCAAGCCCAGACGAGTTTGTCTTTATTATACAACAACAACAACAACAACAACGACAACAATAATAATAATAATAATAATAATAATAATAATAATAATAATAATAATAATAATAACTTACTGGCTTTTAAGGAACCCGGAAATTCATTGCGCCCTCACATAAGCCCGCCATAGGTCCCTATCCTGAGCAAGATCAATCCAGTCTCTATCATCATATCCCACCTCCCTCCAATCCATTTTAATATTATCCTCCCTTCTACGTCTCCGGCCTCCCCAAAAGTCATTTTCCCTCCGGCCTCCCAACTAACACTCGATATGCATTTCTGGATTCGCCCATACGTGCTACATGCCCTGCCCATCTCAAACGTCTAGATTTAATGTTCCTAATTATGTCAGGTGAAGAATACAATGCTTGCAGTTTTGCGTTGTGTAACTTTCTCCATTCTCCTGTAACTTCATCCCGCTTAGCCCCAAATATTTTCCTACGCACCTTATTCTCAAACACCCTTAACCTATGTTCCTCTCTCAGAGTGAGAGTCCAAGTTTCACAACCATACAGAACAACCGGTAATATAACTGTTTTATAAATTCTAACTTTCAGATTTTTGGATAGCAGACTGGATGATAAGAGCTTCTCAACCGAATAATAACACGCATTTCCCATATTTATTCTACGTTTAATTTCCTCCCGAGTGTCATTTATATTTGTTACTGTTGCTCCAAGATATTTGAATTTTTCCACCTCTTCGAAGGATAAATCTCCAATTTTTATGTTTCCATTTCGTGCAATATTCTCGTCACGAGACATAATCAAATACTTCGTCCTTTCGGGGTGTACTTACAAACCTATCTCTTTACTTGCTTCAAGTAAAATTTTCATGTTTTCCCTAATCGTTTGTGTATTTTCTCCTAACATATTCACGTCATCCGCATAGACAAGAAGCTGATGTAACCCATTCAATTCCAAACCCTGCCTGTTATCCTGAACTTTCCTAATGGCATATTCTAGAGCGAAGTTAAAAAGTAAAGGTGATAGTGCATCTCCCTGCTTTAGCCCGCAGTGAATTGGAAAAGCATCAGATAGAAACTGACCTATACGGACTCTGCTGTACGTTTCACTGAGACACATTTTAATCAATCGAACTAGTTTCTTGGGAATACCAAATTCAATAAGAATATCATATAATACTTCCCTCTTAACCGAGTCATATGCCTTTTTGAAATCTATGAATAACTGATGTACTGTACCCTTATACTCCCATTTTTTCTCCATTATCTGTCGAATACAAAAAATCTGATCAATAGTTGATTTATTACGCCGAAAACCGCACTGATGATCCCCAATAATTTCATCTACGTACGGAGTTAATCTTCTCAAAAGAATATTGGACAAAATTTTGTACGACGTCAACAAAAGTGATATTCCTCGAAAGTTACCACAGTTGGTTTTGTCCCCCTTTTTAAAAATAGGTACAATTATGGACTCCTTCCATTGTTCTGGTACAATTTCCTTTTCCCAAATAGCAAGTACAAGTTTATAAATTTCGCTATATAATGCACTTCCACCCTCTTGTATTAATTCTGCTGGAATTTGATCGATATCTGGAGACTTGTACTTTTTCAGATTTTCTATAGCAAATTTCGACTTCTGAAAGCGTGGGTTCGGGTATAAATGGCTCAGCAGTTTGTATTTCAATGTCGTCCCGATCATTTCTATTTGGCCTATGTACATTTAGTAGTTGCGCAAAATAGTTTTTCCATCTGTTTAGGATTGATGGAGAGTCTGCAAGCAAGTCACCATTCTCATCCTTGATCACGTTTACCCTTGGCTGATATCCGTTCTTAAATTCCTTTATACCCTTATATAAATCTCGAATGTTTTTATTCTTACTATTTGTTTCTACCTCATTCAGTTTTTCCTTCAAGTAACCTCTCTTTTTATTCTTAAGTGTACGACTTGCTTCCCGTCTTTCATTGAAATAATTATCTCTTATTATTATTATTATTATTATTATTATTATTATTATTATTATTATTATTATTATTATATTTAGATACGAGAATTCTATGCAAATGCATGTTTTTATAGGACATAGTTCAAACTTAATACTTATCCATTTCATTACTTCCTGGTTCCAAATATGTGTACTTTTTCTCTTCTAGACGTTCAGCAAAAACGTGAACTTTCTTTCCTTTCCAACTATCCGATTGAAGACCGCGAACCAAACGTTGGGAAACAGTATAGGCTACAGCTTGGGAGGGGAATAAATACAAGAATAAAGCCACGCACATTTTATTGTCAACGCTTGATGCATCTAGTGATTTTCCTCCCCTACAGACATGGTTCCACTGTGAAAACATTGAGAATTCTCCCTATCCTTGCAATGGACGATCCCTCGACTGCCGAGTTACGATTGCTCATGCGTTTTATTGGTACGCCAAGACGAAATGATATTTTCGTCAACCCTCCTGCCCGATTCGGATAAAATGCGAGCCAAGTCTCCCGGAAAGACAAACACACTTGCCACTCTTACACTGTACGCTCCTTATTCAGACGAACACGAAACAACTATTTTAAGATGGTTCATACCAGCTGTAGAGTTATGTCGGTTCAAGCCATGTAACTGGGGTCACGGGTCGCAACTGAAGCAACTGCCGTAAATTCTATTTAAGTATAAAGGATCTTAAGTCAGATGCCGAAGTTCCACCACGAGTTTTGGGTGATGAAGAGACTCCTAATTCGTGACGAAGAGTGGTGTAAGGACATTAAATTTGTCACTACTCATGACGTAATCAACGAAAACTTGTAGTTGTTTAGCACCGTTTCTTGTTATTTGACTACATTATACTGTTACATAATATTCATGTTGTCCACACCTGTAGAGTAACGGTTAGCGCGTCTGACTGCGAAACCACGTGGCTCGGGTTCGAATCCCGGTCGGGACAAGTTACCTGGTTGAGGTTTTCCCAATACGAACAAATGCTGGGTAACTATCGGTGCTGGATTCCGGACTCATTTCACTGGCATTATCACCTTCATTTCATTAAGGCGCTAAATAACCTGAGACGTTAAGAAAGAATAAAGCTGAAACTGATCAGGAAGAGAAAAAAGAAATTGACTGTGTCAATGGCTGAGAAGAAATTGCCTACTGAAGGATGCACGGGAAGGAATGGTGAACGGGAGAAGAGTTCGGAATAGAAGAAGATATCAGATGATAGCCAACATTAAGACACAAACTAGTATATACATCTAAAATCGAAAAATCGAAAGAGAATTGGGAGGACAAATTTAAAAGATACGCAAAACGCGTCCTTGCAAGGGGTTGGGGGCTGTACAAAAACTAAATATGTGAGCTCCAAGCCTGTTGGCCACTAGTCTCCCTCCGGGTTACGCTGCTCCACTGAAGGAGCTCTAGAAAATTTTGAAGGGGAAGCCGAAATTGGACGTAACCTCTTAGGTGCCACATACACGAGGGGGACTGAGATTTGATCAAGTGATCACGGAACGGGGCGAGGAGGAGATGGCTGGTGTTTGCTGTTAGGATGGCAAGACGCTGTCATCTATTGTTCGATGACAAAGCATGTGAAGGCCGTCGGAAGAAGCGCCGTGAAATCTAAATCTGCAATTTGGGAGGTCCCTGTCCTTTCAAATTGCGACTAATTGAGTGACCTCGTATATTTAAGAGACAATTTATAGGTTATGAACTAGGGCATACGTCGTTTATAATAAAGGGGAATATATATGGGGAAGGGCATATAGGTCCGTGGCCCATTTCTTATAGGGCTCATCCCGACATTTGTCTTACGCCTTAGGAAAACCACGGAACACCTTAGGCAGAATACTAGTATATACAGTCACGAAGCTTGAATTTATGAGGGTACTAGGAACAATAGACTGTACAGGTACTATTTCGCATTGTCTGTGATGAGGCGATATTAGTGATTTTAGTGGTTAGCAACTATCTATGGATGCATATTTACTACGTATTGAGCTTCGTAAATGTATATACTAGATTGTGATTAAGATATATGGATCATATGCGGAGACTAAGAACAAGACAGAGAAGAGGAAAGACTGGAGAATGCTGGGTTTGCAGTGAAAGATCTCCCCTTGGGCAGATCACTATGAATGAATGAATTAGTCATACCATTTTGTTTTTCAGAGATCCTCCCTTCAACTTTCTTCCATTGAATATTATAGATTTATTAATTTGTCCTACAGAATAATATCTGTAATACTGACAATTAATATTTGAGGAGAAAAATTCGCTCCGGCGCCGGGGATCGAACCCGAGTCCTTGGTTCTACGTACCAAGCGCTCTGACCACTGAGCTACGCCGAATTCAATCCACAGTACCGGACCGAACCCTCATCCTTCAATGTTTCCCTTTGTGGCCTGACTCCAAATTAGGCATATATGTTGACGTAGGCTATATCTTCAATGTCAAGTGCCATTATATTAGGAGCGCACTCAGCTGAGTGACTTGTTGGCCAGGATTCCGCACTTACGTGCACAGTAATCTGTACAAATTACTCAAATATTAATTGTCAATATTACCGATATTATTCTGTAGGACAAATTAATAAATCTATAATATTCTCATAGCTGCAGTGCATATATTTGTACAGATTACTGTGCACGTAACTGCGGAATCCCGGCCAAACAAGTCACTCAACTGAGTGCGCTCCTAGTATAATGGCAGTTGACATTGGACATAAACGTCAACTTGGAGTCAGGCCACAAACGGAAACATTGAAGGAGGAGGGTTCGGTCCGGTACTATGGATTGAATTCGACGTAGCTCAGTGGTCAGAGCGCTTGGTACGTAGAACCAAGGACTCCGGTTCGATCCCCGGCGCCGGAGCGAATTTTTCTCCTCAAATATTAATTCTTCCATTGAGCCTGAAGAATTAAAAGGTCGGGGTTCGATCCCACCTTGAGTCGGTAGTGAATCCCGCGTTATAGTTACTCTTAATACCACATGACATTCATATCATGACACAGTCAGAGGTTTGTAGAAACTATACTTGAAGGCGCTAGAAATCAACCACCTATGCCTTAATCTCAGCCAAAGTCTGCCATTCCATTAGACTTGGTTCCCGGCGAAGGGGACACCTAGCCCAGTAAATGGAGGAATCATCAGACCGGCGGGTACTTCCTGTATGAAACACCTAACTGTACTTACACAAGGCATATCTAAGATAAGGAAAATGGAACCGAACTGTTACTAGCCGAACCCTTGTCGACGGGAGGGTAGAAACTTGTTCCCTTATCTCTTAGAGTTTCCTGCACTCTACTGTCTACAACACGCAGCCAGGAGCGAAGGTCAGCGGCAATTGGCGTTCATTATATATCACTCGAACCTTTGAAGGCGGAAATATGTCAAGACAATACCAAATTTTATTTGTATACAACAGGCTCCCTTATTTTGCTAACAGGTTATTGGGAAACACTTTTTAAAACGTTTCTATGTTTTAAAGGAGTGCTTTCAGAATGAGTGTTTTATTGCATCGCATCTTTCGTTTTCGCTCAGATGACACTGCAATGTTCACATAAAACATGTAAGGGGTGTAATTGATGTTTTTTTGTTATTTGAAATGTTGTATCAGTGAAGAAGTGTGTTGTGTATGTGAAGTGTGCTTCTGTCAGTGAAGCTTTATAGTTTATAGCGGCAATGCAATGTAATGTTAGTGAAATTAGGATAGAATCAGTGAAATGTGTCGTAGTTCCAGTGCAATGAGTGAGTTGACAGAGAAATGAGTGTAGTGCTGAAAGGTACAGATAACTCAAGCTAGGAAGCTGCCTGGAGAGGGGCGGTAGTATAGTTAAAGAAGGGGGCGTATCTACGCTCCGATACCCATGTATACTCATATTATCTGAAAAGTTGACTTCCTGGCAATGTATTCAAGTTGCATCCTTCCTATTATATATTGAGCAGTGTTGTAATACATAATAATTCGTTTAATGTTATTGGTGTTAATGATTTATTTTCTAATTGCAAAGGTATATTCATTATTATAACATATGACTGACCTAAATGTTCCATCATTATTCTAGTTATATGTGCCCAAATCATAGATTATAGCGTTTGACCAAGAAGAACTTTGCCCGATAATGTACTACTCATCATAATAGAAGAAATACTTCTATCACAAACGACAGTCACACATAGAAACGTTCTTACACAGAATACAGCCTTCTCAACTGTTATTACAACTGAACTGTACCGTTCTAGCCCACAGTACACAGCAGTAGGCGGACAGTGGTAGGGGAGATGTGCTGTATGCGCCTGCGCGAACGAGATAGCTAGCTATAGTCGCGACGCTGTTATTCTCGGCGTGACTCCTCCTCTTTGCTTACGTCTTAGGAAGTGAAGGCTCTATAAAGTGTAGGTAGATAGTATCGTTCACATTTTTGTTGTTTCGTTGCCGAGCTACCATACGAGGAATCTATTTGCCACACCGTTAAACATTATCACGTCGTAGCTCCTATGATAATAAATCAAACGCACTGTAATTCAGCAAATAATTGAGCGGCAAACAACGTCTTCGTTTGCTTTCTGCGAACGCCAACGAAATAGCCAAAATGGCGGGCGATTATATTAAGTAAGTATTTATCGAGCCTTAAGAAATGAATAACGTCTTCATAAGCGAATCACAAGACGCACACGTTTAAATGTAGCCGACCTGCAACGCGATTGGCTGCCGGAAATTAGAGCGACGGGACTTTTTTTTTTATAGTTTGAGGCATCTGTACTTGTGCATGCTTCAACATATACTCGTGGGTTTTAGTTCGAACCTAGATTAAGGTACAAATTAGATTTACTTTAAATGTTATTTTAAGTGATCGTGCTTAATTTAATTTAGGATGCTCCCTATTACTTACTTACTTACAAATGGCTTTTAAGGAACCCGAAGGTTCATTGCCGCCCTCACATAAGCCCGCCAGCGGTCCCTATCCTGTGCAAGATTAATCCAGTCTCTATCATCATACCCCACCTCCCTCAAATCCATTTTAATATTATCCTCCCATCTACGTCTCGGCCTCCCTAAAGGTCTTTTTCCCTCCGGTCTCCCAACTAACACTCTATATGCATTTCTGGATTCGCCCATACGTGCTACATGCCCTGCCCATCTCAAACGTCTCGATTTTATGTTCCTAATTATGTCAGGTGAAGAATACAATGCGTGCAGTTCTGTGTTGTGTAACTTTCTCCATTCTCCTGTAACTTCATCCCGCTTAGCCCCAAATATTTTCCTTAGCACCTTATTCTCAAACACCCTGAACCTATGTTCCTCTCTCAGAGTGAGATTCCAAGTTTCACAACCATACAGAAGAACCGGTAATATAACTGTTTTATAAATTCTAACTTTCAGATTTTTGGACAGCAGACTGGATGATAAGAGCTTCTCAACCGAATAATAACACGCATTTCCCATATTTATTCTGCGTTTAATTTCCTCCCGAGTGTCATTTATATTTGTTACTGTTGCTCCAAGATATTTTAACCCTATTATTATTATTATTATTAGTAATAGTAGTAGTAGTAGTAGTAGTAGTGGTGGTGGTGGTGGTAGTAGTAGTAGTAGTAGTAATTATTATTAGCAGTAATTATTATTAGCAGTATTATTAATTTATTATTAATTGTGTTTATTATTAATTGTCATTATTGAGTGTAATTAGTTACCACTGCCATCGACTTTGAGACAAATCTTGAAACATATTCGTTCCGGCTTTATATTAGTTGTTGACGTTGAGTACAGTTCATCCACGTTAGAACATCAGATTGCGAGTTCAGTTGTGCATTTTGCTCTGGTTTCGCAGTGGAAGCAAGAAGGCTTCATGCTGTGTAACATCAGGACTGAGGGCAGAGGCGCTAACATGTAACCTCATCTTCATTACTGGTGCTTGGTGGCCACTGTACTCTCAGAGCACGGAGAATTGTCAACATGGAGAGTAACTGATAGAAGAGCAAGACACAAGACTCTTAACTACTATGATAATTAGGGGGTTCCACTCGACGCGCTGATGAGGTACCATTAGTACGAGCGAGAGGTGGATGTCAAGTGGGAGCTGTATGAGTGCAAACACACCGAGTGACTATCCAGCCCTCGGCAAGAAGTGCAAGGTAGCAGGGGAAAAATAATAATTTACACAATTTTTAATTGCCCATTAATCATTTATAATGATCTGTCAGCTATGTATGAATTGTGCTTCAACGCCACTCACGGAAACTACTGCAGATATAAAAGAAAGGTCTTGGCGTAGAGCAGGGCTGGGCACATTACGTGATTCTGAGAAATGAGCGCTGTGTGCTTTAAAGAGCGGGTCTCGCGAGCGGTGTGACGTATGCATACTGTACGTCATTCAGTGTCGGTGCAGTTGTGACTCTGCAGTATGATGGCGAACTTTGAAGACGGAGCTTCCGCTCAAACACTAAAGCGGCCCGCTACTCCCAATGCTTTTAATGTATCATGGGAGGAGGAGTTCTTTTTGGTAGAGAGCAGTGGATTAGCAAAGTGTTTAATTTGTCATAAAACACTCCAACTGATTAAGAAGTTCAATATCCAACGGCATTATTCTTTACAACATGCTATTGAATATGAAAAATATGTTGGTAATGAACGTCATAAATTAATACAACTTAAAGAAAATGTTTCTCAGGTACATTATATTAGAGTATCTATTTGATATTTGCTTTGCATTATAAGTTATTATACACTTACTAATAAATAATTTTAAATTATACAAGTATTATGAATTGCAATATACTGTACTATGATATATCATAATATTTGTATAATTTAAAATTATATATTACTAAATGTACTATAATAACTCATAATGCAATATAAATATTGAATAGATACTCTAATATAATGTACCTGAGAAACATTTTCTTTAAGTTGTATTAATTTATGGTCATATCATATCATATCATATATCATATCCTATCATTTCCTATCATATCTTATATCGCATCGCATCACATTATATTATATTATATCATATCATATATCATCATATCATATCATATCATATCATATCATATCATATTATATTATATTATATTATATTATATTATATTATATTATATTATATTATATTATATTATATTATATTATATTAACAGGATGACAATAATGCACTTACTGGATCGGCCATGAGAATTAGCTACAAAATTTGCCACGAAATTGCAAAGGAATTGAAAACATTCAACGAAGGTAAATTCATCAAGCGATGTTTAATTATATTGGCAGATGAACTCTGTCCACAGCAATTAGGGGAAGTGGAAGCCATACGCCTGTCTCGTAGAACCGTGGTGAGGAGATTGCAGTATGTGCGTATGGGTTATGTAAATAAGCGTAATGATTTGTGTGTGTGTGCATAGAGCGAAGTTTATTTCATTAAATTAATAAGAGTGTTATAAAGTCTGTAATGTACAATGGATTGATGTAATATCCTTATAAACTATTATGTACTGACAGAATGAATGACTAGAACAACCGTGGCTCTTGGTATATTAATGCAGGGAAGGTAGCTGTAATGCGAGTCCGCCACTGCGTGAGCGTTCTGCTCTGGCTTGGAACTGAAGTGCCTTGCGGAGCGAGAGCAGCTCTGGCTGACTAGACTGAGCCGCTCTCATGCCCGGCCCTGGCGTGCAGCTATACAGCGAGTTTACTCCGGCGAATTCCCGGATACGACATCGTGAAGGCCTAACCTCTAGCGAGTGGCGCGAAGCTATTAAAATGACTGCACACGTGTCTTCCGTACGTTCCCTTCC
Organism: Periplaneta americana; assembly: GCF_040183065.1. NCBI lineage: Eukaryota > Metazoa > Arthropoda > Insecta > Blattodea > Blattidae > Periplaneta > Periplaneta americana. The sequence continues at coordinate 16,668,471 of NC_091119.1, forward strand.
GGGCAGGACTCGGGACAACATCCTCTGTCGGCGATGCCACAGAGAGCCAGAAACACTTGCACATGTTCTGGGCTCTTGTCCGCACGGTGAAGTACTCCGTAACTCATGACACCATAGAATTCGTTCGATGATCGCCGAACAGTTTAGATCAATAAATTTTCAAGTGTTCGAAGAAGTTCACGGACTGGCAGACAATGGCAGTACAAGAAGAATAGACATGATTGCCATCCCGCCAAATAACAACAATGGCTACATCATCGATCCCACCGTTAGATTTGAAAAACAAAAGAGCCAACCTGAAGACGTAAATAGGGGAAAAAACGACATCTATGTACGTACCGTTCCATATTTCATGGACAAATATGGTCTACAACAAATTAAATAATAGGCCTTATGGTTGGAGCGCGCGGAACTATTCCCGGTTTCTTCTTCCAGGCCTGGCAACGTTTCGGCCTACACAGGAAGGCAATTGTTTGTATGCTTCTGAAGTATGACTAGTGTAATATGTAGCTAGTCGGCAATGTATGCAGTGGAGGGGTGGGAAGGAACTGGCCACCATACCCCATTATCTCTTCGCCTAGTTGCCTCATATGTGATGCCTTCTTGCTATCGCTTGTAAGGTTCAGCCCTGTCTTCGGATAGTTGACTAAACATCAACATATTATATTATATATTACATCATAATCATCACGATACATAGATATCTAAAATATTCCTTATATCAAAAAGGAACAAATAAATACAATATCAACTCACCAATTCTGAAAACTATTTTCAATGAAGATTTGCCACTTACCTGAAAATAAAAGACAAAACAATTAGTAGTACACAAATATATAAATAAATTCACCACTTTGCTATAACAACAAAATAAACTACAAACGTTTAATCTTCATATGAGGCGCATCCAGAAAGTAAGTTTCCCTATTTTTTTTTAAAGAACACACACTTTCAGGAAAACATTTATTGGCAACAGGTACAGCAATGTTTCAGCTATTTTTCAACATAGCCACCATCAGAATTGAGACACTTGTCGTATCGTGGAATCAACTTTTGTATTGCTCTGTCGTAGATCTCTGCCGCCTGTGAATGGAACCAGCGTGTGACAGACGTCTTCAGCTCTTCGTCGTTGCCAAAACGCTCACCGGAGGACAGGAATTACTTGAGAGAGAGAGAGAGAGAGGAGAGAGGGAGAGGGAGAGAGAGGGGGCGATGAATTTCAATTGGCGTAATGCTTTGGGCATTAAAGAACTTTAGCACCGACCGAACCTCGCAGGCGGCGGGAGAAGGAATAAGAGCTTCCATTTCGCACCACTGCTGCCACGTTACTGGCACCAGGCGGGACCTGTCCGGCTGGCATATGATTGATACGTCATAGATCTGTTACGCATGCGCAATTGACACGGCTAATTATGTTTACTTTCAAGGGGAAAAAAATCGGAAAACTTACTTTCTGGATGCGCCTCGTAGAGTCAGGAAAGATAATTGGCTGTGAAGTTCTTATTGGTGGTGATGATGATGGTGGTGGTGGTGGTGATGATGACCATGATGATGAATGATGACGACGATAATGACGACATACAATATGCAACATAATATAAGAAACGTTCAAATATGTACGCAACATTTTACGTTTTCGCTTTTGATGTTCCGTCATCCTCACATGAGCAACCGACTCCAAAACACATCAGAAGCTTCACGGGCTCAAAACACGTTTCCCTCAAAAGGCATTCATTATAGCCTACTGTACATAAACGATATACGTTCGCCTTCCTTTGTGGTAGCACAAACATTTTTTCAGTAAAGGTCTGTCGTAGAAAAACAAAATATGATTTTAAAGTGTTGATTTTAATGACTTCGACTAAATGAATCCTCAGAAACAGAAAAACAGGAATAGGCAGACAGAAGGATGACTTAAAAAATGAGAAGGACACCTGTGTCTTTCACAAGGGGATTCGGGTTCGATCTTCGTCAGGATCATGACGGAATATGTTGTGGACAAAACAGCCGCTGAGATTTTCTCGGGGTTCTCCCGTTTCCCCTCACCATTATCATAAAGATTCCACCAATATTCCAGAATCATCCTCACTCTGCAAGGTTCCGAGCCAGCCTCAAGAACAAAACACAGCTGTAAGTTGAACAAACTTGTGTTTAATAAAGATGATTTATTTTTAACTTTTAGAGATTACAAGAAGAAATCTTTTTCTTTACGTTATTTAAAGACGTTGTATCAACTATTGTCGGACCATCGGATCTGTGCCCCCGTAAAATATGCGAACTGAACCCTAATTTCTTCTCAGCCTCGGTAATTCATTTCTCTCCCTGCATTCCTATCTCTCTCCCTTTCTCTCACCCACTACTCACAATTTTGAGCCTCCTTGCGGGACATTTACAATATTTGCACTTGCAGTCCAGTGTTGTCAACTCAACATGAATACTGTAGCACGTAGTGGCGAAAGAAATATTATTAAGCAAGTACGTAATAGCATTTGACAACGAAGAGAATCAAACAGGTCAATATCTGTTTCCTATAAATCAGGCAACGAAAAATCAGCTGCTATCACAGGTGAGGCTTATTTTATTTCAATTGATTACGTGTTAAAATTATTTACTTAACTAATACTAATAATACAACATTTTTATATAATTTATATAAGTAGGTCAGAGCGCCTAACAAAGAAAATCAGAAGAGAGGGAGTCTGTGCGGGAGATGAAAAGCTAGAATCACCAGGAAAGAAGAGACCAAGGGAACTTTTGATTATTGTAGATGATATGAACCGATGTATTTTAAAAAGAAAGATTCAAGAATTTTATACTGTGCAGAAAGAAGTTCCAACATTGAAGAAATTACTAAAGATTGCGAGAGAAGCAATAATTTCCAAAGTGGAAAGAAACGCTACGGAAAGTGATTCGAGACATAGGATTTAGGTTTAAAAAATGTAGAAGTACAAGATGTATTTTGATTGAAAGAAATGATATTGTAGCATGGAGGACCAGTTATTTATGACACCGTTTGACGGAAGTTTGATAACATCCCTATTCGGCAAGGTTCGTGGCCTGCTGTTTAACGTGGTGGGAGGAAAGCGGGTGGAATGGAGTGAGTACAGGCGCTAACTTTTTCAAGAACGACGACAGCGCTGAAGGGGCACAGATCCGATGGTCCGACAATACCCGGTTATTTAACATCGATACAAATGGTGATAATTAATGATATTTGGTCAAATGAGGTCGAGGATTCGCAGTGTGATTACCTAACATTCGCCCTATAGTTGAGGAATACCTGGAAAAACCTCCAACCGAACATCTTAGAATTATATAAAAATATATTAAGTTAGTATAGATTTTGTTAAACTTATTTCTTTCAAAACTATCACATGTGTATTATCTCTTTTCCATCATTTGGTTTCATTGGCAAATAAATTTCATAAATGCCAAACTTTTCATAATTCTATATTCGACAAGTTAGAAGCTAAACCCCAACAAATATATTTCTGAAAATCGTTGGTGTATTTAACTGCCAGTGTCCTTGGTACCAAGTTAAAACTCCGCTTGTGGGTTCGTGTATTGCTTGGGTTGGAGACATTTCTACGAGGGAAAGAAAAAAAATGTAGGCCTAGATTTCAAATTTCAATTCGCCTTACTACAGCATCTATTCCCTCTGATTGAGGTTCTGGCTGATATGCACATCTATTATTATCAGGCAGTTCATCTCACTTGACGATATATGTCAGAGGAAGAACAATTGAGGACCTAACATTCTAAATGTGCTAAGTACCAAAAACAACTTTCTGAGATATGCATATATGCAAAATGCACGTTGAGATACCTACAACACCGTCTTTTTGGAGCACGAATGAGTCATTTACAGTTGAGCTACGACAAAGACAATTTAGTATGATATTCTCATATGGATGTTCCTGCCTTAGATCAAATAAAATGAAATTTGAAAAATTGGCACTTAGCATATTTATAATGTTAGGCCTTCAATTGTTTGTAGAGGTACAGTACATCTGAAGTTTGATTAGCGTAATATGTGGGTAATCGGCGATGTATGCAATGGAAGGAAAAAGAAACTGATCACCCTAACCCATTATTTTCTGGCTTAGTTGCCTCATGAGTGAAGCCTTATTGGTGTCACTTATGAAGTTCAAACCTACGTACAACACTAGGCATTTTTGAGCATGTTCATACCTCAATGACCACAAGCCTGCAGTATGGCAGAAGGTGGACATTTCAAACACCTCTTGTAAGGTGCACCTTTTTAAAAGTAAACTGAGGCTGGTAACATACTAACATAAAATACTTGAATGTCTGGTATCTCAATAATTATCAATTTCCAGATCCATTTTATATAAGATTTTTATATCCTCTACATGTGTGGAATCCAACCCTGAAATTTTGCCGTGTATTTTTTAAACACCCCTCCAATCACAATCTAAACACCAGGTCACAGGAGAGCCAAATCCTAGCAATTCCTGCCCATAGAACATCCCACTATTCATCCTCTTTTACTGTCTCAGTCCCCCGTAAATGGAATTCTCTACCTCAGAAGATTAGGGGCTGCCAGACAATAACCACTTTCAAGAAAAGGCTGCACGATTTCTTACGGGCGCAGTTAAATTGAAGGTATAATTGTGATCGAGTTTAATAATTTAATTTAATTTAGGTATGACTATCATTACTATTATTATTATTATTATTATTATTATTATTACATAATTATTTTATTGGTGTTGTGAATATGAAAAGAATTGTCATTGTATTATATTAATTATGTATTATATTGTCTTGTATTGCATTGTATTGTACTGTATTGTATTAATTATGTTATATTCATATTAATATAGTAATTTTCTATCATATTGGTTGAGTGGAAGAGAAGGCCGAATGGCCTTAACTCTGCCAGTTAAAATAAATCATTATTGTTATTATTATTATTATTATTATTATTATTATTATTATTATTACATAATTATTTTATTGGTGTTGTGAAGATGAAAAGAATTGTCATTGTATTATATTAATTATGTATTATATTGTCTTGTATTGCATTGCATTGTATTGTATTGTATTGTATTGTATTGTATTGTATTAATTACGTTATATTCATATTAATGTAGTAATTTTCTATCATATTGGTTGAGTGCAAGAGAAGGCCGAATGGCCTTAACTCTGCCAGTTAAAATAAATTATTATTATTATTATTATTATTATTATTATTATTATTATTATTATTATTATATGTATAAATCATAAAATTGCCAAATAGATTGAGCTAGTTTTGGAATCATACTCTTCAATTATACCCAGTATGGGACGAATGAGAGCTATTTGAAGGCCCTGTATGTAGAATTAACAAGATTTGATTTGAATATGGGTATCCAGTATAAGCAATTTGCAATTATATAATTTCCTATAATAAATAGAAGTCCAGTGTTAACCTAATGTCACGAGAATCCTGGTATTCATCTAAAAATGTTCCACGTCTAAAAAGAAACCACATATCGAGCTGCAGTATCAAAGAAGATACTGAAATACCTTGTAAACTCTACATATAGTACAATCATGTGTTGTAATGCAGCTAGAAATATCAAGCGAAAGTGGTAACTCTTTTCAGAATGCGGAATTGGTCTAAAAGCGTAATTTCACTGCAGGGCTTTCAGAGCAGTTAGTCATTCGCCCCATGCTGGCTATAATTATAGAACACGTGACCCTTGTGTCCAAACCAAGCAGCGTTTCTGTGTGAGATTATCTGAGGTCGCTGCCCACGTGTTACAAAACATCTGCCTCATTCAAGAACAGGATTTTCAATGTCAACTACACATAGCAAATTAACGCGTCGCCCCTCATATTTATGCAACCCTTTATAAGCAGCTGTTACGATGTGTTGCTTGAGGGATGAGTTGCTATAACAATTACCGCTCGTTGCCGGTGGTCTAGCGGCTACCGTAACGTTGGCAGAACGCTGGCTTACGACTGCCGTGAATCCGATTTCAAAGAGTTAAAACATCGGAGATGGCGGAGTTGTATTTGTGGTGGACAAAGCCAAGATTACGGAGATTAATCTGAGGGTTCTCCCGTTTTTCCTTCGTCCGTCCATCAACACTCTCCACAATTCCACTTTAATTATAATTTCCGCAACAAAAATGAGAAACTATTTGTGTTTGCAAGTAATCTTCCTAATCTTTGACGTAGAAATTGCCTTATTATTACCAATAACAATTATTATATACACGTGGTATTTGGGTTTTTTCTTCTAATCGTAAACATTAACCTGTTTATGTATTTCTAATTTTGCTTTGTGTGGCATACCACTTTTGGCTGGATTTTATTCAAAAGACTTAATTTTGGAAATAGTGTCTTTAAGATATGTAAATATCTTCGGTAACGCCGAATCGATCAATCACCATGGTGAATGTTCTTCGCTGTTTATCGAAACATTAGTAAATGGTAATCTATACTAATAATAAATCTGTAGCCAAAATTTTTCTGGTAATTTTAGATTTTCCAAAAATAATTGGTGTTAACATGTATAATTAACCATCCTGAAACCGAAAATCGCTTTTTTGAAATTTTTGTTTGTATGTCTGTCTGTCTGGATGTTTGTTACCTTTTCACGCGATAATGGCTGAACCGATTTATATGAAAAATTGGAATATAAATTAAGTTCGTTGTAACTTAGATTTTAGGCTATATGGCATTCAAAATACTTTATTTAAAAGGGGGGTTACAAGGGGGCCTGAATTAAATAAATCGAAATATCTCGCTTATTATTGATTTTCATGAAAAATATTACATAACAAAAAGTTTCTTTAAAAATAATTTCCGATAAGTTTTATTCTATACAAAAGTTTGATAGGACTGATATTAATGAGATAAATGAGTTTTAAAATTACAATAACACCATCTAAGGCACTGTACTGAAATAAAAACAAATGACTTCGTCTATAAGGGACCTTGGACAACAACAATCGAAAGCTATTAAACATAGCCTACAGAGAATGTTTCTTGTTTGTATGAAGTAATATCGGAAGCTAATTAATTGTTTAATTATTATTTCACCATTGGAAAGTGTAGTTTCTCTAGATGGACATAATTCTACAATGTTATTACAGTAACTTCTGAAACATATAGCAAGTAATATAAAGTATACACATTAAAACAAAATTATATGTCAATCTTCATTAAACTATGGTTGCATGTAATAACAATTAAGAAACATGTTAAAGGAATTGTCATTGCACCAAATGATTGCTCTCTGGACCAAAATGATCGCATTTTAATTAGTTAAATACAATTTAAATTAAATAACATATTCAACGATTTATCCTTCTATCAAACACGAATGTTCCCTGGATCAAACGTCCTATTTTAATTATGTAATTACTTTATATTTATTTCTAACAGGTGCAGCGGAGCGCACGGGTACGGCTAGTAATACTAATATAATGGTAGTCTCTAGATTCACATATCTGGTCCACACCTGTGGAGTAACGGTTAGCGCGTCTAGCCGCGAAACCAGGTGGCCAGGGTTCGATTCCCAGTCGGGGCAAGTTACCTGGTTGAGGTTTTTTCCGGGGTTTTCCCTCAACCCAATAAGAGCAAATGCTGGGTAACTTTCGGTGTTGGACCCGGACTCATTTCACGGGCATTATCGCCGTCATCTCATTCAGACGCTAAATAACCTAAGCTGTTGATAAAGCGTCGTAAAATAACCTACTAAAATAAAAAAACTCACATATCTGCATAATTCGCACCGGTTCCCTCCAGGTTCTTGCTTGCCAGATTGGAATTTGACGACCCGTATACCGGGTGTTGCAGAATTCAACGGAAGAAATTTATGAATTGTGGAGGGGTCCTGGGCAAATATTCTGAGATAGGGAACTAGGGATCTGCGGGTTCAGACTTACATGTAGTGGAGTGAAATATTTTTCTGTCAGTAACACCACTGATTGAGGTATTGGGATAAAAAAAATTACGACGGTGGGACTCGAACGTACTAACTTTTGACTTCAGGTCTGACGCGTTATATGTTACACCACAACTTCATGTAAATAATTCTCTTCTAAAATAGGCAAAAAAACAAACAAACAAAATGAATGAAGGTAAAACGGCAGTAGTGCAGTAGAGTACTGCCTTATTATTTGCTGGCAATTTTACAGATTCTGTAAAAACTAAATTTTGAAAACATGATTGATTAGTTCTTAACATTTAGGCTTCATCCAATCCCTAACAAGGTCCGAAACCATCCCATTCCATGCCTCTATTTAATTTTAATTCTGGATTATGAGTATCAAATGTATACAACTTTAACAACTGATAACTTAGATATAATTTTTATGTACGCTATATACAAGAGGCAATCAGTAAGTTTCTGGACTCCCCTGAATATAGGCAACACACAAGACATAGGGAACGAAGAAGTTATCTAGAACCAAGGAAACGCCTGAAATCTATAACAAATATATCACTTGAAAGGCAGAGAAGACGACTCGTCATAAGGCGTACGAAGAGATTCCAGGAAATATCGCAATAGGTTCTTGATATGTTTGCACAAAATCACGTGTAGAATATCAATACTTAAAGACAATCTGACGCTGTTTGACATATTGACTTAACAGACGTGAAAGCAATGATATTTAGTGACAAGTGCATATATGTTTAACGATATAAATAAATATAAGTGCAGTTCGGAAATATAGGGTATTTCAAAGGTCAGTTCAAATATGGGTATTAAACCGCTATAAATATTATAATATTTGAGAAAGGGGAAAAAACAAAAACATCACAGTGTTGGGCAAACAACGGGGTTTACAAAACATTGGGAAGATGTCCGCCGCTCTCTTGTTCAACGTACAGCATTCTGTCTGCGACACGATGCACAGCATTTTGCAGATAATGTCTTGGAATATTGACAATTTCTTGCGAGATGGCATCTTTCAGTTGCAGTAGGGTTGGTAGATGTGTCAAGAAAGCTCGTTCTTTAAGGTAACCCCATAATCAAAAGTTGGCCGGATTAAAATCTGGAGAACGCGGAGGCCACATTGTTGGAACGTGCCTACTGATGACATGATAGCCAAACATCTGCGTAATTAATTATTTTCCAGGGATAAAGATGTGGGGTGGAGCGCCATCTTGCATGAAGATTATGTTTTCCATATCGTGATTTCTCAGTCTAGGCATGACGAAGTTCTGTAAAATGCTGTAGTAGCGCTCCCCGTTTACTGTAACAGTCTGTCTTATTCCATTATTGTCCACACCTGTGGAGTAACGGTTAGCGCGTCTGGACGGGAAACCAGGTGACCCGGTTTCGATTATTGGTCGGGGCAAGTTACCTGGTTGAGGATTTTTCCGGGGTTTTCCCTCAACCTAATACGAGGAAATACTGGGTAACTTTCGGTGCTGGACCCCGGACTCATTTCACCGGCATTATCACCTTCATTTCATTCAGACGCTAAATAACCTAAGATGTTGATAAAATATCGTAAAATAACCTACTAAAAATTAATGGAGTTAACACACGTAATTGAGGTTCGTTTTCCGACCAAAGTCATCAGTAGGTACTTTCCAACAATGTGGCCTCCGCGATCTCCAGATTTCAATCCGGCCAACTTTTGGTTGTGGGGTTATCTTAAAGAACGAGTTTTCCTGACACATCCAACAATCCTACTGCAACTGAAAGATGCCATCTCGCAAGAAATTGCCAATATTCCAAGACATTATCTGCAAAATGCTGTGCATGGTGTCGCAGACAGAATACTATACGTTGAACATGAGAATGGCGGACATTTTCCCAAAGTTTTGTAAACCCCGTTGTTTGCCCAACACTGTGTGATGTTTTTGTTTTTTCCCTATCTCAAATATTATAATATTTATAGCGGTTTAATGTTTGAACTGACTTTTGAAATACCCTATATATTGATTGCCCCGTGTGTGTCTGTCTGTGTATATAAAATAGTGTTAGGGACTTACAAATATTTTGATATCTGTTTATGAAAAATGAATGTATATCAACACCCTATTTATTTTTCCCTTGCTCTAATAGTTTTTTTCCATATATGAAGAAGATGTGTCACATATTTTATGGTTAGATGTTTTGTGAATGATCGTACTATAAAACGCCTGTCAGTTTAGACTATAACCACGTCTTTCGATCATACGTACTCCATCATAAACACTATTTCTCAGTTAAGTATCATTCCCATACGTTGCAGGAAGCTCACCCAACCAACATTTGACGTAGGTTAAGCTATGTGATGTTTTATTTAACGACGCTCGCAACTGCAGAGGTTATATCAGCGTCGCCGGATGTGCCGGAATTTTGTCCCGCAGGAGTTCTTTTACATGCCAGTAAAATCTACTGACATGAGCCTGTCGCATTTAAGCACACTTAAATGCCACCGATCTGCCCCGGGATCGAACCCGCAACCTTGGGCACAGAAGGCCAGCGCTACACCAACTCGCCAACCAGGTCGACCGTAGGCTAAGCTATAGCCACTGGTGTAGCTCTGGCGGCAGCGCGTTCACCTGTTGATCTGGAGTTACGCTCGGGCGTGGGTTCGATTTCCGGTTAGGCTGAATACCTGGTTGGATTTTGCCGCGAATTTCCCCAACAGTAAGACAAATATCAGGTAATCTATGGCCTCATCTCGCCAAATACCTACCCAATATCTAAATAATCCAGTAACTGATACAGCGTCGTTAACAGTAAAAAAAACTACGCAGGTTTCTAGATTGAACTCAATTATTCTATTTTTTATTGTTGGATAACCAATATAATATTTATTGCTCTAATTTGGATACAATCACGCGAATTTCTGGCTTAATGGTGGACACGGTAACTTTTCGACCACCCTGAAAGATGTACTCGCATTAGCAAACGGAATAACTTGAAGATACTACTAAATTATATACATTCGCACCCCGAAGAGTGTAACATATTTTGTGCGAGATCGTGCGTATTTGCTTGCTTTCCGCACAAAACCAATACGCGGTAAGTGTGAAATACCACATTCAGTATTCCCAACGTAACACACATAACAATTTCCCTATTCTTACCGCTTAAGCGTCATATTCATTTTACTGCTTTAGGCTTTTAATATATTATTTTTAAAGACGTTCAATATAGTAATAATTATAAATTGGAAACTTACCACTGCAATTTCACCTAAATTGCACCGTTAATTATTGTTTTTAAATATTTGCAAAAATTAAGTAAACTCTACAACCACAGTCTCCAGTGCATCGACTTCCTGCCAGACGCAGGGTTTATCAAATGCTGCCATCTATAGTGCTAATGCTTCAACTTCGACGGAAACTGGAAAATCAATATTCGTGCAAAAAAGTTTCACAATAGAAAAAAACTGGTGGTGGTGCTCCAGTGACTCTGAATAACTGCACAAATGTGACAGTTAATTTTAATGTGCAGAAATAAATAATTTTGTTATAATTTCAATGTGCAGAAATAAATAATTTTCTTAACGTATTAAAATGAAAAATAAATAATTACACAACCTTACCGTTTGTTTTAAGTTCGCATTTATAGACTGGGGGAAAAAAAAAGACAGACGTATATCACGGCCTGCTGGAGTATAGTGAACACAGAAAACATTTTATAGGAACAATGTTGAAGATAGATATATTTGTTTTCCAAAGTTGCCGCCATTGAACAGAAACCAAGATGGAGATTTCATTGCAACTAATTAGAAATTCCTCTTTCAGGTATGTAATAAACGATCTTCGCACAAAATAATGTACGATACACGAGCGGTATGTTTGTTTTCATGTTCTCGGAAATTAAAAAAGCTCAACTACTTTTCGCTTTTTCAATCTTTTCCTCGAACATGAAAACGTCAACATACCGCTCTTGTAACGCATATTACTATTATAGCAAGCGTGTCACTAATTTAAATGTTCCAAATAGAGTCCAGTAACTGCAGTCTTAATAGCAATACTCCCAATTACATAACTCTCTACACATCGCACTCAAACAAAGGCAGAGAAAAATGCTGCCCAGCTTGCAAATTGTAAAGCGAACTGTCACATATTTCCCCTCTGGTAAGGTGAGCACCTGCTGTACCCTTTGGGATAAAGACAAGACAACTTGGTCCAGGTGGCTTCATAAACCTGTTTCCCACATCGAGCAAATGCCTCACCTGAAGATCAAACTGCTGTGACCTTGCAAATGAATTGACATTACGATCAAAACTCCAAAGTCGAGGAACAGCCACTGAAAAAAGATGAATATGAGGATGTTCGGCGGGAGGGAATGGATAGTATTGAGGAGTGTTGTGATCGTGTGTCTAGATTATGGTAGGTGGATAAATTTTGAAAACGAGACGCAAGATAGACAGGAGTGGAGAAATGCAGTATGTGAAAGAGGAGAGAAAGACAGTGGATTTTTCTACCATCTTCTAGACGGAGCCAGGACAACATTTCGAGGGATGGTGTTACGTGATCAGCCCGGCGAATATTGCAGACGAAACGGACGCACATATTATGAACACGTTGTAATCTCTGCGCCGAAGTAACGCTAAGGTCAGTAAGCAGAATATCACAGTAATCGAAGTGGGGCATCACGAGTGTTTGCACTAAAATCTTTTTCAGAGAAAAGGGTACAAAATTCTTCAATCGCCTAAACGAGTGGATTAGTGAGAATACTTTTTTGCAGGTTTCTGTAACTTGAATGTTCCAATTTAAACTTTTATCCATATAAATACCTAGGTTCTTCACCGATTCACTGAACGGAATTTCGGTGCCGTATATTTTAATTGTAGACAAATTTGTATGGCAATAGTGCTTAACAAACGTGAATGGCCCACAATTATTAACTGTGATTTTTCTGGATTTAGTTTAAGTCGGAATTTTCAAAACAAGTGAGGTTCTTGCAAGGTTAATCACCTTAAACTGTTTATAGTGGAGTATAAAATGACAGGCGTTTCACAGTACTACCAGTCATAAAAACATCATACCGTAAAATACGTGACCCATTTATAAGAGCAAGGCAAAAGTAAATATGGCGTTATTTCACTTACATTTTTCTTAAACAAATATCAAAATATCTGCACATATACCCCTCCCACCCTGCATTGTGCTATCGAAAGTCAAACGGTTTTCGTATTATTGAGTGACAAATTTAGCGTATTTTATAAAAACAAGCCTCTTTCAGCGCTCAGAACTCTGGAACCATTTACTGCAGAACATTGAACGAGAGCTTATTTTGAAGCTGACATTTGGTAGGTTATGTTAAGAAGTAATCCTTATTTTTATTGTACACAGAGAGACAAATAATCTGATTTTACTTCCTTTTAGGCTTTTTGGCCATTTGTAAAAATGTAAAAAAATATTGAGAAAAAACCTTGCATTATTAAGAGGAATTCGGCATTGTTTGCTTAGTGGTACGACAATAAGTTTCGAGGGTATTAAATAGATTATTTCACACGCCTAGACTTGAATGGCGCAGTACCGCACGCACTGGCCGAGAGATGAAGATAAGCAAGCGTTGGGTGTCATTTTACTCCTGTGTTTATGAAAACCTGTGATAAAGCTAGCACAGCCATGCGCTGCTACACGACACATCACGTGTTTGTCTCCTGGCCTTGCTTGTCTCGGGGCTAGCTCCCGTCTCACAGTCAGCTGGTTAGTTCACGCGCGTACTATTTATTTTCTTTATTTGATATTTTCAATACTTTCTTATCAACATACCATCAGTAAAAAATACGTGTTTATTTGTACTTTCAATGCGGAATCTAACCATATATTTTAAAAATATTTTTTTTTCGTGGGCAAAGGCGTCTTAATGAGGAAAAATCTAAATTTCTCCATTTCCATAAAAAGTAAGAAAATCTGTTTATATGACAATATAAACTTTAATTTCTCAGCATCACAATAAACCATGATTTTGATCATTGGGTGAAAGGGTTTCGAAGCTACAACAGTTTAAAGTTGCTAATTTTAGGAAAATACGATAAATTTAAATATTTTTAATTTAAACACTATGAAGTTCTGATGCCTGAAACTTTGCACAAAGCATTGTATCACAGGTCTCTACGTACAAAAAAAAGTTTCATTGTATTTAGAAATTGTAAGGTCAATTTTCTCTATATTTCGGTCGATTTGAGATGGAATAGCTCACATGCAGTGTAACGTGCAGTGTTTTGCATTCTACTCTTGAAACTCTGAAACTTAATATGAGTTTTTTCCGATTAGGACTTCCCCGTGTAAGCTAAATATGTTCTACCCAAAAATTGAGTACTGCCAATGAGATCGCCATCGATAACACAGCAAAAGGTCACACGGTTAGCGCAGAAAAGCATGGGAAGAGAGCAACGCTTCAGGCAAACTTTCTATATAATGCAAATGAGAAATGGTACAAAAGACCCTTTATTTTTAGGACGTAATGATAAGAATCAAAGCTTTTCCCCTCGACGTTCCGCCCCTGGAAGGATGTAGCATTATACGAAATTCAGCCGTCATAAACGGTTAACATGGTCTTTTTTTTCCCTCCGTTCCGCATGGATATCATTCCTGTCTGCGCCGATTGGTGGCCAACACACACCCTAGCCCGTTTCCAGACGAGCAGACATCATGTGCAGTCTGTTGCTATGGCGACTGCTCACCGGATCCGAGCAGGTGTACTGTAACACACACCACTAGAAATCGTTACCAATCTACACGCACATTTCATATCGATTGAGTCAGGCAAACAAGTATGGAAATCACTACATATCCTAGTTAGCTCAATTTCATAATTGGCTTCCGTAAAGTGTTCAGTTTGCAGTATACTAGAAGTTGAATACCTAAAAAACACACAATTCAGCGAACGATACTGGCTCTTCTTTTTGAGTCGCCCCTGCTCTGATTGAGTGGCCAGACCTCTGGCCTGTCAAGCAGGATTTCAGTGTTTTTCATACGACTAATGACACTTGTAATAATAATAATAATAATAATAATAATAATAATAATAATAATAATAATAATAATAATAATAATAATAATGGCTTTATTTAACCTGGCAGAGTTAAGGCCGTAAGGCCTTCTCTTACACTCAACCAGGATTAAAATTTGCTTACATAGTTGAACATAAAACTGGATCGGAAATAAGTAATTAGTAATTACATACTGATACAATTTAGGTACATAATGAGATCAAAAGAGGTAGTTACATAAAAATTTACCTCATAAAATAAAAATAAACATAGTGGAATAAATATTAATGTTGTTAGAACCAAATACGAATCACATAAAAACAGAAGCCGATAATTCAATTAAGAAAATGTAGACAGTAAAAATAAAAATAAACACATTAGTATACATATTAGTATTAGATTACAATTAAGTACGATTTACATAATTAGATAAACCAGAAACCGACAATTGAATAAAATTACACAAAAAATAGAATAATAAAAAACAACACAGTGGGATACATATTGGCGTTAAGTGATAAATGAACACGATTTACATTATTACACAATAAAAATTAGAAACAAAAAAAAATAAAATAAAAATAAATACAGCGGAACACATTCCATTAAATATTTGCAACGCGTTAGGTTGGCAACTCATCATAAGGTATTTTTCTAATTTACATTTAAAGGAAATTAAAGTTCGGCAGCCCTTGACTTCAGGCGGCAGAGAATTCCAGTGACGAGAAGTAGCAACAGTGAAAGATGAAGAATAAAGAGATGATGTGTGCAGTGGTATTTCTAGCGTGTTATCATATTGTGACCGAGTATTTAAGTTATGAGTTGTGGCAGAAAAGTTCGCAGTTGAGGATTTTCTTATCCTCTTCAGTTTTCGCATATTAGGCATGTACACTGACTTTCAAAGATACCCGACCCCTACTAATCGATAATGATCGATAATTTGTTTGTGGAAGTGTGACTTCTTTCGTTATTATTTATATGAATAGATGGCGAAGATAAGTCAGTGTTGCCAATAGCAGACTACATAAATATACCCGCATTATAGAATACAAAATTTAATTCCCCACTAATTATCACCCTTCTACTCATCATCTTTCAGCATATCTAATCCACGCCTCTGGAACTCTCTCCCTGACCATGTCAGAGACTGTCGAACAATATCAAAATTCAAATTTAAATGAAAAAACCACATTCTAGTTCATGGAATTGCTTTTTGAACACCTGTCAGGTTGCGCAACTTCGGCTTAACCCATGACATATAGTAAATATGTATGTATTTATTTACACTGCAAGTGGGCAAGCACCCGGTGGCAGTGGTATATACAATATTAACAATACACAATAAAATGATAACCAATACACAATAAAATTTACAATACACAATACAATTTTACAACACATATACAATTTTACACATAATACAATAATAATACACAATACAATTTAACACAATAATAATAAAACATTAAATAAAATACCTAATTTTACAATACAACCTACATAATTATCTATAGGTCCTACATAAGTTACAATAGTCTTTCACTTTACTCTCATCTCATTCCCTGTAGTGGCACTATGACGCATTTCACTGACACTTTAGCACACATTTCACTGACACTCTGTAACTCATTTCACTGACACTATAGAACACATTTCATTGACGCTATAAATTATCACTGATCGGAACTGTTCACTGCACTGTAAAACCATAACTTCACTGACTCACCTCGCTTCACTGATACAACAGTTCAAATAAGTCAAATAATTACATCCTTATGCATACTTATAAACAGAACTACATTTAAACTAAACATTTCTAGTCTAAGGCCCTCTTACATGCTATTTTTAAATAATTTACAATTCAAACCAAGGAAGTAAACTCGTCAGCCTAGATAAATACATGTCACCTTAAAAAAATTAAATGTTGAATGTCACCTTAATTTTAATTTTCACTTTATATACAACTTTTTAAATTATTCTTGAATCTCCTTAAGGAAGGACAGCCCTCAAAGACCGCTGCAGGTAGGTCATTCCAATCATTTATAGTTCTATTTAAAAATGAGAATTTACCTACATCCGTTTTCTGTTTCCTACATTTGATTTTAAAATCATGATCGTTCCTACCATAGTACGTTGGCTTTTCTAACCGAGCCGTTATGTCTACCCATGCTTTCTGACCTAGATGTGCTCTATACAATGATGTTATTCTAGTTTTCCTACGTCTGTTTTCCAAAGTTTCCCATTTAAGTTCTTTTATCGTATCGTTTCCATCTTCTCTTTTACCTTTAACAAATTTCGCTGCCCTATACTGGATTCTTTCTAAGGAATTTATCTGGTATATTCTATAGGGATCCCAACATGTAGTTCCGTATTCCATTAACGGTCGCACTAACGTTAGATATGCTATTTCCCTCGATTTGGGGCTAGCCTTTCTCAAGATTCTCATAATAAAGTGAAGTGCCCTCCATGCTTTACCCGTAACATTATCAACATGCTCTCCCCAAGAAAGTTTAGAGTTTAAATACACTCCTAGGTATTTACAACATTGTTCTTGCGGAATTACAACACCACTGAATTCGTAATTAAGACTAGTTTCCTCTCGGGTTTTACAAAATGTTATAGATTTACTTTTAGAACCATTTATTTTCATCCTATGCTTTAAAGCCCAGTTATAAATTTTTATTCAAGTCTGTTTGAATAGCATCTACATCTGAATTATTTCTAATCTTTCTATAGATAATGCAGTCGTCTGCAAATAGCCTCATATTTGATGTAATATTCTGGCATAGGTCATTTACGTATATTATAAAGAGTAATGGACCCAGAACGCTGCCCTGTGGCACCCCTGAACTTATGTTTCCAATTTTCGATATTTCATGACCTACTCTAACTCTCTGGGTTCTACCGTTTAAGAATTCTTGGATCCATAGCACCACTCTTTTATCTATTCCTAGCCTACTTAACTTATCTATTAATATGTCATGTGGCACCAAATCAAATGCTTTCGAAAAATCAATCACAACTGCATCGATTCTTCCGCCTCTATCTACCTCTTCAGCTAGATCCTGAACCAGAGACGTAATTTGACTATCACATGAGAAGCCTTCCCTAAAACCATGCTGGCGGTTGTAAAACCAGTCTTTCGCATTTAGAACATGACGAATATAATTGTAACTATGCTGTTGTAAAATTGACAATTAATATAATGTATTTATTATTATTATTATTATTATTATTATTATTATTATTATTATTCACTATCATCATTGCTATCTCTGTTTTTCTTTCTTTTTTTTTTCTTGTATTAGCTCGATGAGAGCTGTATAGTGTTCTTTGGACTCTGTTGACCCTCTATAGGGCTTTAATAATTAAAATATATCTTCATAAACCTATTGATTTTCCATCTCAAAATTTGTTTTTAGACTTTAATGTACTTAACGTAAGACAAATTTATTATATTGTATTAATAAAATTCATACATAAAAATCGAAATAATTTTGAATTGTATTCTCATAGTTATGAAACAAAAGGTTTGAATTCTTTAAGATTGTTTGAACCAAAATGCAACACTGTTACAGTATTTAATCATAGTAGTAATTTAGGCCCAAGAATATATAACAAATTTATATTTAAATATCCCAATCTTGTCAATTCGAATAGTTCTAGTATTAAATTTAAAAAGTTATGTATGGATTTTATAAAAATTGAAAAATTGTAAATTTAAATTTATATACTATAATTGCAAATTGTATTGTGTAATTATTAATTATAATAATTGTATTGTATAATTATTAATTTCAATTCAGGGATCCGCCCCTGAGCACGAGTTCTACTCTTTCAGGGGCGAGCTAAAGTTTCACTGTATATTTTATATTTTATGATACGATTATTAGCAAAATAATAAAAATAAATAAAAAAAATAAAATAATTTAATTTATATTATTTTCACCAGCGTCTGTATTTCTTTTTTGTATTTATGTGTGCTATCTGGTGGGATGGAAGAGAAGGCCTTATGGCCTTAATGCTGTCAGATTAAACAAATAAATAAATAAATAAATAAATAAATAAATAAATAATTGTAAAAAGAGCTAGATTTGAAAAAAACTGAGACTGTCAAATATTAGAATAATTTAGGCTATACTTAATTTATATCACTATTTTCTCCAACACATTTTTACCAGTCACAAATACAGTATCAGCTATTGAGATATAGCGGAACTATTTCAAAGTTTGTCAATTCGTTATATTGTTATATTTGATTTTGACTTATCACGTGGTTAGAAAGTTCGCTTACACGATAAAAAATTTCTAGATCAAATATCATTGAACGCAAGTGTATATCATTCCATCCCAATATAATTTCATAGCATTTCCAACGCCTGCTGGCGACGCATGGAGAGGTCTATTCTAGGGACGAGGGGGGTTGCCCGCTCGAAGCCTGGATACGCAGTGAACCTTAGTATAGTCACCCGGTGCGGGTTTGGAAATGCGTCTAGCTCGAGAATTAACGTAATAGATCTTCCAGGTTGCATTGCTATATCGTAGTGCCCACTTCCTTACTTACTCTCTTACTTACCTATGACTTTTAGAAAATTCATTCCCGCCATCACATAAGCCTGCCATCGGCCTCTATCCTAAGCAAGATTAATCCAGTCCCTACCAACATAGCCCACTACCCTCAAATCCATTTTAATATTATCCTCCCATCTACGTCTCGGCCTCCCCAAAGGTCTTTTTCCCTCCGGTCTCCCAACTAACACTCTATATGCATTTCTGGATTCGCCCATACGTGCTACATGCCCTGCCCATCTCAAACGTCTGGATTTAATGTTCCTAATCACGTCAGGTGAAGAATACAATGCGTACAGTTCTGCGTTGAGTAACTTTCTCCATTCTCCTATAACCTCAATCCCTCTCAGCCCCAAATATTTTCCTAAGCACCTTATTCTCGAACATCCTTAACCTCTGTTCCACTTTCAAAGTGAGAGTCCAAGTTTCACAACCATACAGAACAACCGGTAACATTAACTGTTTTACATCAAGTACCAAATCTCACAAATTACTCATATAATGACATTCTGTGATGAGGGATAGAAAGAAATGCTTGATTCTGATTCCGTGCTGCTGTGAGAAACTGAAAAACTGCTGCTAGGTAAGTAGGAGTAGAGGTATACAAGAGTTTAAATAGCAGTGCCAGTGAATGCAGGATTCTTAGGTAGTGTTTGAGAAACCAAAAAAACTGAAATTGTATCAAGATACACAGTGTCTCCCATTTATCTTGTGCACCTATTATAACTTTTTTGTTTGGATAGATATTGGAATTTTTGTTTTTAAGAGTTATGTTAGAGCGAGGGGCTAACATGAGTGTAGAGATTTGGTGCATGTAACTACATTATGGTACAAGATACACGTGACGTCATCAATTTTTCAAATAGCTCTACATACTTTAATCATGTTATATTGATTACACACATTAAGACGAGTTCAAAAATGTATCACAATGTCACCATCCCAATCGATAACAACAAAAAAAATGCAAAATAAATGCCATCAGAATGTGCCGTTTATTGTGGTGCTCCATTCATCTTGTGCATTAACTTACACAAAACGAAAGACCACTGACGTCCGTACACGTCGTGTGTTGTATGTTTGCTGTCTAACATGTAAACAAACCACAACAACTGTCGACGCCACAATCCACGTAGTGGCCTGCACGTTCTCCGGACCTGTCGCCACTCGACTTCTTCCTGTGGGGAACTGTAAAGGACAGTGTATACCAGAACATTCAGACAACACCAGACGACATGCAGCAACGCATTCGACAGGCTTGTGCGTCCATTCAGCCAGCAACATGCCGGGCAGTCATACGGTCTTTCGGGGAACGCCTTCGAATGTGCATTAATGTCAATGGTCACCATTTGGAACATCTTCTGTGACTCTCAATGCATAACATTATCACATTGGAAGTACGTTTTTGTTTTATTTTGTTATTGTTATTGATTAGGGAGGTGACACTGCGATATACTTTTGAACTTCGTCTTAATGTGTGTAATCAATGTAATATGATTAAGGTATGTTGTGCTATTTGAAAAATGTATGACGTCAGGTGTATCTTTTTTATTATTATTTATTTTAGTAGATTATTTTACGACGCTTTATCAACATCTTAGGTTATTTAGCGTCTGAATGAGATGAAGTTGATAATGCCGGTGAAATGAGTCCGGGGTCCAACACCGAAAGTTACCTAGCATTTGCTCATATTGGGATGAGGGAAAACCCCGGAAAAAACCTCAACCAGGTAACTTGTCCCGACCGGGAATCGAATCCGGGCCACCTGGTTTCACGGCTAGACGTGCTAACCGTTACTCCACAGGTGTGGACAGGTGTATCTTGTACCATAATGTAGTTACATGCACCAAATCTCCACAATCATGTTAGCCACTCATTCTAACATAATGCTCAAAAACAAAATTTCGAATACCTATCCAAACAAAAAAGGTTATAATAGATGCACAAGATAATGGGACACCCTGTATATGTATAGGGTTTATGTTTCAGAAATTGTTTGTGAAAGCAAAGGTCTGACAACGGCCAAGATGCATACAGATTAAAGTTTATGGTGTGGTTCACCAAATGTAGTAGGAGGCCTTTGTCCTTCAGGGATTATCTAGGCTATCATCATCATCGTCATCGACGTCGTCATCACTAGTGTTA
The DNA here is from genome assembly GCF_040183065.1 of Periplaneta americana. Lineage (NCBI taxonomy): Eukaryota > Metazoa > Arthropoda > Insecta > Blattodea > Blattidae > Periplaneta > Periplaneta americana. The sequence goes on from NC_091119.1 coordinate 16,690,112, forward strand.
TTGAGAAAACGTTTATAAAGAGCTGAAATATTAATCATGATTCGTGTTTCTATCACAATGAAATAAGCAGAACCACTGTCCACAGCTTCCATCCAGATTACGGAATATTCTCAACGTGAAACAGTATTCCCAACTGGGTCGCTGAAATCTCTATAGCAAGTCAAGAGCTATCCAAACTCCTTATTTTTCTCTCCCTCGATTTTCCCTTGTTAAATTATTCCATAAGAACCCTGGATCCGTGGGTGGCACCCACACCAATTACTGTCAATAACAAAGCTGGTTCTTCAATTAGGGCTGAGCTCCTGCTCTGCTGTGCAGTGAAGGCTGCTCAAACCCCTTCCTACATGTTGTTTTTCCAGGAAGACAGTTTAGTATATGTTTTAAAGTCAGAGGAACAGATATATTTATTTATTCAATTAATTGCAGAGACACTTAACTTAAACTAACTGGAATATATGAGATACACTAATACGAGAAGCGGGCGGAATTTACAAAAGAAAAATATCGACTATCGAAATATTAGGTGGTCTAATAAGTATTTAGTATTTAAGCGTTGGGTCGAATAACGGTCTATGTTACAATCTGCTAACTGTGCAGGAGGAACAAAAATGTTACATTGTAAATTCCGCTCATAAATTTACTACCGGTCGGGCAACATAGACCGTTATTCCATCAATATGTTTTATACACTAAGCGAAGTATAGGATTGTATGTTATGGAAAGTCATATTACACATCGTAGAAGTTTGTAACATTTTTAACTCCACCACAGAAATGCTGCTGGGAAATACAGACAATAAATAATTTTATGCTCGACCATGCCGAAATGTAGTAATTATACACCTGGTAGCAGCCCTTTAATGGACCTCATTAAAGTACACCTATTCATTCAAGTTCAGATGTTCCACCAATCAGAAAATACCATTGTAGCAATATGAAAGCGCAAGTATCGATTATTCTCGGATATGCAATCGAAAGACAACAATAAATCAATAAATCACCTATATTTGAAATAAAGTCAGTTCTGTTACTATAATAATTAGCGTTAATTGTAAATAATATTCAAATAAATTCAATCTGTCATCTCGTTTTTCAATGTCAAGGTCAATGTCGACATTTGTTTCTCGGAGAAAATCAATACTTTCGCGTCTGCGCACATCTCACAATTTACGAGGTATTGCACAAGGTAAGTTCCGCTCCTCAGTCAGATAAGAATAACATGAATATTTATGAATGATTTCAAGTTAGAAATATGGTCGAGCATAAAAAGTCGTATGAAACTTGACTATAATGGTAATTAAGACGCTCGTATGAAAATTATTAAACTCGCTTGCGCTCGTTTCATAAACATACTCGCGTCTTAATTACTACCATTATAGGCTCGTTGCATAATGTACTATTATACTATTATGTATAATCAGAATATTATGATACACACAAATTCCACAATTTTGGACATCTGGCCGACATTTACGGCTGACCACTAGGATCCAGAATATAAAGCAGAGGTTAAATTAAAAATCAAATATGATTGCGGAGAGAATACGGAACAATGATAAATTTAAAAAATAAAGTACAATTTGATTTCTGAGAAACATGAGATGAGAGTACATTGAAGAGTAATGAAATGAAGTTAAAAAAAATATTACGTAGTATTATACAAGTGATTGTGTAAAATGGATAATGAATCTCTCAATACCATTAGATAAATTTTGTTTAATGTCCTCATTAGAAAATTTAAGAGAAAGGAGAATAGTTTTGGTTAACTTAAATGAAGTTCACCTAGCGCCAAAAAGAAGTCCTTTCACTTCCCATGTATTAATATTCATTACAATACAGAATCAATAAAAAATTAAATTATGAACAATATGATTAGGCCTAAAACATTTATTTTTAAATGCTACTATGAATTAACACCATGTAATTTATTGAAGTTACACTCAATGTCATATTATGAATAAACATATAATACTGATCAAATAACAACACTATTAGTAGAAAATAACTGCAGTGTTGAGATCTAGGGACACCATTAAATTAATGAAAGTTGTAACAATAACAAATAAATAAAGAAAATTAAATATTACAGCTGAGAAATTGTTAGGGGATGGAATTTGAACCCCTGTCCCGAATATTCAGTATTCATCCCAACAAATGGCTTATCTGTTAAGTGTAAATTTTATTAATAATAAAATACAATAACAATCACAGTTTTTAAATGCTGATTGTAATAGAATAATACATTTTACTTCGGAAAACGTATTGTGTGTCTTTCACGTGTTAAATGTATAGTGTTAAAAGTTGTGTAATCAAGATGTATAATATATTCTGACATCTAGAACAAGCTGTGAGCATATCTTACAAAAATCTGCACAAATCTCTTCCTGAAACGAAATACTTTGATAACATTCTAAGATAAACTATAGTGGCAAAACACAATATAGACTAACTAACACTAGGTAAGGTATAAATTAAAAAATACAACTAATAAAATACTGCAAAAATAACAGATAGGAACATACATTACTCGGGGGGATCCTTCGCAGTAACTTACGACTTCGTTTTCCTTGTTATAGCCTATACGCAAGACCACTATCTCTAAGCGACTTTCGTGACACATTCCACTTATTAATATTAATTCGTCGTCGTCGTTAGATTTATTTTAGCCGGTCAATATCTACCTTAGAAATCGTCACTATCTTGCAGTCGTCCATTTTATGTAGTAGTATATACAGTCACGAAGCTTGAGTTTTGAGGGTAGTAGGAACAATAGACTGTGCCTGTACTATTTCGCATTGTCTGTGATGAGGCGATAGTAGCGATCCTAGTGGTTAGCAACTATCTATGGATCCATATTTCCTACGTATTGAGCTTCGTGACTGTATATACTTGGCTGTGGTTCAAGTACCCAGTATTCGTAAAGAGAACAAACTCCCGTGCAATAACTCCCGATACGATGTAAACAACTGGATACGCTAGAAGTGACTAGTTACATAGACCGTTGTTTCAACCAAGAAATTAATGGTTGTAACTCGTGTAGAAGAGCCTCTGATACAGATATTGAAAAAAAAAAGTTTTGTGACAGCTGTGTAAGACTATACAGAGCATTATTCCATTAAAAATCGATTTTGAAAAATTGTAACATAGGCTGTTATTCGGCCCAACGCTTCATTTATTTATTGCTACATAAAATACAATAGTAATATGCGTTACAAGAGTGGTATGTTGAAGTTTTCATGTTCGAGGAAAAGTTTAAAAAAGCGAAACGTAGTTGAGAATTGAAATAAAACATACCGCTCGTGTATCATACATTATTTTGTGCGAAGATCGTTTATTACATACCTGAAAGAAGAATTTCTAATTAGTTGCAATGAAATCTCCATCTTGGTTTCTGTTCAATGACGGCAAATTTGCAAAACAAAAATATCTATCTTCAACATTGTTGCTTTAAAATGTTTTCTGTGTTTAATATGCTCCAGCAGGCCGTGATATACGTCTGTCTGTCTGTCTTTTTTTCCCCCCCAGTCTATAAATGCGAACTTAAAACAAACGGTAAGGTTATGTAATGATTTATTTTTCATTTTAATATTTTAACAATATTATTTATATAACATATTGCAGTAATAACATCGGTAAGTTTGTTGATTTTTTCACGGCTTCCTTAATGTTACTTGCATCACGAATGCAGTAACTTTAGTGGAGTTGTAGAGTTTACTTAATTTTTGCAAATATTTAAAAACAATAATTAACAGTGCAATTTAGGTGAAATTGCAGTGGTAAGTTTCCAATTTATAATTATTACTATATTGAACGTCTCTGAAAATAATATGTTAAAAGCCTAAAGCAGTAAAATCAATATGTCACTTAAGCGGTAAGAAGAGGGAAATTGTTATGTGTGTTACGTTGGGAATACTGAATGTGGAATTTTAGACTTTCCGCGGATTGGTTTTGTGCGGAAACCAAGCAAATACGCACGATCTCGCACAAAATAATTAATATTATTTGTGCGTTTGAGCAAGCTAGTGTTCTGGGGCGGTTCCTATAAATAATTATATTGTACTAAAGAACATAACAAAGATTAAATAAAATTACAAAATCAATACAGGTATTATAATGAAAGTGTTTTGTCTTGAAGGCAAAGAAGAAATAAAGTTAAGTGTAAAAACAAAAGGAGCATGATCTGTAAAATACATGCAAGAGCCAGTCTTCAGAATTCACTGAATCTGAAAGTACCCTTCTTGGTCTGATGAAATGGAAGAGGGAGGACGTATGTAAATTAATACACGCATGCCCCAACTTGTGGGTTTTCGAAGGACTTGTAGTGCGGGCCCGAAGCGTTCCTCAGTGGTGACGTTCGCAGCAACCAATATGACGGCCGTAATTAACCAAACCAGGTGTTCCGGCGCGTATACAGCACATGGCACACGCACGATAACACGCAGGACTAACTTTCCTTTGTTGTAAAATTACATACATGGACGCAACCTAATTCAAGAGGAACAGCACATTCTTAGCCTTAAAAAAACCACTATTTACGAACATTACCATTCCAGCTCAGTTTTCAGACTACGACTATGAAACAAAGCTGTGGGTACACTCCGTACTCGAGAGTACAGGGTTCCATACGCGTGGAACATTTTAACCAAAATAATGTGAAGCGGTTTTATGAGCAATAACCAGTCCAACTGCAGGATAATTTAAATAATATCGGAACAGCTTCTGATCGAATTCCTTCTCATTTGCAAGACAAGTACCTAAAGTGCTATACATATAGCCTAAGCCAGCGTTTCTCAAACTATGGTCCGCGGACCACCTGTGGTCCTCGAGATCTGCCCTTGTGGTCCTTCAAAAAAGACAAGAAAAAATAAAATTCAAACCAATTGCGTATCACACTATAGCTGAAAATCTCAGAGTTTGTAAATGACACATGGCAATCGCCTTTCACTTTATCTTCCAGTACTGACATTTTATGAAATTTATTTACCCTACCCATCTATTGACTTCCCATTCTACTTTCAGCAAAAAAGAGGGATTTAAAGCACTATGACCGTGGTGTTTCTCGCTATAATTTCCCTGCACATCTGGCGCCGCGCCTGTAACCCAGCTACCCAGCTAGGGACCACCCGAATTCATAACAGGACCAAAGTACCGAACCATTTCATGTATTTATGACTTTCTTAATAGTTTGCACATTGAAATGGTCACGTACTGTACGTCGTACACCAATAATATAACATGAAAAATTGCATCTTTAGTTGTTGAAAATTGGGGATGTTTCTGCTTTAATTTTTTTACTTCTCTTTTTGCAGATGACGATATAAGAAATTTTCTTATATTCACATTAACTTAATTAGTTAATACTAATATAAAATTAATTTTAATTAATTATTTCTACATTAAAATGTAAGTATATTGATATTAAAATATGCTACATAAATGATAAATTTGCTTTCGAAGGAAACAAGAGTAAGGTGGTCCGCGAAACTGTTCTGACTTAAAAAATTGGTCCCCATTCCAGAAAAGTTTGAGAAACGCTGGCCTAAGTGAAGAACTTCATCCTGTCACAGTCAAAAATTTTATTCTAAAATAGAATTTAACCCGATAAAGAATTTAAAAATTCGTAAAATACCCATCCATATAATAAATGCAAGATTTGTTAATTTTAATTGGTTATTTTATCAACTACTATGGTTATCTAGCGTCTGAATGAGATGAAGATGATAATGAGTCCAGAGTCCAGCGCCGAATGTTACCCAAAATTTGCTCTTAATGGATTGAGGGAAAACCCCGGGAAAAATCTCAACCAGGAAAATTGACCCAACCGGGATATGAACCCGGGCTCGCTCGTTTCACGGTCAGGCATGTTATTGTCAACGCATTTCGAACTGGCGGATCAAGTTCAAGCAATGGAATGCATTTCCGACGCGTGCTTACCCAATTCCTGGACCATTCTCCTCAACTAACGTTAGCTGGGATTACCAGTGCTTCAGTTCACAGTTCAGTTCAGTGACTCATGCGTGGTTTGTACATTTGTGCGTTTGGGTACGTGACCTTGATCCGCCAGTTCGAAATGCACTGGGTATAGCCATTACTCCAAAGCGGTGCACCGAATTTACACAGAAACACACACACACACACACACACACACACACACACACGGCCTACATACATACTAGTAGTCAGAAAGTACCGAAACTTCGGGTGGCAACGCCATGCTCTGTAGGCAACTTCTCTCCCTTGCCCGTGTGGTATGTAACCTACTCTCCAGGCGTATAGACTCAGTGTGCCGGCCGATTGAAAGAGAAAGTAATGCTTGAAGTGCTCGTCGATATCCAGGGTATGGTAAATTTTGAGTTTATTCCTGAAGGTCGAACTATCAGTAAGGAGACGATTGTTGCAATTCTTGCGCAAGACGTGCGACTTGGTTCACAAGAGAACGACTAGTTGAGGCAATACAATTAGTTTTGTTTTGTTGTATGTTTGATCATGTGCACTGCCTCCTTTCTGGGACTTATAAAGTGTCTGTGGGACAAAACTTTTTCCTAAGACTGTACATACATACATTACATACATACATACACGCACGTACACACACAAAGGAAGAAATCTGTTCTTGCATCATTAATTGATTTGGGTACTTATTTAACTAGCTTCTCTTATCAAATTTATCGCATTTTTTTAAATAAATTTGCGAGCACTTTCTGTCTATGAGCACAAGTGCAATAATAAACAGTAGTCTAACACAGCAGTCGTCAAGACAGAGCACCCTGAGGCTAGCGTCTCTTACCCGCGGAGAACACAGTGCATCATGGTGCACTCATAGCTGCTAGCGGGAATGCTCTCTACCTCTTCCTGCTGCACGACGGGGCACCCGGGACGGCTCCGCTTACCCTTTGCACATTTCAGCGAGTGCTGACGACCACTGGTCTAACATATTCTCAGCATGCCATCTAAATAAAACTTCAGTGGAAATATTCAGTATTTCGAAACCACTGAAACAAAATCCTTCCATGTGAATATTTCACTGTGTATATTAGAAGATAAGGGCATAATAATACAGTTCTAATATCAGTGAACAAGTAGGCCTACGTATGTATGTATGTATGTATGTATGTATGTATGTATGTATGTATGTATGTATGCATGCATAGCATTCTCCATAATTTAGCCCTTAGAGTTTGTATTAAGTACCGAACAGTTCTCGTACATATATCAAAGATTGAATGCAACATTTGGGGGTCCCCTCTACTTGTATTGCATACAACCATTGTTTAGAAAGAGGGTGTGCATATTATTATCGCTGGAGGGGTGTTGATGAAATGAGTAGACGTTATAAAACTGGGGTCCCTTCGTCATTAGTGGTCAGTAAACTATTGCTTAAAATTTATGTCATGAAACAGCAGACACACCATTACCTTGTCACGGCCCCTTTTGCATAACTGAACTCCCTTTCATTAACTGTGCTGCAATATGTAAAAAAAAAAAGGCGGGGAGTGGAAACAATGTGCCATCTGTCAGCCAACCCTATCCTAGATGGTTTGATCTATAATAGTACGTGCCAAAATAGCAGTATATACAATACTATGCATGCGTCCGTTACATTTCCAATATTCGTAAGTATGATCATGTTTCCCCGTCTTTCCAAACTATGTCTTGGCTAAGGCTAAGCGATAGACGAATCCTGCATTCTCTTATTCTCTTATTTAAAATTCTGCGCACCGCTACCCCAATCTATTTGGCTTCTCGTTTTCAAAATTTATCTGTACATCATCCGCAAAGTACCAGGCCTCATCACAACAATTCACTCATTATACCTTACCACAAGACATCGTTATATTCATCCAATACAGTTTCAGTTGATAGAAATTGGAACTCGCTTCCGAGTAAAGCAACAGTCATCAAAACACTGCACTCTCGGACTAGCATCTCTTACCCGCGGACAAGACAGCCCTAGCGTGCAATCGTCGCTGCTGGTGGGTATGCTGTCTCTCTATCCCTTGTGCACGACGGAGCAGAGTTCCTTACCCTCCATGCACTCTACCCATTTCAGCGAGTGCTGACGACCACTGGAGTAAAGTAAGGAGATGTTGGACAATACATTCATTTAGGTCAAAATTACATAAATTCTTGCTTAACATATTAATTACTGATTAATAACCCATTTGTTACTTATAATAAAACTAACGTGTGTCCATTCTTATTATTACCATTAACTTCTTTAAATAGAATACAAAATCTAATGGCAAAATCTCACTGTATTAATAATATTCTCATTACATCAATATATTTCAGATTTATATTTTCCTCCCTATAATATAGTTCTAATAAACTACTATTAAATTAATTCTCATTATTTAACCAACTAGCTATCTCAACTTAGTTACAATTCTTTACATACTGCATACAGACTGAATTGAATTGCATTATCTCATTAATTAAGTTATTACTTTTTCGTATACGCATTATCTCAAATTAAATAAACATGTACTTACTTACAGATGGCTTTTAAGGAACCCGCAGGTTCATCGCCGCCCTCACATAAGCCCGTCATCGGTCCCTATCCTGTGCAAGATTAATCCAGTCTCTATCATCATATCTCACCTCCCTCAAATCCATTTTAATACTATCCTCCCATCTACGTCTCGGCCTCCCCAAAGGTTTTTTTTCCCTCTGGTCTCCCAACTAACACTCTATATGCATTTCTGAATTCGTCCATATATGTACTAGTCGTTAAAATTTAACTGAAGAAATTGTTGGAGAATCTTTAGTGTATTGTAAATATTCATAATTTAAATATATATGTCGCTACTGTATTAAGACTGGATGAGTGGAAGAGAAGGCCTTATGGCCGTAACTCTGCCAGCGATAATAAAACATTCTATTCTATGGTAGTGGTAGTAGCGGTAGCAATAGCAGTAGCAGCAGCAGCAGTAGTAGTAACATTAATAATCACAGTAACAATGATAAAATATTCAACAAGCTCCCTGTATTAAACACGACTTCATAAAATTCCACAGCCGTATTTTAAACGGGATCCTATCAAAGGTTTACAAAATCAGAATAAACCTATTATATTAATTGTAATTTCAAAAAATTAATTTCACTGCAGTTCCTAATCTCTGACACCAAATTTATGGTCAAGTTTAAGGACAGGATTTCGGTCTGTCAACTGATTTTCCTACAGTAATGCCAGGCAATTATTTTCAAATCATTCACGAAATATTTGGTAGCCGTTGCTATCTAGAATATGCTGGATAAAAGCAATGATTGTTATTGTAACTTACTCGTGTTATATAAATTCTGTTATTCTCCTCAATAAAATGACAGATTATTCTGAAGCCATTTTGTCTGGATAATATGACCAGAATATCCTTTAACTGAAAGGGAAAATGCTGGATAATAGCCTCGAGAGTAGCTGAATAGTTTGGCGGTCTTCTTTTCATATTGGCGACCCGGATTCAATCCCAGCCTGGGCTGAGATAGAATTAGTGGCGGATAAGTGGATGCTGAAAGGTTTTTCTCGGGTTTCTTCTATTATCATCATCATTTTGTAAACACTCCATAATCACCCTTCAATCTGCTTAGTCCCGAGCCATGCCTTCAGAATAAATAAAAAATGGCTAGAAAGAGGAACAGGTTGTACACACTGTATTTAAGGCGATACGGTACTGAAATTTCTAAAATCCACACTTATTTACCTAGAGAGTTGAAATTTTTACTGAATATGCATACCAATATCATAATCAGATGATGTAAATTGCAATCTTTAAAAAGAAAATTTTATTTTATTTTGTTTTTTAATTTTCTTAGTAAAATTATACATACTAGGTTCAAAAAGTTCCCGGAATTTGCTAGTATCATAGAAACAACGTACCTTAAACACTATTCTACAGCATTCCCTTCAAAATAGTTGCCTTCCGCAACAACATGCTTTTGCCAACACGTGTAGAGTTCCTGGAAGCAGGCCTGGAAGCCATTTTGTGAAACCCGTCTCAGTGCTCTCGTCGCGTTTGCGATAACCTCTTCAGCATTGAATCTCCGTCCTTTCAGATGACTTTTCAGACGGGGAAACAGAAAGTAATCAGGTGGTGAGAGATCAGGAGAGTATGGTGGATGATCCAAAGCAGTTATGTTGTGCCTGGCAAGAAAATTCTTTACAATAATTGCGCGATGAGCAGGTGCATTGTCATGCATAAGGAACCAGTTGTTTTCTACCCACTTTTCTGGACGTTTCCTTCTCACTGCGTCCCGGAGGCGACGGAGGATTTCTACGTACAATTCTTTCGTTACAGTATGACCTTCTGGAATGAACTCATGGTGGATGAGATCCTGAGAGTCGAACATAACTTTGCCTTTGGAAGTGTCCCTAGGAAATTTTTGCTTCCGAGGAGATGTTTTCGATTTCCATTCAGATGACTGTCGTTTAGGGACTGGGTCGTACAAGTAGCACCAAGTTTCATCACCAGCAATAATTTTGTTTAAGAAATCACCATCTTCATCAGCCATACTGATCTTGTCCCCAGCAAGAGTCATTCTTGTTTCTTTCTGTTCTGCCGACATTTTCGGAACTAACTTCTGAGACACGTAATGCATGTTGAGATGCTTGTGAAGAACATTGTGTACACTTCCGACTGATATTCCGACATCTGCTGCTATCTCTTTTATGGTTTTACGTCGGTCGTCCCTCACAACATTACGCACACGCTGAGCGATTGCTTCATTTGTTGCAGTTGTTGGTCGGCCGCTGCGTACGTATCGCGGCCACCAGAAAAGCGTTTATGCCAGGCATATACTTGAGTTTTTTTCATTGCTGCTTCGCCATATGCTTCTTCCAACAATCTTAATGTCTCTGCAGGAGTTTTGTGTAACAAAACACAGAACGTGATGTTTGTAAGTTGCTCTGTGGACATACTCACAAAATGCGACGAACAAACAAAACACTATGATAAACAATTGCCTACAACTCAAAACCAACAATCGCCATTATCAACAAACTTTAGGGAAATGACATCATGAATGTTACCAACAAAACAAATTTATAATATCCCTTGTTATATATTAATACGAAAAATGGTAGTAAAATTCCGGGAACTTTTTGAACCCAGTAGTATATATAAAAATATGTTTAATATATTTTTTTTCTTAAAGGTAACACTGCATTTTGTGCAATGGAGCATTAGTAATGTCCCACTCTAATGTGTTCATTTGTAAATCAAATATAATTTCTTCAATGTTCAAACATTAATAAAAATAATACTGCTTTACGTATAATTCTCTAGCAATAAAACTATGCTGAATACAGCCAATCAAATGTTCCATTTCACAACAGAGATATTAATGAATAAGTATCTATGCCAAGTTTTATCACTCTAGCTTTAACCACTGATAAATAAAATGAATACTTCTGGTTGAAAACGCAGAGATAATTAAATTTTAAGTTTTGGTTACGCATAACTCGTGGATTAACACAAGTTCTATTAAATTATATAAAAGTATAGGCCTACTTATAATTAAAATATTGAGATAAAATTTTCACGAAAATACTCCTTACGAAACCATACATTTTAGCGCGAAAATAAAAATTATAAAATTTGTCAACATTCGACTATTTTCAGTACCGCATCGCCTAAATACAGATGGTAAATTAAATGCCAGATGATGGCAAACTAAAGTTAGCATACAATCTTATCAAAACTGTGTTGAAAATCTGAACAAATGTAACAAGAACTATGATATTCTAGCTGTAGGACAGGTAAACTTAACCGCACAGAAATTGACGTTTCTTTTGTTTCCGTTTCTACGCAACGGCTTCATTTCATATTGACTTTTCTGGCATTACTTCTTGCCATACGAGTTTTCTGCATTTGTTATTTTTATAAACTCTTTTTATTTTATATTGTGTGGATATATTCTACAATTTAATGTACTAATGTCTTTTTGTAGGGCTTCAAACTATATCCCTTCTTTTTATAGTTGGACCATCGGATCTGTGCCCCCGTAAGATATGCGAACTGAACCCTAATTCCTTCTCAGCCTTGGTAATTCATTTCTCTCCCTGCATTTCTATCTCTCTCCCTTTCTCTCCCCCAATACTCACAATTTTGGCCTTCTTGCGGGACAGTTTACAATATTTGCACTTGCAGTCCAGTGTTGTCAACTCAATATGAATACTGTAGCACGGAGTGGCGAAAGAAATTTTATTAAGCAAGTACGTAATAGCATTTTGCGATGAAGAGAAACAAACAAAACAGGTCAATATCTGTTTCCTATAAATCAGGCAACGAAAAGAGCACCTGACATCACAGGTGAGGCTTATTTTATTTCAATTGATTACGTATTAAAATTACTTACTTAACTAATACTAATAATACAACATTTTACGTAATTTATATAGACAGGTCAGAACTCCTAATAAAGAAAATCAGGAGAGAGGGAGTCTGTGCAAGAGATGAAAAGCTAGAATCACCAGAGAAGAACAGACCAAGGGAACTTTTAATTATTGTAGATCATATGAACTGATGTATTTTAAGAAGAAAGATACAAGAATTTTATACCGTTCAGAAAGAAGTTTCAACATTGAAGAAATTACTGAAGCTTGCGAGAGAAGCAATAATTTCCAAGGTTGGAGAGAAAAACTACGGAAAGTGATTCGAGACATGAGATTTGGGTTTAAAAAATGTAGAAATACAAGATGTATTTTGATTGAAAGAAATAATATTGTAGCATGGAGGACCAGTTATTTATGACACCGTTTGACGGAAGTTTGGCAACATCCCTATTCGGCAAGGTTCGTGGCCTGCTGTTTAACGTGGTGGGAGGAAAGCGGGTGGAATGGAGTGAGTACAGGGGCCTGTTTCTCAAAACTCACGGACTAGTAATACTAGTCTGTACAGTAGTAATATTAGTTTATTTTACAAGTCTGTGTTTCTAGAAACTACAAGGGTAAAGTAGTAGTTACCAGTTCACAGACTAGTAATATTGGTCGATTTCACCAGTTCAAAAATGATTTTGTTTCTCAAAATGCTAATCTAGTTGATTATACTAGTATTTAACAGGAATATTCCTACAAGACTCTAAAGACTGGTGATTTCTATATTATCAGTTACCAGTGGCAATCTTTCTCAGATAATCAAAACAAAATATTGTAGTTATTTTTTTAATAAATGTGGTTTAGTGATTTCGATTGAAGTAGTAAAGAAGTTGTTGTGAGAAGAGCTAAACCTATATCGAGAAAGAACAATTATTATTCCTTTACGGGAGCATTGTTTAAATATAATGAACGGTTTAAATAAAGTGCTGAAAAGCTTGGAGAGTTGTTAAATACAGTGGGACCTGCCATAACAAGACAAACAAATAGAAGTCATGCATTATCAGCAAAGTTTCAAATACAAATTGCTCTACAAATCGGGATGTTGATTATTTTCCAATGCCATCTGGTTTTTCTGCCCTAGACCAGCAACACATGCAGATTTTTTTTCTAATAATCTAATACCAATTCATCAACTGCAGTAATTTTTGTTGGCTTTCCTTCTCCACTGCCAGTTCTTCTGACATTGTCAACTTTAGCCTACAAATTAAATACAAAACGACACTAATTTATGGATAGATCAAACGTAAAACTGAAAAAAAAAAATAGCGAATTTTTCAAGTCATAAGTGGCATTCATGTCGCCAGTAGACTCACTTGCTACATAATGTGTTCATATTATGATACTGTGAACTTGAATTGGTACTCGTCAAAGTTGCTTTCTTAATGTTGGGCCAGTAAGTGTCCCTAACGTATGCATAATCTTTGTTCTGAAGTATCAGTTCCATAGCCTCACTTATTACAAATTTTTTTGTCCAGTCGTTTACTTCATCATTTTTGTTATTATGCTAGAAAACGCACCGAATGATATATCCTTTGAGTCATTAATCATATTGAGTATAGTTAATTTGCTTTCAATTGATGGAATTTCAAGAGAAGAGAGAAGTAAGAACCAAAACACAAACAACTTAGCCTCCTAACCTCAAATAACAATACCTACCAATGGCTATAAACAAATGAACTCAATCAGCTGACTAGTGAAAGAGATCATGTGACTAGTGAAAAATTGTCACAAGTTACTAGACTGGTGAAATAGTTTGAGAAACAGAATCTACTAGAGCTGGTGAAATATACTCTGGTAACTAGTAACTGGTGAACTACTAAACTAGTATTTTTGAGAAACAGGCCCCAGGCGTTAACTTTTCCAAGAACGACAACAGCGCTGAAGGGGCACAGATCCGATGATCCGACAATATATGGCTTTCCGGCATATGCTACAATGTTAATTTTCACCAGTTGTATTCATACCAAATATTTTCCCTCCGTCTAGGGGTCTAGGAGTGACGCATTGATCACTGATTCGTCATAGAATTCGCTGTGGTGTACATGCGTATCCAATGTATTACACTAATATAACAATGCTGATATACTGGACAAAATTTGGACTACCGGAAGGGAAAACAAGAGTACCAAACAAAAATCAGTCCCAAAAGTTGTCTTCGGCAACCAAACATTGTATTTTGATTCATCGGGATATGTACTTAAGTTTTCGGCTGATTAATAGCAGCCAAAATAACAAGAAGTGGAATGTTTTACACTTCAAACGGAGAAAAATATACATGCTATGTTTTTACACGAGTAAGGAAACAAAGATATATTAGACGCCATTCCGTCTGCCGCTCCAGAGATTCCATAAAGTGACGTGTGGATATACTGCTCCTGATGTGTGACATGAATGCCGGCACAATGGGGCAAAGGCTTCTAGAAAAGCTACAACTCACCTAATTGTGCGATCATTATCAGGGCTTTCGTGCTAACCAACGCACGCATATCACGAATAAATAAAGACGTAAATATCAGTTCCAACGCAAAGACCAACATATGTTCACTTTGTTCCGGAACACTTCCGGCTTCAATTCACTCGCCGGAACAAAAACTTCAACCATTATCTCTAGACTAGGAAGGGCAAAAAATTAAGTCATGAGACATCTACAAATATAAAACTACGTTTTACTTGTTTCATCTCTTCCCGTAACTATTAAACAAAGCTAAAGAATTTCATTTTATAATCCTTTTAAAGCAGTTGTTCCTAAACTTTTTCAAGGTGCGACCCACTTTTGAGCAAGACATTTGAAGAGTCCACTGCAAGAATGATGGATGTCACTTTCTTGTCGAAAACGAACCAAGACTGTCAATGCATAGCTTAAGACATATAGAATGTACATACAGAGTTATATGGCATTAACACTGATAGTCATTGTCCAGTAATGATCGGAAAATCACAGTTAAGCTTTGAGCGCTAAGCATTTCAAACTTTCAATTGCTTCTCCTGCAAAATGTATTCCAAATGACATCCATCATTCTTGCAGTGGACTCTTCATTTGTTTACTGCCGTACCGGTATTTAATTCAATTCAAAAAACATAAATCCCTGTAAAATCGAAAACGATCATTTTACTCAAAAACCAATGGGTAGGCCTACCACCTAACTTCATATGTACCGATAAATGCAAAATGAGAAATCGGAATATGCAAAACTATTTTCCAATTCTCTTTGGCCTCTTAGACTGGCCTTCCTTGTTGATATATTTTTCGAACACTTAAAACACTTTGAACAGTTGCCTTAAGGCTAGTTCATAATAAACCGGGAACGGAAACGACGAGAGCGAGAAGGGAAATAATGTTAAAATACATGTATTTATATGTCAGAATTCACAATATTTTATTGTGAATGCTCACATTTAAATACATTTATTTTAACAACATTTCCTTTCTCGTTCTCGTTGTCGTTTCCGTTCGCGGTTTATTGTGAACCAGCCTTTACAGTATTATGCCTACAATGTGAATATTTTCAACTCAAATTTGCTTTTATTTAAAAGAAAAACAGTTTCTAAAATCAATTACAATAAACTGAATGAAACCAAGGACTATAAAAATAAAATTTACTAAAACAACATGGGAACAAAAAATAAACTGAATAACTTCAAGTGAAAAATTGTTTCGGGTCCGGGTATCGAACTCGGGACCTTTGGCTCAACGCACCAAGGCTCTACCAACTGAGCTAACTACGAACTCTACCAGACCCCGACTCAATTTCTCCCTTTATATCCACAGACCTCAAAGTGGGCTGAAAACCGTCAAGCAACCAACATTGAGTGCACACAAACTTTGTGTGACTTGAATTGTGGTTTTCTGTTAACGAACAGTGACGTGCATTATGCAAATCTAGCTTTCAGGTGTGGATATACAGGGAGAAATTGAGTTGGGGGCTGATAGAGTTCCTGGGTAGCTCAGTTGGTAGAGCCTTAGTGCGTTTAGCCAAAGGTCAATACCCGGCAACGGAACAATTTTTTCTCGGCATTATTGAAATCAGCTTCACAGGGAGCTATATCTAAAAGCTAGATTTGCGAAAAAGAAACTATTCCAGAGACGGAGCCAAGGGAAAAGAAATGAAGTTGACTGGTGAATTACGATAACCAGTATGATGGTTAGACAGTAGGGTGGAATGAATCTATACATGAAATTGATTTTTACCTGTTTTCTAAATGTAACAGTTGCAAAAATTTGTCTTTTCACGTAACTTAGGAATGTGAAAAATATAGTGTGTCTATATTTAAATTTTGAGGTGCCCCAAGGGCTTTGAAGTTTCTTAAAATTATAATTTTTTTCCCTTTTTTTGTATTATTATTATTATGTTCTGTAATATATATTGTATATACTAATTCAGTATTATTATCGCTGACACAAATTTCAAATTTATTTACAATTTACATTTGAATTGAATACATATGAATAGATACCCGAAATGAGCATATGCTCGTGCTCGGGTACAGTCCAGTAGTCTACATAAATTTTACAGGGTTCAAATAATAATGCTGATGATAGAAATAATAGTAACAATAATAATAATAATAATAATAATAATAATAATAATAATAATAATAATAGAATAATCGTGACAGAAATGATACAAAGATTGTAATACAACATAATTCATTAATAATAATAATAATAATAATAATAATAATAATAATAATAATAGTGATAAAACAAAAATATTTACAATAATAAAATAAATACTAAGACGGATAAAATAAAATATAAAACCACTAGCGAGAGTTAACACAACTTAAATAAGCATATAATAACCGGAAAAAATGCCAAACTCGAAAATCAACAGAAAATTTCGTTGTATCGCAGACGACAGCAACCGCCGTATTGACATTGTGTTGTGCATTAATGGTAGTAGTGGGGAGCTCAAAATCTACGTAACTGCCGTTCTCTTCGAATCTTCTCGTAAAATCATGGGAAGTTAATGCTGAAAAAACAAAATGTCTACGAGTCAAACTAAATTGTATATTTGTTCTATTATTTTGTTTTTCATTACATAGCTAGTGAATATCTGTAAAATCACATATTTAAACTTTGTTTGGAAAAGACTAAATTGGGGTTGCAGTAGACAGTATTTTTCTGTATTGATCAAGGTAAGCACGAATCAGTTGTAATATTCTTGCATGACTGGCTGTCGGAATAGATGCCTTTACCCATATATCCTTAGTTTTGATAGCTACTCTTTCTGAAATCTCTCCAACAGTAGATTATTTTGATTTGAAGTTAGGTTTTAATTCACTTTTGACTCATAGATAATATTTCATTACGTCATGATGGATAGGTAATTTTAATGTGTTCAGCATTCCATGTACAGGACACAAGGTCAGATTTCTTGTCTTAATTAGAGCCAGTGTTCTGATTTAAATACCCTGTAACATAAGAATCAATTTCCATTAATTATAGGCCTATATACCGGTAAATAACGGTGCTATGCATAGACATTTCGCTAGCCCGCGCTACGAGCGTGCTAAACTAGCCCCGGCTATCGACTGATTACTTGTACAGGATTCATATCATATCACATTGCTAACAATGGTTTATGAATACGAAAAACGTTAGTTCGCTGATCATCCACCGGAAGCCCACGCTAAGAATGTCTATGAATATGGCCAAATTTTCTTATAAATTGAGGTTTCTGTGACCCCTCCAGATGAAATAAAAGGGGACCAGATATTTGCAGAGTCTTTTAACATGTATTTTTTTTTTCCTGGTATCTTGTTCAGATTAAATAACTGGAGAATGTTCTCTCGCTAAAAATCTGAATCTCCAAATGTTGTGAAAGTTTTAAAATATGGTGCTCTTGGAGCACCTCTAAATATTAAGCTAGAGAAAAAATATTTTGCGTTGTTCTTTATGATATCACCTCACAACTTTTTCCTGGTATTACATTTTGATACCATAAAATTTATATTTTCAGTCCATCCTATTAGAAAGTCAGAATAAAACCAAGTACAACAGAAAAAAGAGAAAATTATTTGAGGAATGAAAGTAAAAACGGAACTAGAAGGACAAAATACCTGTACTAGGAAAAAATTAAACAACCACCACACTCCGTTTGCCTAAAATTTCGAAAAATGCTTCGGAGTGTCTGACACATTCTCTATTTATACAGGGACATCATTTTATTTTTACTTCAATTTTTATTGTACCTCAGTTTTTGAATGTACTTCACTCTACCCCTCCTAATAATGAAGTTTCAACTGTCCTCCACACAGAACCAAGGCCGCATATAGTAAACAGTACTGAGTTAGTGAGTATAGTACGTTCCAGAAATATGTTCGCGTTTTCCAGTGACGAAACAGCTTTCAATATTGAATGACATTTTCGCACAGGTACTGTCGTCCGTTTGCATACGTCGCATTCCGATTTCCCCCACCTGCTTCTGCTCGCTCCTCTGTAAAGGCTAGTGGCTGGGCTGTTTTAGCTTTTTTTCTGAAAACATTAATTTCTGAATAATTTCGAGGGAAAAATTGTTCCGGAGCCGGGTATCGAACCCGGGACCTTTGGTTTAACGTACCAACGCTCTACCACTGAGCTACCCGGGAACTCTAACCGACACCGATCCAATTTTTCCCTCTATATCCACAGACCTCAAAGTGGGCTGACAACCGTCAAGCAACCAACTTCGAGTGCACACTAACTCCATGTGACTTAAATTGTGGTTTTCTGTTAACGAACAGTGACGTGTATTATGCAAATCAAGATTTCAGGTATAACTCCCTGTAAAGTTGATTTGAATAATTTCGAGGGAAAAATTGTTCCGGAGCCGGGTATCGAACCCGGGACCTTTGGTTTAACGTACCAACGCTCTACCACTGAGCTACTCGGGAACTCTAACCGACACCGATCCATTTTTTTTCCCCCTCTATATCCACAGACCTCAAAGTGGACTGACAACCGTCAAGCAACCAACTTCGAGTGCACACTAACTCCGTGTGACTTAAATTGTGGTTTTCTGTTAACGAACAGTGACGTGTATTATGCAAATCAAGATTTCAGGTATAACTCCCAGTAAAGTTGATTTGAATAATTTCGAGGGAAAAATCGTTCCGGAGTCGGGTATCGAACCCGGGACCTTTGGGTTCGATACCCGGCTCCGGAACAATTTTTCCCTCGAAATTATTCAAATCAACTTTACAGGGAGTTATACCTGAAATCTTGATTTGCACATTAATTTCTGTTAGGAATTGGACGTCTACGTAATATTATACAACTGTTTAAAATAACTTAAATAAAAGGGCCTCGTTAAGTAATAACTGTCACGTGATTTCCCCCCTTTCTACGATCCTGCGACATAACCACTTGGACGGACAGTAGATAGTATGTCTGAGTAATTTTATCTGTGCGGGTCGGGCAGAAGTGAAGACTGAATTTACAGTACGTAAGGTACTCTTTTATAGAGTAGGTACAGAATTATTTCAACATGAGTTACTAGTACGAAGGACGAAACTGGTAATTGGAATTAGATGCAATAGTCTATAGTGCGATAATAGGCATAAAAGAACTGAAGCCTGTATCGAAATGAACGGCCACCATTTTCAAAAATGTGTTTAAATATCCATATTATGATTATTTTAATTTAGCTTCATTCTCTATCTTGTACGCTAATGTGTTGTAGACAGTATAATATACACTGCATAATGAATACGTTCGCATGGATAACTCAGTTCGTGAGTAAAAACACTTATTGTTAATACTGTACTGTATTTTGATTAAACAAAAAGCTAATGAAAATTATTAAACTGAAAATTGCAATATTTCGTAGTTTACGTAAATGGATGAACAACTTTTCTTCCCTCCTATACATAGTAAAGTGATATGTTTGTATTTTACGCCAGTATCATCGAACTCCAGCCGTGGAAGGGGCTAGCAAACGGTGTTTGCGGTTCTCAATCTTGATCCAGAGATATAGGCAGGTTAATATTAAAAATGTTAGTAAAAATAAAATGATGTCCCTGTAGATTAACATTTCGTAGGCGTCTAAAGAAATATTAAATACGTACATTCTCAAGAGAAAATATCGATTTCAGAGATTTTAATACGTTCATGCTTCGAGGCTTCTGATGTGTCTCTGCCTTCCAGTTCCTGGAGTTTCATTCACAGACCACCTATCACACAGCGACGTCCAATAAGTTGCCTATCCGACAGGGATCAGCGTCTCACTTCCTACGCAGACGTGTCTGCCTTTTGATAGACGTAACCCTTTGATCATTTCAATAATGGGTACACGAGCATAGGAGAGAAATCTGGCACAAAGGGGAAAGTGAATAAATATGGAAGTCATTGCTTTGACAGAAAAAAAAAGAGTCCAAAATGTCAACGCATTCACTAGGTTACGGGTGTCTGCTCCCGAATTCGGAACTGCGGATATGCGAAAGGTCGAATATCACGCTCACTTCAATCAAAGGAATGTATCTACTGGAGTCGGCCGAATGCTTCTACAGGAAAGCGCTCAACCTTACAAAGCAGGAGTAGAGTGTGTTTGATCATGAGATCCATCGATATTACACCGGAATTCACACAGTGGGATATTTTTACACGGGTCAAGCATCGATATGAAATAACGCGTTTCGTTACAGTTCAACTCTCAGTTCTCAGAGAAATCTAATGTAAAATTGTTTTGTATTTTATTGCTACAGAACATATTTGTAACTAGAGATGGAACAATTGAAGACATCTTTTTAAAAAGCACCCTTGTCACAAGACAGAAAATTTTCAAGAGAAACAAGAAACTTCCTCCCTTCTTCAGTATTGCTGAGAAGCATTTGGAATTTTTTTTACTTGAAACTATAGGACAGTGATGTCAAAGCAGGCGCATTTTTCTGACCTTGACGTCGTGCGCGGGCATTAAGTGCTAGGTATGCTAGGAGGAATAAGCAGCCTGTTGGATTAAGAAAACAGTGGTGCACAAACTTCAAACGGAACGTGAAATTTTATGTCGTTATCTTTATATGGTTTCTTTCTGTTTGTTATTTTCTATATTGTCTGTAAAACAAAAGTACTAACACCTATTTCTTAGCCTAATATTGCAGTTGTGTTTTAGACGTTAATAACATAATAAAGAGTAAAGAAGGAATATTCACACAAATTCCATAATAACTACAACTATACTGTACTAAGTGAATTAAACATAAAGAAAGTGTTATCCCAAAGAAAGACACTGAATATGACATAAGTTGAAATTGATATTGATGGTATCTTTAGCCTTATAAAACAAATCAAAACAATATTATAGTACAAAGCAAAGTTGTCTAGCTATATGTTTTAAATGTAACTAATATTACATAATAAAACTCGTATCGCATTATGCTTTTAGGTGATATTGGTGAGCAACTTACTGTTATCATAATATTAAATTATCTCGAAATCTGCTGAAGCTATACAGCTGACGTTTTACCAACACATAGACACATATCTTTTGTTTGTGATATAATAGTATTTGCTTTGTTAATTCATTTCCTTACAAACATTTTCCATGCGAATATTTTCAAATATTTAATACACTATCTTCAGTAATACGTATCTACGATATATTAGATTTACGAAAACATTGTTTTGGTAGGTGTAACGCTACTAAACAAATATATCTGAAAATTTCACTTTTCTGTAAAAAAAAAAAGTTGAGAAAATATTCCTTTTGAATAAAAAAGCAAACTTGTGAAAAATGAACATTAAAATGCACTTATACTTCTCAGACAAATCTAAAAATTAACATGGATACAGTTTTAATAAGTTCTCTTCCCTTTATCCATTGAATCAGTGCTGGCCATCCCTGTATATAGCTCGACCAAGCTGCATATACTACCTCTTTCGTCTGTCTCTTTCCTTTCCGCTGTAAAGTGCTCAGGCTCTCCTGGGCTCTAAAGCGCGCGCTTGCTCCTATGGGCATCAGTTGACATGCCTGCTATAGGACTTTGTATACATGTACACTTGGTCAAAATGAAAGTGGCCCGCGTCTGAGAGATTAAGTTCGAATCGGGTATTTCCGTGAGCGCTCGGGACAGCCAGGCTTTGTTCAAAAGATTGCGTATATTCTTGTAGTAGTTATAATGGAGAACACAACTATTAATCACTAAAATCTTCTGAGAAAATAATTCATATACGAGATTTAAAACAGTCAGAGTGTCTAAACAGTGAATATTGTAACACAACCACTATATAGGTTACTGTGTAACAGATTCTCAAGTGGAGTACGACCATTGCTCATTACAATGCCATTCTGACTGCAGTAAAACTCTTAGCGTAGTTGGTAGAGCGTTAGCTGTGAACTAAAGCTGCATGTACACAGTTCAATATTCCAATCGCGTATGCATGCAATCTGGGAAGAATATTAAAAGAATCAAGTTTAAAAGGTACGTTCAATTAAAATGCATGAAGGTTTTGTATCTACATGGTGCGCCGTTTTGAACGTCGTCTTCACTGTGTAAATATATTAATTAATATTAAATATCAATCTTGCATTCATTGCTTTAAAGTTGAAAGAAAAGTTTAACCGTGTAGTTGCATCTTAATGTAGTCATGATCATCAATTTAAGGGAAAACAGTTGACGACAACGACTAAACAAAAGAAAGACTATGCGATAAATTGATAGCGATAAATCTAGCTGCAAAAATTATTGCAAAGTATGACTGTGATTGGTTGGAATTCAAAATGTTATTACACTTCATTGGTCGAAACTGGAATGACGTCATATAAACGAAATAGTCAATAGTAATCTCACTAGATGTTTTGATTTATCTAGAGAAAATCAAAACTCGAATGGGATTTAATTGGCTATTACACGATTAGAAGAAAGTATATAAAGATTAGAAGAAATAAAGTACTCTAATGCAATAAAATATTGACTTACTAAAATTCTATTACACTAATGTTAGTTTCACCAAAACATTTGACCGAAGCCGCCATCTTCAGTCGACTATCTATGCGGTAAACAAATGACAATCGCATAGCATCTTTTATAGTATCGTAAAGAATCTGCAGTTTGAAATGTTGGCAAACAAAGAAACAATGGTAGGGAGATGATAAAAACAGAAGAAAGTAGTCTATAGCTAAAGATTAGAAGAAAACTAAAGTACTCTAATACAATAAAACAAATATTGACTTACTAAAATTCTATTTCACTAATGTTACCTTCACCAAAACGTTTGAATGGAGCCGTCATTTTCGGTCGATTATCTATGCGGAAAAAAAGACGACCGCAAAACATGTTTTATAATATCGTAAAGAATTTGCAGTTTGTAATGCTGGCAAACAATGAAACAAATGCTAGGGTAGTGATAAAAACAAACAAATGCTAGGGAAGTGATAAAAATAAACAAATGCTGAGGAAGTGATAAAATTATAGAGATAAACAGCCATGATTGGTTTGAAACACATCCTTTTGTACCGTTTTATTAGTAGTATGATTTTAAAATCAAATGTAGGAAACAGAAAACGGATGTAGGTAAAGCCTCATTTTTAAATAGAACTATAAATGATTGGAATGACCTACCTGCAGCGGTCTTTGAGTGCTGTCCTTCCTTAAGGAGATTCAAGAATAACTTAAAAAGTTGTGTATAAAGTGCAAATTAAAATTAAGGTGACATTTAACATTTAATTTTTAAGGTGACATGTATTTATTTAGCCTGACGAGTTACTTCCTTGGTTTGAATTGTAAATTATTTAAAAATAGCGTGTAAGAGGGCCTTAGACTAGAAACGTTTAGCTTAAATGTAGTTCTGTTTATAAGTATGTATAAGGGTGTAATTATTTGATTTATTTGAACTCTTGTATCAGTGAAGCGAGGTGAGTCAGTGAAGTGAAGTTATGGTTTTACAGTGCAGTGAATAGTTCCGATCAGTGATAATTTATAGCGTCAATGAAATGTGTACTACAGTGTCAGTGAAATGTGTTATAGTGTCAGTGAAATGTGTCCGAAAGTGTCAGTGAAATGCGTCATAGTGCCACTACAGTGAGTGAGATGAGAGTAAAGTGAAAGACTATTGAAACTTATGTCGGGCCTATACATACAGTCGTGGCCAAAAGTTTAGAGCACCCCCTTGAAAAAGGCAATTTTACTCAGTATATCATGTCACAACTTTAAATAATTATATGATTTTAGTATAGCTGAAAAGAATAGTCTTTTTTATGTATGATATGTACAAATCAAAAGTTATATGTCATGGAATGGGCGGAATTGTACAGTTTTATTTTTTCTATAAAACACAAATCCAATACTATAAAAAATTCTGTAAATTGTAATTTGCGCTTCTAATAATTAATATTAATTTCCAATATTCCTAAAATGTAAAGAGACAATTTATAAAAGAAATTTGAATTAATTGTCGCCATTTTTTCAAACAACACACAAATTAACACAATTTTCCAAATAAAAAATAAAGAGTTAAAAGTAATATTTTGATTAATAACACAATATTTCTCTCCGAAATCCACTTAGAACTTTGTAGGACCACCTTTTGCATTGTAACAGCACGTATTCTCTTTGGCATTGAGTTTATTAGATTCTATATATAACCCTTTCTCAGGGTTGTCCAACATTCTGCTAACTGCAATTTCAATTCTTGAAGATTTCTTACGTTCTTTTTGTGTATTTCCTTCCCTAGAACCTCCCAGATATTCTCAATGGGGTTCAAATCTGGACTCCTAGCAGGCCAAGACAGTAGCGGTATACCATTCTCGGTGAACCATGCCTTGGATTTTCGAGAAGTGTGGCAGAGGGCATTATCTTGCTGATATGGCCAAATCTTTCTTGGATAAGAACTTATTCTGACGAACACAACTAATCAAATGAAGCTCTCATATATTTTAAAAGTACCTTTCATCTATCTATATTTACAATACACACAAGCAGCTTGAAGAAACATGTAAACAAAACATCTTCCACCCAAACTACAGTCATCCAACCCTAATAAATGGACCACTCCTAACAATAACAGTTTACGACAGGCAATAAATTACAGTTGTCACTCTGTGGCTTGAAGAAAACGTAAGAAACCTCTTATTTTTCTTGATATTACAATTGATCCATTCTTAAACTGTTTCGTAACCATATTTTCGTTATTTTTGAAATTAAATTTTATTATTGAGAAATTCATTTTATGTGAAAAATGTAAAAAATTAAAAAACACAAATATATTTTTAAAACAATCATTTTTGAAAATAAAAAATTAAAACTTTATACATTTTCAGCTGTAACCAGTATATTTTCAGTACTAATAAATATTCAGGAAATACTTTCTATATAAATATTATATTTAAAAAAGTATCAGTTGCTCTAAACTTTTGGCCACGACTGTATGTAGGTTGTATTGCAAAATTAGGTATTTTATTTATGTTTTATTATTAATTGTGATTATTGTGTGAAATTTTATTGTGTATTCTTATTGTATTGTGTATATAATTGTATTGTGTATTGTAAATTTTATTGTGTATTTTTTATGTTTTTATTGTGTATCGTTTCATTTTATTTTGTATTGTTTATATTGTGTATACCACTGCAACCGGGTGCTTGCCCACTTGCAGTGTAAATAAATAGATACAAGTATGACGTAGTAAAATTGTAATAGTCATGGTAACAGACTATGTGTCTTTAAACTAAAAAAAAAAAAACTGCTTTTATACCCAAATTACCTCAATCCACTCTATCGGCTAACGACCAATATCCAATCCAATGTACCATTTTCCTTAATAAACCGTGACAAGACTATTTGCAAAAGAGGTATAAAATAGAGCCTATATAAAACAGTAAGAAGACAGGCAGACGGATCCAACGACTGCTAATGTAACTCGTTTGTTGCATGTCAAACCTCGATGCATCTACAGGGCAATCCATTCTAGGTTATAGCAAGCGTGTGAAGCTGACCCACCCATTGTGGGTTGCCTTGGAGGACAGGATAAAATGTGATGCCACGCCACAGCGCAAGTTTCTGCAACTGCAATAATTTATTTCTGATTCTTTCTACTTCAACACCCGCTCAATTCTCATGAAATGCAACTACAGTTCTCCAAGCCACTTTCTCTGATGTTCACTTAACCAACGTTTTACCTCTCAGCCTTAAAAAGAACCTGATCCAAACTTTAGTGATGCCCCACTTCGATTATTGCGATTCTTTATTCACGAATCTAAATACTGATCTTGCCCATAGACTACAGCGTGCTCACAATATCTGCGTTCGTTTCGTTTGTAACATTAGAAAATTCGATCATGTAACACCGTCACTAGAATTGTTGTCTTGGAGTCCACTTAAAGAAAGAAGATTCTTCAACTCTGTCTTATTACTATTTAAAATCATCCACATCTCCACACCCTCTTACCTAGCATCTCGTTTTGTTTACCTTTCACTACCTCGAACCCGGAACATGTACCTTCTCTCTATTCCTCTGCACAGAACATCCTTCTACTCATCATCTTTCAGCATATCTATTCCACGCCTCTGGAATTCTCTCCCTGACCATGTCAGAGACTGTCGGACAATATCAAAATTCAAATTTAAATTAAAAAATCACATTCTAGTTCGTGGAATTGCTTGTTGAACACATGTCAGGTTGCGCAACTTCACCTTAACCCATGACATATAGTAAATATTGTAACTATGCTGTTGTAAAATTGAAAATTAATATGTAATGTATTTATTTTTATTATTATTATTATATTATTATTATTATTGTCAGTTTTTATACCTAAATTACCTCAATGCACCCTATCCACTATGCCGGCGTCAAGAGCATGGGCGATGCGGAATGCCCCACGCTGCTGGACATCGAGATCTGCAGCGAGCAGGACGACCCCAGGCAGCGCCCCAACTTCGGCGTCAAGTGCAAGATCTTCGAAGGCATCGGAAAGGTGTGTCTGGTGTACCTTCACAAGAGCGAGTGAGAATCCGATCTAAAACGGGAGGACCCCAAGATCTGGCTGCTGGACAGAAGTTTCGAGTGGCACTATCTGGCTGCAGACTTCACGCAGTACTTCCGCATGATGCGGGTACACCAGGGTCTCCCCCAGTGGCAGTTCAAATTCACGCCCATGGACCTAACACCGTGGGCTGAGCAAATGTTCGTGTTGATCGCACCGCATCTGCTCCAATCTGATGTGAATAACCCACTCACACAGAGCGTGGACTGGTGTGACATGCCGTATAACCACCTCGACCCTGCGATCTTAATTGAACTAATTTATTTCCAATTAATTCAATTAATTTTAAATTACTCTTAATTTATTGCAATGTAATCTATTTTGATTAATTAATTTTATTTCATTGATTATATTATATCATTGCTATCTCTGTTTTCTTTCTTTTTTCTTGTATTAGCTCGATGAGAGCTCTATCGTGTTCTTTTGACCCTGTTGACCCTCTATAGGGCTTTAACTTAATTTGTATTATTTTCATCAGTGTTTGTATTTCTTTTTTGTATTTATATGTGCTATCTGGTAGGATGGAAGAGAAGGCCTTATGGCCTTAATCCTGTCAGATTAAATAAATAAATAAATTATTATTATTATTATTATTATTATTATTATTATTATTATTATTATTATTATTATTATTATTATTATTATTATTATTATACGGTCTATCTGTCTAGTAAATTTCCAACAATGTTCTCAGAATTGATCATAAATACACGTTGATAAACGACAATTATCATTTTTCCTAGGTCTTTCATTAAATTACTTCTCTGCTATTCTGCAGAGAAAAGTATGTTCGCTTTCCAGAAGTTGTTCCATGTTTCACTTGTAAGCCGGACCCGGTACTCTATAGAGTGATTTATTTATTTGTTTATTTATCTATTTATTTACTTGTTAGATATTTATTTATTTTTACAAATTTTAGGGGCATATTACTTTCGCCTTTTCTGCCGTTCGAGATTGTGCAAATCAGCGCAT
Organism: Periplaneta americana; assembly: GCF_040183065.1. Taxonomy (NCBI): domain Eukaryota; kingdom Metazoa; phylum Arthropoda; class Insecta; order Blattodea; family Blattidae; genus Periplaneta; species Periplaneta americana. Next base: position 16,718,411 of record NC_091119.1, read on the forward strand.
GAGAATTAAAACTTTCACAAATAATAATTATTATTATACGAGACCACGTAATCGGTGAGTTCATGCCAACAATACCGCGTTCCCACTATTGGATAAGAATTTATACCGATGACTCGAAAACAGACCCTGAAGGAAATGTAGGAGTTGGTATTTTTAGTAATCTTTTTTGCTTCTACCTCCCAGTTGGTTATAATCTATCTGCCTATGATGGAGAAATTGAAGCTATACATGTTGCCTTAAATCGACTTTTATTCCATATGGATAAATTCACAAACGCCGTCATCCTCTCGGACTCGAAAGCAGCCATTTTGTTCATAAATAAAACTGATCACCCCTACACAGAACAAATCAATAATTGTCAAAAAATACTTGCAACTTTAAAAGAACATGGCAAAACAGTTGTGTTACAGTGGATCCCAGGACATTGTAATCTACTTGGGAATGAACAGGCTGACACATTAGCTAAGAAGGGTGCCAATCTCAAAATAAACCCACGGAAACCTTTGTCATTTAGCTCAGTACAACAATATATCAAGCAACTACAAAAAAATAATCACCAACAAGAACTGGACATAAACATTTCGCAACAACGTAGGAAATTACTGAAGGATATGCCTCCTGACGTAATAGATCGACGATTGATCAGATTTTTTGTATTCGACAGATATTGGAGAAAAAAATGGGAGTATAAGGGTACAGTACACCAGTTATTCATAGATTTAAAAAAGGCGTATGACTCGGTTAAGAGAGAAGTTTTATATGATATTCTTATTGAATTTGGTATTCCTAAGAAACTAGTTCGGTTAACTAAAATGTGTCTTAGTGAAACTTACAGCAGAGTCCTTATAGGCCAGTTTCTATCTGATGCTTTTCCAATTCACTGCGGGCTGAAGCAGGGAGATGCATTGTCACCTCTACTTTTTAACTTTGCTCTAGAATATGCCATTAGGAAAGTTCAGGATAACACAGAGGGTTTGAAATTGAACGGGTTACATCAGCTTCTTGTCTATGCGGATGACGTGAATATGTTAGGAGAAAATCCACAAACGATTAGGGAAAACACGGAAATTCTACTTGAAGCAAGTAAAGCGATAGGGTTGGAAGTAAATCCCGAAAAGACTAAATATATGATTATGTCTCGTGACCAGAATATTGTACGAAATGGAAATATAAAAATTGGAGATTTATCCTTCGAATAATAATAATAATAATAATAATAATAATAATAATAATAATAATAATAATCCGTGGCGCTACAGCCCGTAAAGGGCCTAGACCGACCAGCCGGCTGCTGGCCTCACGCCCACATGCCGAAGCAGAGGTGGACGATCATCCAACCAGAATGGAGGTATCGTGTGGTTAGGACGATGATCCCCCCTACCGTTATAGCTGGTATTCGCAACCGGATTTTGCTACCTATCGTAGCTCCCCAAGTGCATCACGATGCTGGCTGGACACCGGTCCCATACACTGGCCGAAATTTCATGAGAAAATTTCTTCCCCCATGAGGACTCGAACCAGCGCGCATTCCGTAACGCGAGTCCTTGGCGGGATGCCTTAGACCGCGACGCCACGGTTATCCTTCGAAGAGGTGGAAAAATTCAAATATCTTGGAGCAAAAGTAACAAATATAAATGACACTCAGGAGGAAATTAAACGCAGAATAAATATGGGAAATGCCTGTTATTATTCGGTTGAGAAGCTTTTGTCATCTAGTCTTCTGTCAAAAAATCTGAAAGTTAGAATTTATAAAACAGTTATATTACCGGTTGTTCTGTATGGTTCACTTTGAGAGAGGAACAGAGATTAAGGGTGTTTGAGAATAAGGTTCTTAGGAAAATATTTGGGGCTAAGAGGGATGAAGTTACAGGAGAATGGAGAAAGTTACACAACGCAGAGCTGCACGCATTGTATTCTTCACCTGACATAATTAGGAACATTAAATCCAGACATTTGAGATGGGCAGGGCATGTAGCACGTATGGGCGAATCCAGAAATGCATATAGAGTGTTAGTTGGGAGGCCGGCGGGAAAAAGACCTTTGGAGAGGCCGAGACGTAGATGGGAAGATAATATTAAAATGGATTTGAGGGAGGTGGGATATGATGGTAGAGACTGGATTAATCTTGCTCAGGATAGGGATCAATGGCGGGCTTATGTGAGGGCGGCAATGAACCTCCGGGTTCCTTAAATGCCAATAAGTAAATAAGTATACCTCCTGAACCCAGAAGACTGGCAGTTGCAAGCTTTCGTCTTAACACTGAACATGACATCCTGGGTAAACACCTCAAGCGTCTTGACATCCTTCCATCAGCATCCTGCATTTTGTGCCATCAACAGGAAGACATGGATAGACAACATCTTGCAAAATGCCCTGCTCTGAAATCCTCCAAGGAAGTCGACCGCTACTGGGAAGCCAGAGCCCGAATGTTTGTAATTACTTAATCTGTAGTTTTGTTCACCACTTTCTTGTTTTTCCTTCAGTCAATGATAGTAAATATCATGTACTAGCCATTAGACAAATGAATAATAAATAAATACTGCGTTCTATGTCTGATAGACTAGCAGCCAGTAAGCGCGTTAAAGAGTCGACGACAGCCCCGTCTATAGTAAGTGATAATGCTCGTGGAATAGATTTCTTCACAACAGAGTATTTATTCTTTTGTGCAAATATCACATGCAAAACAATCTGTGCAAGTTGTGTGACCATGCCAACGGGACCAAGGGGAAATAAACGAGCTCGCTGCCATCATATATAAATTCTGATACAAAAATGTATACAGGTTTTCAGTATCTCCTCGAAAGATCTTAAGATCTACACAGTACGGGAAAACAATAACGATCTCTTCACAGAAGTATCGGGTATCTCACCCGACAAACAACAGGATTAGCCTCAAAATTCGAAACTGCTGCGACTTATCTATGCTAGATAGAAATCTTAGAAGAGTTTCAAGTATCACACTGTGATATCCGATATTTTCTCACTATTACGAAGAGAGTTATTAATGCAGTCAACCATGAAAGGATTACAACAGTACAGAGAGATACATTGGGTGACAGAAAAACAAGTGGATACAAGAAATTTAATTCGTAAATTTCAAGTCATCTCTTAATACAGCTATTTATTGCTTTTAAAATAATGTTTAATAACTATTTTGTTTTTATTTATATAAATTTCTTCCTATAACCATTACAGGTTGCCACTGACAAAGAGTACCGTGATACAATAAGTATAGAGAAATGCCTTGAGGCTTTATGAAACATATTTTTGTTTTTACAGTGAAAAATAACAAATTTAAATAGATTGAAACACAAAATAATATACGAAATAACGTCAAGAAGATGTGAATTACAGTTACGGTCCCTTTGAAAGATGCCTGAAAATAGCTATTAATCCTTTGCGTGTTTGTTTTTAAAATAATGTGTTTAACCTGTAACTACAGTCAGTGTATTGTTATTAGCAGGGAACGGATTTATATGGACTAAAAATATATGAAATATGTAAATATATATGTAGTTATTTTTACCAAAATATGGAATTAAATATGGATTTTTACCAAAATATGGAATTAAATATGGACTTAAAATTATAAAAAAATGACTATGTACGTTAAATATTGGTACATTTTAATCAAACTAAACAAAAAATATAATGGACGTACCTTATCTTCCAATGTAGTTTCAACAAAACACAATTTTTATTGTCTGTTACCATAACAATAGGTTACAAACATTTATTTCAAGTGCTGAAAAGTGAATCTTCTTCTATTGTCTCTGAGGATAGATTTATACTGACTAAAAGAGCGTTCGACGTCACAAGAAGTAACTGGTACATAATTCAATTTCACAATGTCTGCTGGGGATAAGTCCAAGTTAATCTTCACTGTTGATTCACCACTCATCACAGCAACAACCTTTTGTAGTTCTTCATATCCAGGGTTTTTTGAAAGTACAGTGTCCACCTTAGCTCTTACTGCATCTGCAACTTTACCTCTACCACGATTCAGTTGTTCCACAGTACTATTTATAATTTCAAAACTTTCAGATAGTGAAAGGTGCCTATTTTGGAGACTTTTGAGCGTTTTTATGATGCATGAAAATGTATGCTGAATGTGAGCTAAGTCATTCTTCACACTTATGTCACAGGTAACTGTTTTCGCAGTATCAATTGAGACTGCATCTTCAGAGTCCAATGCAAGGAGAACATTGTTAATAGAGTCTATATGTTCGGCATAATATTCAACTGCTTCTAGCCATGTACCCCATCTAGTTAAAATTGGCTTTGGTGGCAATGGAATTTCAGGGTACATTTCTTTCAACACGTTAACTCTACTGGGAGCTTTGAGAAATACTTTTTTCACTGATGAAATCAACAAATCTACTTTAGGGAAATTGTCTCTGACCACTTCTGCCACACGATGAAATGCATGCGCCACACAAGTAAAATGAGTCAATTTAGGATATACAACAGATAATGCTTGTCCAGCTTTGACCATATAAGGGGCAGCATCGCTAATAAAGAATAACACATTATCGTACATAATACCCTTTGGCCACAGGATACCCATAGCTTCGTTGAACAGTTTAACTATAGTTTTGTTATTGCACTTTTCTAGAACATCACAATGTAAAAGAATTCGTTCAGAATATTGTTCACTTAACAAACCGATAACTACATTACCAACAAGTCTACCTTCTTTGTCGGGAGTCTCATCAATGGAAACCCAAATTGAACTATCTTTAATTTCATCTCTTATCTTCTGTATTGTCTCATCGTAGATGGATGGAGCATACGTCTTCCTAAGTGTTGACTCATCCGGGATTGTATGTTGAGTATATTTTTCAAGGAATTCCCTGAAGACCTTATTCTTTAGTTTGTAGAGAGGAATATCAGCAGAGATGAGAGAACGGCACAGGTCGATGTTAAACTCAGATCTTACATTCGATGTTGTTGGTTGTGTTAAAAACAATTGTCTCTGCTTGGAATTTAGTTGTTTGTTGGCCTGATGTTTACTAGTTGTAATGTGTTGCTGCACCAGGAACTTTTGTGTAGATGATACTGCACACTGACACAAATTACAAAATAATATTTTATTGTCAGTTGATAAACCATCTTCTTTAAATTCTGAAATGTAACTTGTTAGTTTTGATTTTAAATTGACTGAATGACGTACTTTTGGCATATTTACCGTCTTTATAGTATGATTTACAAAACTGAACCTATGTGTACTCTGACTGGCATTTAACTGTTGAGCTGCACAACTGAAGTCTGTTAAAAATTTTAAATTAAATTAATACAGTTTTGTAACTTACTTTCCCATTGTTGATAGGACTGCTAATTTTCAAATAACTCTGATGTTAAAGGGATTACTGAACATGTGTTTAAATCTCTATTGTTGAAATGTATTTTTAAAAGTTAATGGAATTTTGTTTTGTTTTATTGTTAAACCTAATATAATATGGACTGTTTTATATGAAATATGGAAAATATATGGAAATTAACGAAAATATGTACTAAACTCTAAAATATGGAAAAATATGGAAAATAAAAGTAGGATTTTTCAACCCTACACATTGTGAAACATAAAGATAATGCAAAATATAAATTATATTAGCTTTATAAGTAAATATGTATTTACATATAAATCCTTTCCCTGGTTATTAGTATCTCTTTGTAGTTACCTATTGCTTTAAAAAGAATGTGTTTAATTTGTAATCTTAAGTCATTTTTTGTACTATTCCTTTACTGTACTGTTTACATTTGTTTTTAAATCTTTTGTATTGCCCCTACCATTATATTATATTGCCCTTCAAGAATTTCGATATTCGTTAGTTGTAAGTCATTACTTGTGTTATATTTTAATTACTGTACTTGTTCCTGAATCATGTATGTAACTTGTAACCGTAAATCATTGCTTGTAATATGTCTTTATTACTCTTAACTGTTTCATTGTTCATGAATTAAGTATTAATTTGAAAGTGAAAGCGAAAATTTGTTTTATTAATCTACTATTGATTATCTTTTTAAGATCGTGATTTACTCTGAAACGGTTAGACATTCTTGTATACCTTTTACATTGATTATTCCTCAAACATCTCATTAATCTTTAACAGGATCCATTCTTTCACTAATGTGCATGCTTCTACATAATTCATGTGAATTGTAACTGTGACCACTATTTTATGTTATCGCTTTACTATTGTTTATTGGTTATAAAATATGTATTTTGATGCCAATTATAACCCTAATATATCTCAGGGTGAAATAGGGTTTATTAAATTGGATAATAAAAAAAAAGATACATGAAACTGGCTGCAGTGCATTTTTATTAAACTACAAATACACCACCCTTACGAATGGCATTATTACTTTGGTTCAATTTGTAAGCCAAACTATGAGGTCACACTATTGCTTCCTGGGGCCTGTTTCTCAAAAATACTAGTTTAGTAGTTCACGAGTTACTAGTTACCAGAGTATATTTTACCAGTTCTAGTAGATTCTGTTTCTCAAACTATTTCACCAGTCTAGTAACTTGTGACAATTTTTCACTAGTCACTAGTCTCTTTCATTAGTCAGCTGATTGAGTTCATTTGTTTACACCCATTGGTAGGTATTGTTATTTGAGGTTAGGAGGCTAAGTTGTTTGTGTTTTGGTTCTTACTTCTCTCTTCTCTTGAAATTCCATCAATTGAAAGCAAATTAACTATACTCAATATGATTAATGACTCAAAGGATATATCATTCGGTGCGTTTTCAAGCATAATAACAAAAATGATAAAGTAAACGACTGGACAAAAAAAATTTGTAATAAGTGAGGCTATGGAACTGATACTTCAGAACAAAGATTATGCATACGTTAGGGACACTTACTGGCCCAACATTAAGAAAGCAACTTTGTCGAGTACCAATTTAAGTTCACAGTATCATAATATGAACACATTATGTAGCAAGTGAGTCTACTGGCGACATGGATGCCACTTATGACTTGAAAAATTCGCTATTTTTTTTCAGTTTTACGTTTGATCTATTCATAAATTAGTGTCGTTTTGTATTTAATTTGTAGGCTAAAGTTGACAATGTCAGAACTGGCAGTGGAGGAGGAAAGCCAGCAAAATTACTGCAGTTGATGAATTGGTATTAGATTATTAGGAAAGAATTCTGCATGTGTTGCTGGTCTAGGGCAGAAAAACCAGATGGCATTGGAAAATAATCAACATCCCGATTTGTAGAGCAATTTGTATTTGAAGCTTTGCTGATAATGCATGATTTCTATTTGTTTGTCTTGTTATGGCAGGTCTCACTATATTTAACAACTCTCCAAGATGCTCCCGTAAAGGAATAATAATTGTTATTTCTCGATATAGTTTTAGCTCTTCTCACAACAATCGAAATCACTAAACCACATTTATTAAAAAAATAACTACAATATTTTGTTTTGATTATCTGAGAAAGATTGCCACTGGTAACTGATAATATAGAAATCACCAGTCTTTAGAGTCTTGTAGGAATATTCCTGTTACATACTAGTATAATCAACTAGATTAGCATTTTGAGAAACAGAATCACTTATGAACTGGTGAAATCGACCAATATTACTAGTCTGTGAACTGGTAACTACTACTTTACCCTTGTAGTTTCTAGAAACACAGACTTGTAAAATAAACTAATATTACTACTGTACACACTAGTATTACTAGTCCGTGAGTTTTGAGAAACAGGCCCCTGACGACCAGGAAAAATCTGCATAGTAGTACACAAAGTGAACCGACTACTAGTGGTTTTTTTAGTTGAACTGACTACTAGTAATTTTTAGTAAATTATTTAACGCCGCTGTATCAACTAGGTTATGTAGTTTCGATGGATCGGTGATAGCGAGAAGTATTTGGCGAGATGAGGCCGAGGATTCGCCACAAATTACCTGAAATTTGCCTTAAGGTTGGGGAAAACCTCAGAAAAAGCCAGATATGAGAGTGTGCATATTCAACATAATCTAAAACCCAGTCATTAAGGGATAATAAATTGAAAATTGGTTTTGTCAGTTCTGTGATTGAGACTAGAGCTGGGGACGGAGCGAGTAGATCCGTTGAGTTACTCGGTTCTATCGGTTTATGTGCTTGGCAGCGGAGCATCGAAGTTATTCGGTTAACCGTAGCCGTTACCGGCTAGTTCAAACGTTCAAACAGAGTTCACGTGTTTTACTTAATTCTAGCAGACAATATTTTCTGCTGCTGAACAAATTATTTCCTTATTCCAAGGCGGGCTGAAAGGCCTCTAGTATTGAAGAAGAGTTCATCCTGTTCATATGACCTGTCAAGTGGGCCTAATGAACACTGAGTCTGAACATATTACTGTACATAATAACAATAATAATAATATTATTATTATTATTTATATTATTATTATCATCATCATGTATTGTGGGTCCCTATCACGACGGCATGGCGCGTCCTCAGGTTGCGGATAGAGGAGACGGCCTCCAGATATGGAGGGTAGCTGCGAATATATTGAATAAGCAGTCGTGGACAGCCGATAAGGGGTGGTCCTCCAGCTTGGGGGTTGGGCGAAGGGCTAACAACCCATCACCGTAAAAAACAGCTTGTTACGAATCCCTACAATAAGCCTCGGAATAGGACTGATTCTCTGGCACGACAGGATAGGGACCGATGGCGGGCTTATGTGAGGGCGGCAATGAACCTTCGGGTTCCTTAAAAGCCATTTGTAAGTAAGTATTATTATTATCATCATATTAGAGTGTTTTATTAATATTAAAATATGTTAAAAAAGGAAGTGCATTATATTTTTCTTCTATTTGTGTTTATTGGATTTATGTTACCTAATTACTTTAATTTATCAATAATATTACTCTTCACCAAAGAAACATGGTTGTATTGAAGGCTAGTAATGTTATAAAATAAATAAACATTATGAATAATTTCAAGGGAAAAATTGTTCCGGGACCGGGTATCGATCCCGGGACCTCTGGTTGAACGTACCAGCGCTCTGCCAACTGAGCTACCCGGGAACTCCACCCGACACCGTCTCAACTTTTCCCTTTATATCCACTCAACTCGCGTGGGCTGACGAAACGCCAGAGACCCACATCGAGAGCACACAATCTCTGTGTGACTTGGAATTGTGGTTTTCTGTTAACGTACACAGTGACGTATATATTATTTCGTCAGCCCACGCGAGTTGTGTGGATATAAAGGGAAAAGTTGAGACGGTGTCGGGTGGAGTTGGCAGAGCGCTGGTACGTTCAACCAGAGGTCCCGGGATCGATACCCGGCCCCGGAACAATTTTTCCCTTGAAATTATTCAAATCTGCTTCACAGGAAGCTTTACCTGAAAGACTAGATTTGGATAAAATAAACATTATGTTCTTCAGTTTAAGATTCCAAGTTTTATTGATTATTTTATCCACGTTCCGAAATTGTAAATAATTCTGTGTGTGTTTTTTTAAGTGTTTTAGGCAGCGCTTCATGGAGTCCGTTTCTTTCTATCTTCTTTTTTACTTAGCTGCATCGTTTAACGTTTACGTCACATGTTAATTCATTAGCTGTTAGTAGGCCTATTATAAATTATTTTATGAAATTTATTTCGTCTGTCATATATAACAACAATGAAAGTTAAATAGGCCTTTCATACAAAATAACTCCGCAAATACTGTAGTTGTAATCACGCAAATGAATTTTGCAACCGCCATTTTGCAATGAAGAGAAGCACTTTTTTCTCGTCAATTGGCAAAGCGAAAGCGCTTTACTACAACGCTTTTAAAACACGCTTGGTTTCACTTTCAAAGTACGTTCTAAAATCGACTCAATCTATCTAAATTTAAACCTGCCGCCACAAATTTGTACTCGGTTCAGCCGAGTAATGACGTCACAATAACTGCTCCGAACCGAACCGCTCCGTCCCCAGCTCTAAGTGAGGCGTCACACGACAGACATTTTTGTGGACATTATTATATAAAAATGAAATTATCTTTTAATAATCGTGGTCAGTTATGTAAAAGTGATCTACACGTTAACAATAATGTACTGTACAGAAACAAACTAAATAAATACATAATTTAAAATATCTGTGAAACGTATCTCATTTTGTCCGATTTTGTGAATTTTAGCTAATCTATTGTATGATAATGTAATGCAAGTAAATATCAGCACAATTGACTTCAATAATTGAAACTTAGGCTTCCTAAACGCTACAGTACAATCCATCAAGACACAATTAACACTTCTTGTATAAAGAGTAATGACGTCACAATAACTGCTCCGAACCGAACCGCTCCGTCCCCAGCCCTAACTGAGACGTCACACGACAGACATTTTTGCGGACATTATTATATAAAAAATGAAATTATCTTTTAATAATCGTGGTCAGTTATGTAAAAGTGATCTACACGTTAACAATAATGTACTGTACAGAAACAAATAAACTAAATAAATACATAATTTAAAATATCTGTGAAATGTATCTCATTTTGTCCGATTTTGTGAATTTTAGCCAATCTATTGTATGATAATGTAATGCAAGTAAATATCAGCACAATTGACTTCAATAATTGAAACTTAGGCTTCCTAAACGCTACAGTACAATCCATCAAGACACAATTAACACTTCTTGTATAAAGAGTTGGTTGGTTTCGAATGTTTTCAGGTATAGTCAAGTATGACCTTTACGGAATTCTGCCAATCTACAGCCCTTTCCATGCGACTTAATTCATGGAGGTCGTGGCTTTTTAGCAGCCCTAAACAACACGAGTCAATCGCGCTTAAGCAACGTTGCCTAGTTGTAATGTTAAGATTCAGTCGCTGTTAGTTACAATAAATTAAACATCACATGTGTCCAGATAAAATATTGTAGCCACGAAAAAGATGAGACGTATGATCAAGTCGCGCGAAAAAAAAATAGCAAAGTTTAAATTATAATTCCACATCTTGAAGGATCGAATACTTACAATAATAATAACAATAATACGATAGGTGAGGATAAAGACAGGACAATTTTAATATTATGAGTACTTTTAGGTGTCAAGTGCCAGAGAGAACGGTAGTGGTGGTAATAGTAGTAGTATTATATTTAAAGTGCGTGTCAGCATATTAACATATTAGAGCAGGCCTGCACAAGGTTTGCGCTCTCCGAGCCGGCTCACAGCTCATGAGCGGAATGCAGATATTAGCTGCGCTCTGTATAAGGATGGACTGGAAGAAGGGGTGATCTCGTACAAAATATACACAAAAGGAAGTACTATTACGAGTGCTTATGAAGTGAATTCCCGTTCAGTGTTTGCAAAACTATCTTGGACTATTATTAATTAATAAAGAAATATTTATTTTACAGAAATAATAGAAATTCTATAGCTACTTAAATGTACAATATCATTTTGTTATATTTTATTTATCAGTACATCAAAACGAGGTTTTATGCTGTTGGCAGCTGAAAGGAACAGTAGCCTACTGATCGTAATGAAACATCAATTACAGATGTTCGATGTCTAACTTTATTAAAGTTGATTATAGAAAACAGTTGCTCAAGAATATAAATGTTGAGCCAAACATAGGAATCATTTTCACAGCCAGCCTATGTAGTCGTGGATATTACTGCTAATGTTTAGTCTTGTAAAACTCAACCAGGCTAGTAGTATTATTCAAATGATCTTTAGCCCTTAGGTCACAGTGAAGATCTGTACTGTAGCAGTAGGTAAGCAACGTGAAACAATTACTGAGAATAGGCCTACACACTGCACTCCACTAGATAACTGAGTGGTAGTTTCCCTCTCCTCTACCTATAGCCTAGCAAGTCTATGTCATTCTGACGTATCTTCTCCGTTTCGGCGAGCGGTAAACATCGCTCTCCCGCTCGTTGAGCGATGTTTGTGCAGGCCTGTATTAGAGCCCTTGATCTCATATACTTTGTTTTTTCGGGATTTACTTCCAAAGGAACTAAGAATCCTTAGCATGTTTAAATTTCGGCTGGGTTTGGACCTGCGACGATTCAGTCCCACAGCAAACACTAGATCGCAGAACATAACCTACCCATAGTGTACAACAGATTCAATGTTTAATATCTGAAATAAGTATCAAACTCTTTTACATGTTGTTCCCATTATATTTCAAAATACCGATTTCTAATCCCCTAGGCGACGAAAAAAAAAATGAATTCACATCTTCATGAATATAAGTAAGCAAGGATTTGAAGGAAATGTGTAAGCTGAATGCATTCAGCTTTATATTCTCTCTTCAGAGCGACGTCATTAAAAATTCAAACGAAAGAGTACAAACGGATGACGTGTGCGTATACATTTCCATTACAATATGACAACTGAAGTGCAAGAATTGTAAGTAGCCTAGTCTATCCACAACGTTACCGTACATGGCGTAACACTCAATGACGTAAGACAAATCATGAAAAGCATCACAATGTTCTAACTTGGAAATAATAAAGAAATCTAACGTTGTCTATAGAAGTAGAAGTTCATGACCATTACATAGGCCTGCACAATTAAAGGTCATAAAAACTTTTCTAAAAATGTATGCTACATTTATAGTTTCTTGCAATGATAAATAAATAAATAAATAAATAAATAAATAAATAAATAAATAAATAAATAAATAAATAAATAAATAAGTAAATAAATAAATGAATGAATTAATTAATTTAATTAAATCAATTAATTAAATTAATAAAATAAATAAATAAAATAAATTAGATAAATAAATAAATGTAATTATATATATAAATTAAATAAATTAAATAAATAAATAAATAACTAAGTAAATAAGTAAATAAATAAAGGAATGAATTAATTAAATAAATTAAATCAATTAATTAAATTAATAAAATAAATTAAATAAATAAATAAATTTAAATATATATATATATATATAAATTAAATAAATTAATTAAATAAATAAATAAATCCAGAACTGAGCTCCGAATTTCTCTGTCACTTATCATTTTTCTGCAACATGCATTGACACTTTTAGTAATGTGAATGTAGTGTTAATGAATTTAATATGGAAAAATTATTAAGTGAAACATATCCAGTGACAAATATTAACGGCGTATTTTACAAAAACTATTAGATTGTCGTAATTAACAACTCACATTTTCAAAAAGGATGTACTATAAGCAGTAACATGAGCTGCTGCCAAGAAGTCAAAAGGGGAATAGCAATGACAAAGGAAGCTTTTAATAGAAAAAGGAGCATTTTCTGCGGACCTCTGAAGAAAGAAACTAGTGAAGTGCTTTGTGTGAGGTGTAGCATTGTTTGGAGCAGAAACATGGACATTACGACGAAGTGAAGAGAAGCGAATAGAAGCATTTGAAATGTAGATATGGAGAAGGATGGAGCGTGTGAAATGGACAGACAGAGTAAGAAACGAAGTTGTGTTGAAAAGAGTGCATGAAGAAAGAATGATGCTGAAACTGATCAGAAAGAGGAAAAGGAATATGGAGAAGGATGGAGCGTGTGAAATGGACAGAGTAAGAAACGAAGCTGTGTTGAAAAGAGTGCATGAAGAAAGAATAATGCTGAAACTGATCAGAAAGAGGAAGAGGAATTGGCTGGGTCACTGGTTGAGAAGAAACTGCCTACTGAAGGATGCACTGGAAGGAATGGTGAACGGGAGAAGAGTTCGGGGCAGAAGAAATCAGTTGATAGACGACTTTAAGATATATGGATTATATGCGGAGACAAAGAGGAAGGCAGAAAATAAGAAAGACTGGGGAATGCTGAGTTTGCAGTGAAAGACCTGCCCTTAGGCAGAACGCTATGAATGAATGAATTTAGAAAAATGCTTTATACCGCCTTTTTGCCTTCATGGTGAAGTTGTATTTGTTGCTTTTCCACTTGTGTGAGGTTCAAGAGATGTTCTTTATGGCCAGTGTTTTTGTTCCCAATGACTGCTTCTTGCTCTGCTGTCCCATTCACAGAGGACAGGCGGAAAATTAGTATATACCCAGCCTGCTGACTAAGAAGCATGCACAACTTTCTCAGAAAAAAATAATATGGTTTATTTAACGACGCTCGCAACTGCAGAGGTTATACCAGCGTCGCCGGTGTGCCGGAATTTTGTCCCGCAGGAGTTCTTTTACATGAGCCTGTCGCATTTAAACACACTTAAATGCCATCGACCTCGGCCGGGATCGAACCCGCAACCACGAGCATAGAAGGCCAGCGCTATACCAACTACGCTACCGAGGCCGACACTCTCTCAGATCTTCACATTTCATTAGTTATGATTTTTATATTTTATCTTTGTAAGAACCAGTTCAAGATTCTCAGAAATTTAAGATGTACCAAATGACCCATAGATAACGAAACATACTTTGTGCGAGATCGTGCGTATTTGCTTGGTTTCCGCACAAAACCAATCCGCGGAAAATCTAAAATTCCACAGTCAGTATTCCCACCTTAACACACATAACAATTTCCCTCTCCTTACCGCTTAAGTGACATATTGATTTTACTGCTTTAGGCTTTTAACATATTATTTTTAGAGACGTTCAATATAGTAATAATTATAAATTGGAAACTTACCGCTGCAATTTCAACTAAATTGCACTGTTAATTATTGTTTTTAAATATTTGCAAAAATTAAGTAAACTCTACAACTCCACTAAAGTTACTGCATTCGTGATGCAAGTAACATTAAGGAAGTCGTGAAAAAATCAACAAGGTTCCAGACTCATCATAGACTGGGGGAAAAAAGACAGACGTATATCACGGCCTGCTGGAGTATAGTAAACACAGAAAACATTTTAAAGCAAAAATATTGAAGAGACTGTAGATATTTTTGTTTTGCAAATTTGCCGTCATTGAACAGAAACCAAGATGGAGATTTCATTGCAACTAATTAGAAATTCCTCTTTCAGGTATGTAATAAACGATCTTCGCACAAAATAATGTACGATACAAGAGCGGTATGTTTTCTTTAAATTCTCGGAAATTAAAAAAGCTCAACTACGTTTCGCTTTTTCAAACTTTTCCTCGAACATAAAAAATTCAACATACCGCTCTTGTAACTCATATTACTATTTTGTCATCGTGCAAAAGCATTTACCACTGCTTCAGACTTATTTTGGAGGAATCAATATAAGTCTCCATCCACCTACTGAACGTTAAACGTTTGTATCAAACCAGGAATATCACTGCAGTATACTATACTCTCTTGTGAAAAATAGGGAATAAAATTTCTGTTCTCTACTCCTATATCAATGAAGAAATGATCCTGGTGCCAGTAAATTCATTTCTTTTAAACTAGAGCGTAAGAGCTCATATTTTCCTTTGGTAATCCTAAATCTCTTATTAAATCATTGCGTTCGAACTGGTAAACTCTTCAGGACTTTCACTCTCTACATCACACAGCCTTCTAGATTATATTTCTGATGCGCATCAACAGATTAGTACAAAATTTTACTTTGGAGGTAAAATTTTTTAAAAGTTTTTTCATCGCAGGCCTGTAGTGGTAGTAGTTCAAGTATATCATCATTCGCTGGCCCTTGTAGTGTCTGTCAGGTTCTTAGGCACCCAGCGGGCACTAACTTTATGAAATTTCAATGTGCCACGCACGATATCGTACACCGCTCCTATGAACTGTTGAACTGCTGAGATAAGGTTCGCAGTTGGATGCGCCGGTCGTTCAAAATTGCTGCCTCAATGCCTGTGACATTCCGCTGGGTTGCAGCTGTTACCGGCCGCCCGGAACGTGGCAAATCACAAAGGTTCTCACGGCCACCTGTGAAGAATGCGCACCACCTGGAGATGTTGCTAACGTTCATACAGTTTTCCCCGTACACGCCACACATGGCCCTGTGAATTTCACTCGGGTTATGTCCTTTAGAATCACAATAGAAATCAAAAGACGAAAGTGGAATTGGATAGGGCACACAATCAGGAAAGAAGATGGAGCAGTAGAAAGAATAGCTTTGGATTGGAACCCCCAGGGTAGTAGAACAAGAGGAAGGCCAAAAAATACATGGAAGAGAACAGTTTTGGAGGAAATTGCTAGGGAGGGGAAAACATGGAGCGAAGTGAAGAAGTTGGCTACAAATAGGGTCCGATGGAGGCACTATGCTCCTCATGAGGAGATACAGGAGTTTCATTGTTTGATATGTCCTTTAGCCTCCCCCCCCCCCAAAAAAGTGCACAACACTTCGATGCTCTTCACAAGTTAATGACAGTAACATGCGCGCCATGTCTGTTGCGTAGTTCACGATTCTCTCGCTAGAGCTGCACATGCAAAACAAATTGTGTATGTAGTGAAAACTTCAAACTATATCTCAGTGAAATGCCAGCCACAATGCCAATGCAGAAAAAAATTATTGTGCGTTACTTTCCGATCCACCCTCGCAATTTCATAGACATAACGAAGTCAATTTTTTACAGTATCACAACTCTTTCTCTATACAGCGTATAATCAGAAAGTAAAAGAAGTGATGCAAGGAGTTATTCACCCTGGATATCTGAGGAACTATCTGCAATTACCGTCAGAATGCTAACGGGCCGGAAAACTTTATAACCAGGGGGCCACGTAACCATTTATAGACAGGGGCTGGTGCACTTCTAGACATGTTTGGTCTCGGGTTGCACATTACTAATATGGCACCGCTGTGGAGCTATTAAGACTGTTTTATTGTGATGGACGCACCACCCTTTAAAATCGTATCTGCCACGTGTTATCACACATTCCGGCATGCACATTGAATAAATATGGAGGGCCTGTGCCGCCAGATGATAATTGATGATAACTGCTTGGTCTATGTCCGTCCCACCAAGAATAACAAATGAACCTCGCCAACAATACAGAGCTATGGAAGAGATCAACATTAACATGAGAGACGACGTGAATTTAATTCGGGGATTTTACGGCCGCATATTCTCATTAATAAACAGGGAACTGAAAAAAGGGAGGAAAAGAAATAGAAGAAGAAACAAACAGAAAGGAAGAGGGCTAACAGCAAAAGATCAAGAAAGTAAAAGAGTTACAGAAGAAGATAATTATTTTTCTAGCGCATATTCATTAAAGAATTGAACAGATTGATTGAAACATCACAATCTTGAGCTATCCGAAATACCTCTTCTGCAGAGTAATAGAAAAAGATTAAAAGCAGGATCAGCAAATGCAGAATAATAAGTAAGAAGACGGTAATAGAAACGAAAGGAGACAGAAAAGAAACAAAAGTAATAGTATCAATTACACGAGAATGAAAGGTGTAATAGACGGATAAAGGCGAGAAATAAAAGGGAGAGATCAACGATTAGGAATTGCAGAAAAATAAGAAACGGGAAGATGAAATAAGACTAATGAAAGACTAAAAAAAAAAAAAGAAGAAGAACGGAAAACAAAGGGTCGCAACAGTAGAAGAGAAGGTCGAGGGCGAAGAAAGGAAATGAATAGGAGACTAAAACAGAAGGAAGAAGACAAAACAGAGTAATAGCAGAAGAGTAGAACGAGGAGTAGGAAAACAGAACGATAAAGATGAAAGGAGAAGAACAGAAGACTAAAAGAGAAGGAAAACGGAAAACAAAGCTTAGCATTATCTCAAGAGAAGAATAAAATGGAGATGAGAAGAATATTACATTAAAACAGAAGAAAGAACAAATAACAAAGGTTGGCGATATCTGAAGAATATAACAAAGAGAAAATAAGAAGAATAGTAGTAGACTGAAACAGAAGCACGAAGAGATAACAAAGGCTAGCAATATTCGAAAAAAAGAACGAGATGAAAAGCAGAATAGTAGGCTATAACAGAAGAAATAAGAGATAAAGGTTAGCAATATCTGAAGAGAAAAACAAAGAGGAAATAAGGAGCAGAATAATAGACTCAGAGAAGGGGAAAAGATAACGAAGTTTAGCAATATCGAAAAGAAGGACAAAGAGGAGATGAGAAGAATAGTAGACTAAGAAAGATGGAAGAAGAGATAACAAAGATTTAGCAATAACCGAAGAGGAGATAAGGAGAAGAATAGTAGACTAAGAAAGATGGAAGAGATAAAGATTTAGCAATAATCGAAGAGGAGATAAGGAGAAGAATAGTAGACTAAGAAAGATGGAAGAAGAGATAACAAAGATTTAGCAATATCCGAAGAGGAGATAAGGAGAAGAATAGTAGACTAAGAAAGATGGAAGAAGAGATAACAAAGGTTTAGCTATAATCGAAGAGGAGATAAGGAGAAGAATAGTAAACTAAGAAAGATGGAAGAAGAGATAACAAAGGTTTAGCAATAATCGAAGAGGAGATAAGGAGAATAGTAGACTAAAACATATGGAAGGAGAGATAACAAAGGTTAGCAATATCCGAAGAGGAGATAAGGAGAAGAATAGTAGACTAAGAAAGATGGAAGAAGAGATAACAAAGATTTAGCAATAACCGAAGAGGAGATAAGGAGAAGAATAGTAGACTAAGAAAGTTGGAAGAAGAGATACCAAAGGTTTAGCAATAATCGAAGAGGAGATAAGGAGAAGAATAGTAGACTAAGAAAGATGGAAGAAGAGATAACAAAGGTTTAGCAATAATCGAAGAGGAGATAAGGAGAAGAATAGTAGACTAAGAAAGATGGGAGAAGAGATAACAAAGATTTAGCAATATCCGAAGAGGAGATAAGGAGAAGAATAGTAGACTAAGAAAGATGGAAGAAGAGATAACAAAGGTTTAGCAATAATCGAAGAGGAGATAAGGAGAAGAATAGTAGACTAAGAAAGATGGAAGAAGAGATAACAAAGGTTTAGCAATAATCGAAGAGGAGATAAGGAGAAGAATAGAAGATGGAAGAAGAGATAACAAAGATTTAGCAATATCCGAAGAGGAGATAAGGAGAAGAATAGTAGACTAAGAAAGATGGAAGAAGAGATAACAAAGGTTTAGCAATAATCGAAGAGGAGATAAGTGAGAAGAATAGTAGACTAAGAAAGATGGAAGAAGAGATAACAAAGGTTTAGCAATAATCGAAGAGGAGATAAGGAGAAGAATAGAAGATGGAAGAAGAGATAACAACGGTTTAGCAATAATCGAAGAGGAGATAAGGAGAATAGTAGACTAAAACATATGGAAGGAGAGATAACAAAGGTTAGCAATATCCGATGAGAACAAAGAGAAGATAAGGAAAAGAATAGTAGCCTAAAACAGAAGCAAGAGGAGATAACAAAAGTTAGCAATATTCAAAGAGAAGAACAGTAGATTAAAACAGAAGGAATAAGATACAACAAAGGTTAGCATTATCCGAAGAGATGAACAAAGAGGAGATAAGGAGAATAGTAGTCTAAGAAAAATGGAACAAGAGATAACAAAGATTTAGCAATAAGTGAAAAGGAGATAAGGAGAATAGTAGACTAAAACATATGGAAGGAGAGATAATAAAGGTTAGCAATATCCGATGAGAACAAAGAGGAGATAAGGAAAAGAATAGTAGTCTAAAACAGAAGGAAGAGGAGATAACAAAGGTTATTAATATTCAAAGAGAAGAACAAAGAGGAGATAAGAAGAATAGCAGACTAAATCAGAAGGAAGAGGAGATAACAAAGGTTATTAATATTCAAAGAGAAGAACAAAGACAAGATAAGAATAATAGCAGACTAAACAGAAAGTAGAGGAGATAACAAAGGTTATTAATATTCAAAGAGAAGAACAAAGACGAGATAAGAAGAATAGCAGACTAAAACAGGAGGAATAAGATACAACAAAGGTTAGCAATATATGAAGAGAGAAACAAAGAGATAAGAATAGTGGACTAAGGGGGAAGAAAGGAGAGATAACAAAGGTTAGCAATATCTGAAGAGAAAAACAAAGAGGAAATGAGGAGCAGAATAAGACTAAGAGAGGAGGAAAAGATAACAAAGTTTAGCAATATCGAAAAGAGCAAAGAGGAGGTAAGGAGAAGAATAGTAGACTAAGAAAGATGGAAGAAGAGATAAAGATTGACTTTCCAGCAGAACTAGTCTGATCCGTTTGGGTATGGATAATATTAATGTATTATTATAAAGCTATTATGATAGTAGGAAAAATTTCTTGCTGGTTATAATATTACGATTAAAAGATGGGAATTTTCCATATATGACAATCAACAATGCATAATCTGGAAGGGCAAATGACAATCGTAGATGATTAAAATGGCTACTACAAATCAACAACGGGCACAATGTGTTCTTTGGTATGCGTTATGTACCTAAATACGATTCCATAATGTTGTGGTATCGAACATTTGTAGAAACAGGTTCTGTGTTAAAAAAACATGCAGGTCGCAGGCCACACCCAGTACGAGAAGCAACTATCTCTTGGCTTGGTCCCCAAACTCCCCAGACCTAACCCGTCCTGACTTCTTCGTGTAGGGTTTGGTTAAAGACATTGTCTATTCACAGAAACTCAGGAACATTGATGATCTGAGAGTAAAAATTACTCAACCTTTTCAACAAATCACCCCTCTTATGTTACAACGGACATGGGCTGAATTGCATCACCGTTATGAGTTGTGCAGGGTGCACAATGGGGGTCATGTTGAGCTCTGAGGAACCTCCCATCTTTCAGTGTTGTATGCACAAAGTTTCAACAGATGAAATTCAGTAGTAAATGTTTTAAGTGTTTTTATTTTATCCATACCCAAACGGATCACCTTGTAAATACGTGAAAAGAGGAAGACGAACATCATCGAAGTGCACGACGTCTCTGCAAAGTTTTAAAAAAATCAGACAAGACATTCAAAAGTTATTTAGAGGGCACCTTGTAGTGAAATGGGATCTCTTGGACGTACGGTACGTAAAATAGGTTAACGAGACAACATCGCAACACACGAGCGGTGGTGTCTGGCTTCACACGCTCTATCAGAAACTGTGGAATCTCTCCTTTCCCAAGGCTGAGAGTCTTCCCACCGCTGAGCACAGAGAGGAATTAAATCTCAGCTCTCAGATTCCATTTCTACCGAATAACGCTCGGAATGTGAGACTATCACCAGTGAACAAACTGGAGAGGTTCACGCAACCTCCCTCTTGTTTACCAGACTCCACGCAAGGAGTTTGTGTCGTTGCTTCCTCGTCAATCGGACACATCTGAGTTATATGACGTTTGCACGGTATAGTGCCATAATCTCATCAGCGGACACAAGAACTCCATTCCTTACATTACATCGGAGAAAAAGAGTTTCATAATATGATTCAGCTGCATGTTTTATACGCCATTTCTGCCAGTTCCTGTGTAACTTCCAAAATTTAATTTTTTTTTTTCCGTTCTTTGAAAGGGTTTCGAACCAATATAAACATAAACATAATATGTAGAAGAATAAGTATGATAGAACGAAGAGTATTAATCAGTCAATCCATTTGAATCTATTTATTTATTATTTCAGCATTATTAAAACTAAAATACTAGCGCTGCGAGTTACAGAATTTCAACGACGAAAAGTATCTACCCCTAAGTCGTATTGTGATGCCTAGAGAATACAGAACGGCTTCAGTCAGACACACTGTATAGCGGATCGGTAAGGGGTAAGTATGTAGTTAAATCACTCGCCGTCCACCATTGTGGCTGAGAGGTTAGCGAGTCTAACTCCGAACCCAGCGGGCCCGGGTTCGATCCCCGGTCGGGACGAGTTGCCTAGGTGAGGTTTTTCGGGGGTTTTTCCTCACTCCTATGGATAAATATCAGGTAACTTTATCAAGCGATTAGAACCCCACTCATCTTCGCCACTTTCTTTCCTCCCCTATCATCCTTTCATTCACCATCCCGTTACTTCTTCTGGTTTTCAGATAGCTCTACAGGCGGCCCTTCGAAGCTGCTGGCTCTCTCGACCGGCCTCCGTGGATTGTATTCATGCGATGAGTGATAGCTTCTGCAATGGAACCCGGTGCAGACCTTCTCTGGGGAGGACTTCCGCCTCGGACCGTTAAGGGAACCTTGGAGGGGGAGGTTGCCGAAGCAGAAGTGGTACATGGACTCTGTTGTTGTAGGAACCGGTCGTTAAGGGGGTCAAGTGGTTAGATCGGTGGGCACGCAACTCATCTCATACCAGGGGGGTGTACAATAGACCTCAAGTCGTAGTGCATGGGATGTTCCCTCCCTCCTAACAAGAAAAAAAAATCATTCGGCTCTACCACTAGAAAGCATTTAAATTTTATTAGCAAGAAATGGGACTGATACTGAATGATTAGTGCCGGTAACGTAGAAGGTTTTTTTTTCTTTTTGATATATATATAGTTATTAATTAAGACAGTCTGTAAGAATATGAGTAATAATGGACAAGTCCATCTGAAATTGATGAAAGCAAAGTAATACTGGAACTGGCAGAACATTTCAAAGTTTCTCTTTCAAACTTCAGTGAAGATCAGTTGCTTGAAGAATGGTTTTAGTTAAAAATAGTGTGCAAAGACATATTTCGAAACACTAAGCAAAAACTGTATAAGTGAGCCTCAAGATTTCTTGTGTACTGTCAAATGTTGCAACAGAGTCAGTGCCAGTGTCTACAGTGGGCCTGTAGATTTTTTGGTGGGCCTCTAAATAGGTTACTCCATGTTTATTTGTAAGGCTGTATTATAACATATTTCATAATAAAATATGTCACAACTCTCTGCCGCCTGAAGTTAAGAGCTGCCGTACCTTGAAATCTTTCAAATCCAAGTTAGAAAATTATCTTATGACGAGTTGCCAACTTACTTACTTCTGTAAGTGTTGTATTGCATTTTTCCACGTATTCACTACATTTTTTTTTATATTCTGGTGATATTTATTTCATTTTATCTGTTTTTTGTTTAATCATATTTCCCGAGAATGGTATATGTATAATGTGATAACTTGAGTTACTTTTATAATCATAGTTTTTCTTTGTTGTGTGTACCTAAAAATATTGTGTTATTTGTATGCTTTGTACTTTACTCATTTTCTTTTATTATTATTATTGTTATTATTATTATTATTATTATTATTATTATTATTACCATCAATATTATTATTGCCTCATATGTTTATACTTTGTACGTCTCATTTATTTTGACTTAGACCTACTGTTCACATTTTATAATGCCTTTTACAGTAAAACCCCCATTATCTGTCACCCTATTAACCGAGTAGTGGATTATCCGATTGTCTTTCTCTCTCGCAGAAGAAAAAATGAAGTACTGTACATTATATTAGTACGAATTTTTTCTACAGAGTGTTTTTTTACAAACCTTCATCCTTACGCATTATGGTCTACTCTTCGAGTGACCGTACTGTTTAATTTCTATATAAAAATGTCTTCTACAAGCGTAAAAAAACATGTTGTACTACAGAAAAAAAGTGCAAGTAATTGAGTGGTTTAGGAAAAGAGAAAATGTGGTTCATCTCACATCACAATACAAGATAGGAATTACAACTGGACGCGATTTAGGCTAATGAAAAATAAAATATAAACTGTATAAAATTTGTAAATCTACAACATGAGACCTCTACTATTCCTATTTTTCCACAGTCAACTGCCAAATGGAGATTCCTTGGCCATTAAAAATCCGTCGTTGAAAACCAGACTTAAGTACAATAAATAATGATTTAATAACCGACTTATCGGAAAATCAAACATGAATTGTAAAAAAACAGACTTAAATTAATGAACTTCTGATCCACTACTTAGAGTATTAAAAGAAAAGAGCATGAAGGAAATTACGAAAATATTACGTACAGTTTCCCTGGAAAAGGATGAGAC
The DNA here is from genome assembly GCF_040183065.1 of Periplaneta americana. Classification (NCBI taxonomy): domain Eukaryota; kingdom Metazoa; phylum Arthropoda; class Insecta; order Blattodea; family Blattidae; genus Periplaneta; species Periplaneta americana. The sequence continues at coordinate 16,742,079 of NC_091119.1, forward strand.
GATTGAATATTCCTAAGTCTCAGATGTAAGACACTGCGCATGATCGGAGACCAGAGCACCGATACACAAGATAACGAATATTGAGTTACTTAAATTCAGGCTACTTGGTTTGTTACTAGCATCGTTCCGAAATTCAATTAAAAAACTGCAAAAAATATGATAATATTACGTAAGTAAAAGATAAATATATACATAAATCGTGTAGTTAAATCGACAATGGACCTTCATGACTAGATCGACACTCTGCACAGAAAGGAAAGCTTTCATGTCGTTTCCATAGCTCAGACGGTAAGACTTCTGCGTGTTGTGTAGAAGAGTGCGAGTTCGATTCTTAGTCTACACAACAATTTTTTTTTGTCTAAATAACGTTGAAATAGCTAAGTCACGTTGAAATATAGTTTTACAAAGTCCTGAGATTAAGTGTTAATGATCGCAAACAATACAAAATTACAAGTTATAATATTATAAACGTTAATCTAATGAATGCATTTATACACACACATATATACAATGTAAATGCATATATATTAAAAACTAACAATTAAAATGAAATTAAAAAATATATATAATAATAGACAAACTTTTACAAAGGTTTAGAGTCCTTAGGCTATGTCATTTGTTGAGTAATTATTACAATAATTTATTAATAGCTTTCCCATATGTGTAAGAAATGCACTCGCAAAAAACAATTTTTGTTAAAAGTATGGCTTTGGATTATTTCATTCTCACCTCTGCAGTTAATTTTAACTATTTTATCTACGTGTTTGCATTCAATTTTATTCATGTTATGATTGAATGTATAAGCACTGTTGCAGTTATTGACTAATTACATATATTAATAATAATTATTAAATACATCTGTTAAGTAACCAATTGCAGTATCTTTTGCAAAATCTTGAATGTTTAAGTTGTCAATAATATTTCTGTACTATATACTATAATACGTTAAAAGAATTTGCAATAGATTTGGGATCCTCTACTTTATAATCATTGGTTTTAATGAAAAAAATATTTTCTTTCTTAGGATATCTACAAGTTTAAATTTAATAACATTACGAATAGGTTTAATTGCATTATCTGAATTTTGTACTTTTCTACTCAAATATATTCTATTTCCCTCTTTCATAATTTTTGATAAATTACACTGTACTTCTTGCAGTATTTAAGAACATGAAGATCATTACATTGCAACTCATTACATATAGATTCTTCTTTTTAAAACATGAGATTTTGAAGTCCCTGCGTTATCTACATGTTTTAACTTTTGAATTTTTTCACAACATTGAGTGGAGAACATCCACTGAAGTGATTATGAAATTAAGTGAAAAATTCAATATATTTACTCTTAATATCAGTAGTACCAGTATCATATATGTTTTTCCAAGATTCATTTTGTAGACATAAATGTAAATAATCACTAGATACAGCAATTACGATCCTTTCTTAGTTTTTAAATTAATATTTTGAAATTGTTCAGTGACATTGGAAACACACAGGATTTGTTTATCATGGTCAGACAAGCAATTGATTATAGGTTCTGTCGAATAGGAATTCAGTCTAATTCTGTGTACAAAACGTTTATCAATGGCTGTGTTACTTCAGCTTGTATGCTATGGGAAAATGACCCTACGAATAAGGTTTCCAGTTTCAAGGAGTGAATTTAATTTACTTTTACGGAAAAGTTCCGAGAGATAATCTATGTTTATGTCACTACAGATCACAAATTCCATATGAGATTTCTAAAGTCTTTTCTTCACAAATTCAATGTTGGCTATAAATATTAATAAATAATGTAAGAAATATGAATGATTGTAGTTATAAGTCTGATTTACATTATAAAAAGCAAGAAGTTACATTCCTCGGCAAGATTCGAACTTTCGATGTTTGGTTTTGTCGTCCAACGCACAACCACGGACCTATTCAATGCTTATGTTAATAACATACAATTTAGCTGTAGCAATGTGGTGTCATAACTTGGGGTTTGTTTATTTAATGTAATTAGATTTAATTTGATTAGTTTCGCAACAATTGGACTTCCTGTTATATCCTGTTATTTAGATATTTAATTTAGGGTTGATTTATTAACTCTTACTATGCAAGATGCCTCTTATTTCAATAATTCCATATCATGTTAAATAGTCATTGTCTACACTAAAGTATTATCGTCATCTCTCATTTCTCATCGTAATGGCGAACCGACGTGACATGAGACAGCGAGTTATAGCTCTAGTTGAGGCTGGATATGGGGCTAGATCTGCTGGCCGTTTGGTCGGTGTTCCTGGAAGTACAGCCGCGAGATGGGTTCATCGTTACCAAAATTTTGGGGAGGTCGAAAATCGCCCTATTCCTGGGCGTCCGCGGATTTCTTCATTGGAAGAGGATGCTCTTTTATTCGAGACAGTTCGACAGGACCCCTTTCTGACTGCTAACGAAATAAGAGCAGCATCTAACTTTCCCGGCTCTTCACAGACTGTGATCAGCAGGTTGAGGAACCGCGGTATTAGGAGCCGGAGGGCTGCGCAAATGGAAATATTGGGGGAAGCACAAGCTGTCGACCGTCTTGCCTTCGCTACCAATCGAGTGGATTTCGATTGGAGAAATGTAATTTTCTACGACGAAACAACCATCTCGAGTGAATACGAAGGTCCTGTCCGTGTCTATCGTGAGGATGGTCTCCGACATGATCAGCGCTATGTGCACCGACGTGAAAGATCGGGGCGCTTTAGCATATCGTGTTGGGGGTGGATGTCTTACGATGGACCTGGCGTTATAGAACGCATCGATGGCCGGTTTAATGCGGAAACTTACGAGCACATTCTGGAAAATATATTCCTTCCCTCCGCCCGAGAACGTTTTCCCGAAAGAACATTGCTGTTCCAGCAGGATAACCATCCCGTGCACTATGCTGCAAGCATTCAAAGATGGTTTCAAAGGAGACCCGAGATCGAAATCATTAATTGGCCTCCGAAGTCAAATGATTTGAATGTCATCGAAAATTTATGGGCGGAATTGAAAAAGAGAAGGATAGCCACCTATGCCCACCGACGCCCTCGAAATCGAGACGAATTGTGGGATCAAGTTGTTGACACCTGGGAAGATCTCGCCGGGGATCAGAACTTATTCCACAATCTCGTGACATCCATGCCGGATCGACTTAGAGCTGTAATAGAAGCTGATGGCATGTGGACAAGATTTTAAGTTAACAGGTCTCTTTTTGTTTCTTATGATTTTTGTTTGAGGAAGAATACTTTTAACTTCCAAGTAAGATTTATTTTTTTTGACGAGGTTCAGCCCACTTGTAAGACCCAGAAATTGGGCATAAATTATTCCATATTTTTCGACAAATTAGACAGTCGAGGAACTCTGAACAAATTAATTACACCTCAATAAAAAAAAAGTTTTACCTGGGATCGAACACGAGACGTTTCGGTTATACAATGGAACCGGCACGCTACTATATTAGCTACCGAGACAAGACAGTGATAGCAGCAGTCCAGAATGTAGATCCCTTAGCAGGCATTTGCCATTCGGTACAGTGAAGCAATGACATTTTGGGACTCGAGCTATGTTGTGAAATCCTGGCCTTAAATGGCAGTCTTCTTCGTGATCCTTATTCTGGTCCTTGTCCTTGTTGTGGTCCTTGTAACAATTCTTGTACTATCTGTCATGTTATGTATCCCTACGCCGATATCGAGTGAACCGCGCTGTAGAACTTTAACTTCCGACGACCAAGAATCGTCTCATTCTTTTTCAGGGTAACTGTACTTAGTTTATGAAAACTTTTTATGACACGGATTAACCGATTTTTTCGATTAACCGTTCACTCCACCCCTTTCATTACCACGGATAATAGAGGTTCTGCTGTACTTTCTTAATATAATATGTTATATATTGTCTCATTTCTACTGACTCGGTCGGGGCAAGTTACCTGGTTGAGGTTTTTTCCGGGGTTTTTCCTCAACCTAATACGAGCAAATGCTGGGTAACTTTCGGTGCTGGACCCCGGACTCATTTCACCGGCATTATCACCTTCATATCATTCAGACGCTAAATAACCTAGATGTTGATACAGCGTCGTAAAATAACCCAATAAAAAAAATCTACTGACTTGTTTACATTGTATTATGACTATCTACTTCAGCTGTGTGTGTGCGTGCGTATGTGTGTGTGTGTGTGTGGGTGCGTGCGTGTGCTTTGTACGTAAATTTGTAGTGTTTCTTTGTATCGCAGTTTTACTCATTGTTGAGTGTTAGAGAAGGCCGCATGGACTTAATTCTGCCAGGTTAAATAAATTATTATTATTATTATTATTATTATTATTATTATTATTATTCTCATATTTTTCTTCTCTTCAATTTTAGCTATTAAAGTTTGTCATTAATTACAAAATAGTATGCTCAAATAAATAACAGGAATTTTGATTTGTTAAAATTTCAACTCTCAAAATTAAGAGTAAAGGAAAGGAGGAGGCAAATAGACCTTTGTGTATATATCACCATGTCCTTTATTTAAAAATGAAAGCACTGTATGTTCAGCCAGAGAAACGGAAAGAGGACCCTGTCACGAAATGGCGAGCATAGTGTATTTCCGTAGTACAATACAAGGTACACTTCAGGTCAACCAAGTGGCAGTTTTTATCAAGCACCACGACCTCACTTCCCATTTCCACCGGAAATAGATCATAACATGGCATATACAAATGAGGTCGTGCTCTATTATTACTCATTCAAAAATAGCCATATGGCTGACCAGCACGGCAACCAACTGGAGGAGAGATATAAGTGTATGTCAGATCAATGGGCGTGGAATATCTTACATTAAATATCCTCAAAATAAACAAATAGAGATCATTAAAATACAATAATTACAACTGTGCATTTCTGAAGTTCACGGCATATTATACTTACTTACATTATTGGGGATCATCAGTGTGGTTTTAGGCGTAATAGATCGACTATTGATCAGATTTTTTGTATTCGACAGATATTGGAGAAAAAATGGGAGTATAAGGGTACAGTACATCAGTTATTCATAGATTTCAAAAAGGCATATGACTCGGTTAAGAGGGAAGTTTTATTTAATATCTTATTGAATTTGGTATTCCCAAGAAACTAGTTCGATTAATTAAAACGTGTCTTAGTTAAACTTACAGCAGAGTCCGTGTATACATGGGTCATTCAATAATTAGTGGCAACATTTGAATTAAAAACAAAGAAAATATATTTGGAACAGTCACATTGTTGCAGTGCTCATAAGTAATCTCTTCCAACATGAAAATCCCGCCTCCACACCTCAGGGAGAAGACGGATGCCATCCATAGCGTCTTGTTGTACTAATCTTCGAAAAGACTGCTCTACTGTTGTTATAATTGCCTGTCTGGTTCTAAAGCGAATTCCTCTGAGTGGTAATTTTATTTTCGCGAAAAGGTCAAAATTACATGAGCTCATATCTGGGGAGTATAGAGGATGCTCCAGAATTTCCCAGTTCCATCTGCGAAGTAAATTAACCACAAGGGCAGCTTTATGGGAGCGAACACATTCATGCAGCACAATAGGATGAGAATTCAGGAGATTTGGACGTTGACATCGCACCGCTGGTTGTAAATGGTGTTGCAGAAAGTAAATGTACTATGCACCATTCACACGATTTCCGACAGGAGTTGAATGAGTGAGAATTCCGTCAAAATCATAACCAACAACACTGTTCTTCCAGCAGCGCTCTTACAACGTTCACTTGCCGATTGCTCTGTCAGCTCCACACTTTTTATTAACGTCTTCCCTTCCGCTGCGAAATGCATGCGACCACCTACTCTCTTTCCAGCTAAAGATTGAAGTAAATGTAAATAAATGCACGTGGCATAATGGTTCCTGACTGGCTATTGGACGCACAACGCCTCCAAACTCGTGCTTGTCATCTTCTTCCTCATATTAAAATAGTTCCTTCTAAAATAATAAAATGTATAATATACATGGAATACGAGTGAATTAAACATGCTTATAAGAACACTTTCTTACGATTTAAACAACATGTTTATATTAGTAGTTTCAGACATTGCGTGTTAAATCATTGTAACGTGTATTATGGCAACGCGCATGCGTAATAGGCATTAAATCCCTCCCAAGGTGACTTGCAGCTTCACAGAGCACATCAGCGCAGCTGGTATAACACAGTGCGAGATTCAGTGTTGTCAACCTCAAATAAATTTCTGTACAATTAAAGAAACTCTCCACTCTTCAAAGAATAACATTTCATCACGAATCTACAGAAAATGAAAATCCACTATTCCCAGTAGAGAAATAACAAATATTAACCCTCTGTGAGCATTTTATGGGTTAATTCAATGAATGTGTTGAAATGTCTGCAATATATCAGACGGTGGCTGCCCTGCGTGCTCACTTGCCGAAAATAATGCGCCCTGGTGGCTGCTTTGGTAGCTAGCTTGCGATTGCGGAGTAATACATTTCGGTTTTGTTTACGTCTACTTCAATCTTTAGTTGGAAATATAGTAGCTACGATATGGTGAAGTCTCTCTACCACAAGCTTCCAGTAATGCTGTATGACATTGTCCAGCATTCTTGCCTCTTGCAATCTGAATATCAATAAAGCATCTTTGTTCGTATTTGCTAAACATTTTAGAGCGCTACAGATAACAGTCTACAAATTAAACTCACTACAAATATCTTATAAATGAGATTATTATCTTCAAACTCACAGATAACACATATCAGACGCCTTTTTGTACTTCGTTATTTAACGACGCTGAATCAACTACGAGATTATTTAGCGTCGATGGGATTTGTGACAGCGAGATAGTATTTGGCGAGATGAGTCCGAGGATTGACCATAGATTACCTGACATTTGCCTTACGGTTGGGGAAAACGTCGGAAAAAACCCACCGAGGTAATCAGCTCGATTTATCACTTTCAACTTATCTCATGGTCGTTCTTTTGTTTAGTCAGTGTCGCCAACTGTTTCCACGTAAATCGATGAGCATGAATACATTTTATACTATATAAAGCGCAAAATCCTACTTCCACATCTACATTTTCATCTTCTAATTCCATATCCATTTTATCTAAAGAAAATGACACTCCTTCATAACAATATTTCATATTAATCAGCTTATTTGTAATTATACTATAAAATGTTTAAATTAAATTATGATTTCAATAGATAATGAAAATATATTTATGTTATAATAACAAGAGAAAAGCAAAGTATATGTAATTAACATTTTTAGACCTGTATTTCGCTTTTCTCAATTGGCATTACTGAATAACATTCGATTTCTTTATTGCAGTAATCGATATTCATCTATTTCGACTTCACAATGTCTGAATAGGTCAAGAATTCATAAATATACAATTATTAACATTTTGTGAGCGAATTTTAGACATATATTATTTACATTTTTATTTATTAAGGATATAGTTCTAATAAATGTCACTCGAGGTCTGAGATTTCCCAAATAAATCCACTCAATGACTGAATGAAAAAAAGAAAGGAATTGGAAAGTCAGAAAAATATATATATATTTACAACAGGGGATGCTCTCGAATTACACTGGCGTGGGGATAAAATTTCATATTGCCCTAAAGACTCCAACATCTTGCTTCAGATACAGATCTACATTCTTCCGCGAGTTTTTTGTGCTCCTGGGAACCTCGCATCGCCCGCATTCCTGGAGCGTATGGGAAGGTGGGCTTCTAATCGCTATAGAAATGGAATGGAAACGAGAGAGCGGTCAACCGACATGACGAGCGCCCGGCCGGTGCCTGGAGGAGATCTCCTTACATATTTTGGTATACAACACCATTTTCGAAGCCGCAATGGGAACTTCCACCGTGCCACAGAAACGCAGTTCCCACACACAAACCCAACTCCTTACACAGTAAACGCAAGTCCAGGTCTGAACATCCACAGCCCGAGTAGGCTATCAAGTTTTGAAGTAAGCTCTATTTAAATAATTGAAAAGATTAAACTGACGCATATTGTATTATAAATAGGCTACTGATTAATTTTAAAGAAAAGCATTATTATTTTGCTCTAATTTCATTAATGACTAGGCATAATATATGTTGCTTTTGAAAAACTATTTTAATGAAATTTTTAAGATCTAAAATTGCATGGTTTGTTTCTAAACCCTGCTATTTTGCTCAAAAATCTATTTTTACCCAACACCATGATAACAGCTCACACCGGACGCTATAATATATATATATATATTTTCTATTTTAAGATGTGAACATAACAGGCCAACCAATTTCAATGTTCACTCATAATTAAGATATTAATTTTATTAAATACAAAAATTACTTATATATATATATATATATATATATATATATATAAAGGGTGCGTCAGAAAGAACGGATGGATTTCAAATTATCGATACGCAACGAGGAGAGAGATATAGTGAGGGGGACCACGACTGTTGGGTCAGCCATAGAATGCAGTTTCAGTTGAGAACATGGTGTTGGTCTGGTGTACAACGTGCTTTCATCGTAGAGACATTTTTGAAAAATTAAGAGTCTGTGATCGCCACTCAGGACTCATTTCGACATCGGATGTCACGCTAGGATTCCAACTCGGAATACAATTTTGCGGTGGGTGGCTTCATTTCGTATCACAGGTTCAACATTAAAGAAGAAATCACCTGGACGAAATTCTATTGCACTGAGATTGTCCGAGGCTGCGGTAAGATCTCGCGCCCTGCGACTTCTTTCTTTGGGACCATTTGAAGGCGTAAGTTTGTAAACATCGATCACATACACTGGACGAACTGAAGACAGCGATTCGTGAAGAAATCGTGGCAATTGCACCAGCTATGACTGTGAAAGTGATGGCGAACATCAGAAAACGCCTCGATGCCTGTATTGAAAGCCAAGGACATCATATGGATAATGTTGTTTTACATAAATAAACTGCATGTATTGGTGAATATGTTGATAACAATAAATTTTTGATTTGATGAATCTTTACAATTTTCTTGCCATGTGAAATCCATCCGTTCTTTCTGACGCACCCTGTATAAGGTAAAAAGACAATCTAATGATAAAATACAAGAAAATAAAAACGTATAAAGATGAATAGGAACAACAAAGTCTATTTTATTATTTATTAACTATATATATTTTTATATGCAACTATACTATAAAGATACTATACCTGACATTTGTACAGCATGCTATTATATGTTAACCCGGATACCGAAAGAAAATTAGTATCCGTTGCAACGTGTAAAACTCTGCTACATAGTGCGTATTTGTTCTACTTCGTATTTTATATAATGTTCCGCGCCGTGGCGTCGTTGTCTAAGGCATCCTGCTTAGGACTCGCGTTACGGAATGCGCGCTGGTTCGAGTCCTCACGGGGGAAGAAATTTTCTCATGAAATTTCGGCCAGTGTATGGGACCGGTGTCCACCCAGCATCGTGATGCACTTGGTGAGCTACGATAGATAGCGAAATCCGGTTGCGAATGCCAGCTATAACGGCTGGGGGGGGATCATCGTGCTAACCACACGATAACTTCATTCTGGTTGGATGATCGTCCACCTCTGCTTCGGCATGTGGGCGTGAGGCCAGCAGCCGGCTGGTCGGTCTGGGCCCTTCACGGGCTGTAGCGCCACGGATTATTATTATTTTATATAGTGAGAAAATAAAAAGCAACGACCTGGATTTTATTAATATATTAATTTCTTTATTTATATTATTTATTTATTTATTTACTTACATCTGTCTGTCTATCTATTACCTACTTACCCATCCATCTACCTATTTATTTATTTGTTTGTTTATTTATTTAAACGAAGTTATAAATATAAATACAAATTAATTTAAAAATAAAAAATACAAATACAGTGGACTCTCCTAAGTTCGACAGAACAGAATTGAAAGTTCAGTCCAATAAGGGTAATGGGTGTGGCAGGTGAAATGAATACAAATTTTTATTGATTATCCATCAACGAATACAGTACTGTACTTGCATTTCCTGACCGCCCCGAGACTTGTGTATGCGCTTCTAGTACCACAGTGGGTTTCGACAGTTCCGTCTCACAAACGGCACAATTCTCAAACAGAAAAAGAAGAGGTCATTAATTTAAAACCAGTTATCAATATGGATGTCCTAATCAATAAAATATTGTTTTCCTTTAACAAAAGTATCACTACAAGACACAGAACCAATTCCCATTCAAATGGCAAATCAATTTCTTAGTGCCCGTATAGGGACGTGTCTAATTCTCCTACGTAAGCAGTCGAACTATAGGATGTCGAACTTAAGAGCTTCGACTATATTAGTGATTGACATTCTCATTACAAAAGTTTTTTTTTTTTTTTCAGAATATTCTAGATCAGCCGTGGCGAAAATGTAGTTGTGCGCCGAGCCACTGTGTAACCTGCAACGTGCATAGCACGGAGGGAGGCGGACACCCGAAGGGGAAGTGAAGCAACTGTCTGACTTATTAACGGATTTTCATTTTCCTTACGTCAAGCACTTAAATATAATTTTATACAGTACAAGGCTACAAACTAATGTTTAGTACGTGTAACGAAGAAAGAAATGAACAATATCACAACCTAAAATTAACTGTCTTCAGAATGTCTCTGCGACAAAGTTTCAAAATCAGGAATTATGTCACTGCCAGTAGTAGTTGATCACGAAGGTATTTGTCTGTCAGTCGTGATCTAAATTTGGTTTTTACTATTTTCATTGTTGAAAATAATTTTTCACAAACGTAAGTTGTAGCTAACATGGCTTCAACAGAGCAAGCGAAAGAACGAAGCTTCAGATATTTTTTGGCAAAGATTTGAAAAGTTCAACATCTGTCAAGTCCTTACATCTGGCTTTCATTTGACATCACATAGTAAATCAGTTAGTTCAAATTGAAGAGCTAACCGCATTATTCGTACATCTGCTGAAAAAGGTTCGACGTACAGAGGAGATGATGATGATGATGATGTGATGATGATGATGATAATAATAATAATAATAATAATAATAATAATAATAATAACAACAACACTTAACCTTTTAATGTTTCATCAGTAACATGTAGTAACTTATAATGCCGTTTTATGTTATACAACCGTTTCCTCGTAATACTTGTGAACAAATCATACACTTAAAATTCTCATCATATTGTCAGCAAAAAAATGTGTCCTCCTATCCTACTTGAAACTTTCGTTTTTGTAGAGGTACATGGTTTCGAGAGAGACATTGCGGCGATACGCCACTCGCAGGTCAGAGACAAATACAAATGGAACGGAGTTTGACTCCAGTGAGTGCGAGGGTGGGGGTTGTGGGAGGTAGGAAGCAAGGGAAATGCACAGCTATCATTGCGAGCCACAATGTGCTCGTGAGTCGCCACGGCTGTTCTAGATTAATACAATGCGTTGCATTTCTTCTTTTATTATGATAAATTGAAAAGCGCAAAACGTTTAAATTCAGACGACGGCGTTCTGCTAAATTTGTGTAATTCATTTCACTTTTGCGGATAACGTTCGCGACATCGAAATATTCCCAGTCGCGCCGTCAAGTTGCCACACCTGTAGGCTATGCGATCGAAGTACACAAGCAACGTAAAACCCCGGATAACCGCCTCCCGCTCAACCGTCTGCGCGGCAGTGCAGCATGGCCCGGGAACCCAAGCGGAAGCGCGTGGTGCTCAGCATCGCTGACAAGCTGGAGATCATATCCCGCCTGGAGGCGGGGGCCAGCGTCGCCGCTGTGGCGGGCGAGTACGGCCTGGGCCTCACCACTGTCAAGGACTTGCGGCGCAATAAGGACCGTCTGCGCCAATTCGCGAACACCTACGATGCAGGTGGCGTCTCTGCTCGCAAAACGCTCAAGCTACCAACCGACACCAATCTCGAAGTTGCTGTATACAGGTGGGTCATTCCATGCAAAAAAGTGATGTCTCAAAAGTTAAAAATATTGAAGTAGGTTACAGTAGAACTTCAATCATCCGTCACCCTATTAACCAATTGTCGGATTATCCGACTTTTTTTCTAGCTCCTTTTCTTTTTTCTTCCTTTTTTTCCTGCAGAAAAAATATGAAAGTTATGTTTCTGCGTAGTTTTTATAGGTATGGTTATTACCAAAGCTCGGAAGTTGGGGACTTGTGTCTTTGAACGTGGCTAAGCGACCGGACTTCAATGTCAACAAACTCCCGCTTCCAGCACGTAGGTACTGTCAGGTCTGCTATAAAAGTGGTTCCTGGCTGGAACAACATAATGATAATATTATGATAGGTTGAAACATCTAATTTTATAGCATATATATATATATATATATATAAATAAACATGCAAAATACATCAAATTTACAGTTCTGCTCTGTACATTTCATTACAGTGTATGACTACATGCATTCGAAGATTTTCGAACCCATAAATTCTTCGTCTGTTAGTTAAACATGATTTGAAACGAAGGAAACTTATTTCCACGTCACATGAAGTGACGGGAGCAAACTTTAATTTTTTTATTTTATTTATTTTAACTAGCTACCTAGTGAGTACAAATTGCATTTATAAAATAAAAATGTTTCTAGTCACTACCGTAAGAGTCAGGCTCGTGTACGGTGTGGTCTTAGTGAATAATATAACATAAAATTTACAAGGACAGTTTACTAAATACAGTAATTAACTTAATTCAAACCAATAAGTACAACACAAGAACAAGAATAAAGAAGAAAGGGAAAACGAGAGAAAAATACACATTTAATATAAATTGACAATCCGACAGAAGCCAGATATTCAATAAAAACATGAATATAGTCGATAGAAATAAAAGATAAAAAAGTACATTTGTTACTATTATATATCATGGATAATTTTACAAAATTCTTTTTGAAAAGTTTCAATTTTAAAAAATTTCAAATTTGGAAAATGGTTTGAAATTTTATTATAAAGTCTTGGGCCTAAATAAAATACTGAATATTTCACTGTCACTGTTTCCTGTTCGATTTTCAGCAGATCTCGTATCTGAGAAAGATAAGTATATCCTAAATTTTTCTCGCAAATAGTTTTCAATTAGTGTATCACTACTAGGGAAGGTCCCTCTACGACTTGATCCATGGCTATGGACAAATTCTCCATCAATTTAAAGGACTGCAATGTCTTTCAATGAATGCCCGTTTCCAGCTCTAGTTTATGTGTGGTACAACTTACAAGATATAAACTCTGCATTAGAAGAAAATAATGTATCTCCTCAGAATTCCTCCACGAAATTCTGTACCTAAAATTTAAGAAATGCATTTTCAAACTTCCATAACACCCATTCGAATAACACGTATTTTCTAATTCCTCAAACAGACCGTTTACCTGTAATTCTCTTAATGTCATTGGCTTCGACGTGACACAGTTTATTCGTTCGTCTTCTTGCCATTCGATGTGACCACTTTCTTAGTACAAACGACTGTCCCTGAGCACTTGCAGCGTGAGCTTTGTGTACGTTATGCCTGTAACCTTACTCAAGCACACGACACACAAGTCCCCAAGATCCGAGCTTTGGTTATTACAAGCCTTTACCCTTACAAGTATGACAGTATGTAATAGGAATGCTTTACTGTCGGCACCACAAAATAGTCATTGCCCGCTTTCAAAGAAGTTATCCCAAGAACTTCCGCAAACCCCTGTATTAGGCCTATTCTTTCTTTATCCTTACTATTCGAGTGGCCGTATTGTACAGGGACATCATTTTATTTTTACTTCAATTTTTATTGTACCTGAGTTTTTCAATGTACTTCACTCCCACCCCTTCTACTAATGAAGTTCCAACTCCACACAGAACCAAGGCCGCAGATAGTAAGCACTACTGAGTTACTGAGTATAGTACGTTCCAGAAATATGTTCGCGTTTTCCAGTGACGAAAGAGCTTTCAATATTGAATCATATTTTCGCACAGGTACTGTCCGTTTGCCTACGTCGCATCCCGATTTCCCCCACCTGCTTCTGCTAGCCCCTCTGTAAAAGCTGGACTGTCTTAGCTCTTTTCTGAAAACATTAATTTCTGTTAGTAATTGGACGTTTACGTAATATACAGCCGTTTAATTTAACTTAAATAAAAGGGCCTCGTTAAGTAATTAACTGTCACGTGATTTCCTCCCTTTCTACAATCCTGCGGCATAACCACTTGGACGGACAGTAGATAGCATATCTGAGTAATTTTATATTTTCGGGTCGGGCAGAAGTGAAGATTGAATGTACAGTACTTAGGGTAGGTACAGAATTATTTCAACATGAGTTACTAGTACGAAGGACGAAACTGGCAATTGGAATTAGATGCAATAATCTATAGTGCGATAATATGCACAAAAGAACTGAATCCTGTATCGAAATGAACGGCCACCATTTTCAAAATTGTGTTTAAATATTCATATTATGATTATTTTTCAATTTAACTTCTTTCTCTATATTGTACGCTAATGTGCTGTAGACAGTATAATATACACTGCATAATGAATACGTTCGCATGGATAACTCACTTCGTGAGTAAAAACACTTATTCTTAATACAGTACTGTACTTTGATTAAAGAAAAACCTAATGAAAATTATCAAACTCAAAATCGCGATATTTCCTAGTTTACGTAAATGGATGAACCACTTTTCTTCCTTCCTATACGTAGTAGAGTGATTTGTGTTTTACGCCAGTATCATCGAACTCCAGTCTTGGAGGGGGGAGCAAGCGGTGTTTCCGGTTCTCTAAAGGTATAGACAGGTTAATATTAAAAATGTTAGTAAAAATAAAATGATGTCCCTGTATAACTTCTATGCAAACTGTCTTCCGCAGTTGTAAAAGAAAACGTATTGTGTTAATTACTGAAAAAAAAAATACAAATAATTGAGAGGCTTGGGATAAGAGAAACTGTACGCGATTTAATAAAAACATAAGGATAAAGTGCATAAAGTATGTGAATCTACAACATGAGACATACTATTCCTATCTTTCCGCAATCATCAACCATCAATCCTCGGCCCTTAAAAGCCCGTCGTTGACAACCGAACTTTTAGTAAACTCTGAACGACTACATAGCATGTTAAACACAAGAACACGAAGTAAATTACGAAATTGTAGGCTGAAGTATTATGCACTTAATTTATGAAAATATTTTATGGTACGTATTATCCGATTTTTTCGATTAACGTTCAGTCCAGCCCCTTCATTACCACGGATAATAGAGGTTCTACTGTATTTTTGTATGTTCCAAATATGAATTTCATTCTATAGGTCTATTATATTTATATTCTTCATAGTTTGGCAGCAATCAGCAATTAAAATATTGGTTTAGCAAAGAAGTTTTCATTCATTGAAGTTTTCTTACTATGTACAAGATGATGGAAAAGTGATTGCAATGCAATTCGAAAAAGGAGAGCCTAGTTTTTAAATGTCCTCAAAAAAAAAAAAAAAAAACATAATTCTTTAAATAGTTACCAGCCGTAAAATAATTTTAAAAAATACAGAACACAAAATGCAATTCATTTTTACGGACGAAATAACATGTGTTTAATTCTTTAGGGTATATTGATTCCACTGTGAAAATTTCAGAGTGTTGACTTAAATATCATGTCAGTTTTTAATAAAAATAACTCACCGGAACAAAGGAGTTCAGCAGGTAGGATTTATTTTTTATTTGTTTTAGAATTATTTTGGTTTTTATAGGGTTTTGTTTTATTATTAATGATATAGCTTATTTTATTATTTATATGTAAAGGTTTAATATAACTAACAATAATAATTGCGTACCATTAATTATGTTTTTATATTAGTAGAAGAGAAGTATGACGAACGCTACGACCGCCACACATAGCAAGCGATTTTCAACCATCACAACAAAAATTAATAATTTTATTCATTTAATTATTCACAGGTTTTCTTTAGATAAAGTCATAAAACTTGGGAGATGGATTAAGAATAAGATTTTCTTCAATATAAATTAAATTCGCATGAATTTAAATTGTTGCATTCGAATATAAAACTATTTATTTTTTTCAATGAGGTGTTTTATGAGCATCCCTTAATATTATTCGAATTTGTATTTAGGGTATTAAAATATGGTTGTTCAGGTTTACAATGGTGTCTCTTTAGTTTCCACGACACTTTATATAGAATGTCTACGATATTTTAAATGATGGATAACATGTAACTGCCATCCATTTTCAGTCATCCGTATAACTAAAATAAGGTGGGTGCTCCTGTTATGGCCATGTTCCTATTGTGGGTTAGTTAACCAAAAAATCCGCTAAATTGTAGCAGCATCCAATGGAAGGGCATCCTGGTATGTCACTTGATCGTTTTCCATCCAGTCAGGTTGAGCAATATGGCGTCAGTTGCCTGTTTTGCGGTTTTCATGTGACCTCTTCTTATTTTTCTCTGGTAAGTCTCCTTTGTTTTATGCATGTTTTTCAAAGACTTGTTTCATGAAAACCATCGTACTTCATTCAGTTTTTAATGTTCTGTTGATTGGTGTTGTAGTTGATGGAGTATCTTTTACGAGTTGTTCATAATCAAACGATTTTCGTGAAAGCTTACCTGCTCCTGATATGGCCATATCAAATGCACCATGTCCATATCAAGTTCATTTCACTTTTATTTTTTCACCTGACAAATTTACATGCCTTATAGCTGGGATTACGCAAAAATTTTGTATTTTAAGAAAAGCAACTTAATTTTTTATGGAAAACCCTGTTTTGACTACACTTTTGAATTATAAAAAAGATGATTAAGTGTCATTTTTATTCATTTTACACCAAAATTATTTAATTTTAACACAACTGCGCTATCAAACTGAAAACAATCACGATTTGTGGAACATGGAACAAGGGTGGCCATACCATGTGCACATGTTCCTGATATGGCCACTAGGTAGACTTTTGGAATTTGGGACTTTTTGGACAATTAAGGTTATTTTTATGGGGAAAGGAAATTGTTTTAAGAAAGTCCATTAGACTGAGAACGAGTAAGAAAAAAGTGGTTTACATTTTTTTTCAAAATGACGGCTAGAAAAATTCTCAAACCTTAGCATGGCCGTATCAGAGACACCTACCTTATTAATTATATGGCGGTCATAGTTGGCAGTTTAATTTATTTTTATTATATTAAAAGCCCAAAAAAATTCATGACATCACTGGCATATTCTTAAAATTTTGTATCGAATGACACAGGTGGTACATCCAGCAACGGGCAACCGGCGTCGCGGTGCGAGGTGTTGACATCCAAGCCGCCGCTGAGCGTCTGGCAAAACAATTGAAGATCCCGAACTTCAGCGCCAGCTGCGGCTGGCTATGGAGATTCCGCAACAGGCATTCAATCACCAAAGAAGGACACGGTAAGAAAGCTTTGGAGTTTTTCAACAAGCAAGCCGAGGTCGAAAGCCACACCCTCAGGAAGAATATCGAAGAAGTTAAAGAAGAAGAGGAAGAAGACGACAAAGCAACACCAGAAAAATTGGCAGAGGTAAGGGCACATGTTGATGAAGTCGTCAATTTCATAGACTCGTCAAGCGATCCTGCTTTGGAAGCCTATGGCGTGCACTTCAGAACCTTCAAGGAGTTGATTATTTTAAGAGAGAAGCAAGCGATAAGTCAAAGCAATATGCATGGCTTCTTTAAACCTCCACCCGTCTCAAAATCGGTGGCTCGTGAATCGGGCGATGAGCAAAACCATCCTTCCACTTCTAAAACAGTGTCACGATCAAACAAGGACAATAACCGAAATATTTCTGATGTTATAAAAACAGAAACTGAATGAAATGTGGTTTATTTACATGTTCTGTGCATGGGATAAAATATTCCGGCCAGTGAGGCGAATTCAAACCAAGACCATCGCATTATAATAAGTGCCTAGTGTGGTGTAAAAACAAGAATGAAGACGAAACGAATCAGAGAACAAGTACTCAGGAGCGGCGCCAGCATTTTTAATCTGGAGGAGGGGGCCTTCGGGTGAGTTAACAATACGGCCAGTTTCAATATCTTATCAAAAAACAATCGCAACACTCACAAAGCGGGACAGGGACGAAAGCTTCTTTCAAAGGCCGCTAAATTTCTTAATTTTTATTATGGTCTATATTTTTTTTTTTGCATTTTTCACACTTTCATGTATTCTAAAATGTAGGCCTATATCAATCTATATGAGCCAGGCTTCGAGACTTCGGCCCCGATAGAGGAGTTCAGTGGGAAATCCGCATAACGGCGTACTGAGTATAGTGGTGAAGCGTACAGTGGGTGGGGGTACTGTAGAATGAATGCCAACAAATACGCAAAGGAAAACGATCTGGATTTGAAGGTTCTGACGAATAATTTGGTTTTCATACAAATCTGTTTTTAAACTGTGTCTGAAACTATTACACGGTTAGAAAAGTCAGAGCAAGAGATGCCGGAAGCCCTCAAATTAGTTGATGAAATGACACAGAGAATTAGACACCAAGTACACCGGTTACTGAACGTGTAAAACAGAAGCGGAAATCAATTTTGTGTAAAAATAACGGGTATGGAACATTTTGTAATATATTAGCAAATTAGTGGACACAGAGTCACCCGAGAATAAAGGACTGCAGCTTTTCACTGTGTTTGGCAGATAACCGAAAAAAGATTTACGTTAGAGACACTGAAAATGTATATTGTAGTACATTGCAATTCGGTACTGTAACTGCATTTCCTAAAGACGACCAATAGAATAAATGAAGAAATTAAAATTGTTACATGTTTATTTCCACCATTAACACTGTGTATAATTAAACACAAATGCTTATAAAAGACAGGAGAATAAATGCTTTTCACATTCTTTTGAAAATGTCATTGTGTAATGTATATTTACTTTCTGAATGTGCATGTGTGTGTTTCCCCATACTACCGTACTCTATTCTAAATAGCAACGTTGTTACCTCAACACATCTCTACCTTTCACTACCTGCAGCGAGTCAACAACCTATAGTACATGTAGAGTAAACTTATTTTATCGGGTTCCAAGTCTCGAAGACTGTGTATGACACAAAGAAGAGTTGACTTTGAATGTGTATCCTTGTTAATGAGCCAAGGACCCAAAGGTTACCGAGGAATGGCAGAGTTTTTTACGATATGCCACTGTCAACTCTTTCTTCGTTGTGCCCACAACAATGAAATTGTTTTGACTATTTCGTTTATATGACGTCATTCCATTTTCGGCCAATGAAGTGTAATGAAATTTTGAATTTCAACCAATCATACACCGCGATAATATCTGCAGCTCGATTTTATCACTATCAATTTATCGCATAGTCGTTCTTTTGTTTAATCAGTGTCGCCAACTGTTTTCACGTAAATCGATGAGCATGAATCCATTGCACTGAATAAAATGCGAAATCCTACTTCCACAACTACATCTTCATCTTCTAATTCCATGTCCATTGTATCTAAAGAAAATGACACTCCTTCATAACAACTGTTCATTTAATTAATGTATTAAACAGGTTATTTGTAGAGAGAGAGAAATAAATCGTCCGGCCTTAATTAAGGATGACCACGAGGATCCAGAAATTAATAGCAAATAAAAATGTATTTAATTAAATATGAGTACCGTCAATCGGGCATAATTTACACAAGGGGGGTAACTTTACACATTTCTAGAAAAATGGTGTATAACAGTTTTAATAATGGCACACACTTCAGTCTACCACACATAATATGTGCTGCTGCCACATAGAATCAGTTCCACGGAGTTGCTACACATTGTCTGTAATGTGCTGCCTTCTAAACATTTTTTCTAGAAATGTATAAAGTTACCCCCCTTGTGTAAAGTATACCCGGTTGACGGTATTGTTATAAAAATAAAATGTAATAATTAAGCACCACTGATTATCAATTATAAAATAAAATCTTAGAAGATGACTTTAAAATTATACTTATAAATAAAAGATTTTATTTAAAATTAGCATATCCTTAATTAAGGCCTTCTGAGTGGTATAAATGAAATTGTATAATCTGCAGGGAATCTTCAAGAAATTTGCGAGATGCTTTTTTGAATTTAAAACGATGATATTGATAATTGTTTAAAAAATTATATGTACATTTTGGTAAAGAACTCCGAGCACCAAAAAATAAACCTGTCACTGACCAATTGAAGAGAGGGATGTTATACTCGGCACTAAGGTAGGGAATACAAGGTTCATAAATGGCCCTCTTTTCCTGATCAACCTGATGAGTACAGTTGGATCTATGATAATAGCCTTTTGTTGTTGCCTGTTTATTGCTATTATATCCGCTCTTCTGTGAGAGTCGTCTTCAGAAATACAGTGGATCTCTTCATGAACTTCCCAACCCTTGTTCCGAAGAAGACAGGCGATAGCTCCACGGACTCTATGATGCCTGTTGTTACGCAATAACTCTCCTTTCCGACAAAAGCCCAACACGTGGCCAAGAGTTTCTGTCTCGTTGCAGCCAGGTTGACGGCTGATGATTTCAGCAGATAATGAAAACGTATTTCTGTTATAATAACAAGAGAGAAGCGCAGTACATGTAATTAACATTTTTAAACCTGTATTTCGCTTTTCTCAATTGGCATTACTGAATAACATTCAATTTCCTTATGCAAATCTGGCTTTCAGGTAGAAGCTCCCTGTGAAGCAGGCTTGAATAATTTCAAGGGAAAAGTTGTTCCGGGGCCGGGCATCGATCCCGGGACCCTTCGTTTAGCGCACGAATGCTCTACTGACTGAGCTACCCCAGGAATCATGCACGACACCGTCACAATTCTTCCCTTTATATCCACACAACTCAAATGGGCTGACAAGATGCCAGAAACCCAATTTTGAGTGCACACAATTCTGTTTAACTTTAAATTGTGGCTTTCTGTTAACGTACCTATAATAGCGAATATATTATGCAAATCTGAGTGACCAAGAGTTAAATAAAGACATCATACTACACTCCAGGCAGGGGTGAAACATTTCACAGTTAACTTCTGGAAAGGCTTTGAGATTAACCTGACATGCTTTCAGACGGATAGCTGAAGCGTGATATAGCAATTCATCTCCATCGTGTGCCCAAGTTACGAAAGCATGAAACTCCTCCTCTGTATCTTAAAATACGTACAATCACGACATGGTGCACAGTCACGATTCTGAAGTACTTTTACTTTATTATCCCCGAGGTGGAAGAATCACTACCAATTAAAATCCTTTCACATTTTGATTTAATAGCCCTTTGAAACTACAGAAGCTATTCAATGTCGACGATGATCATTACTATCATTATTATTATTATTATTATTATTATTATTATCAATAATTTATTTTTTTATACTTTGTATGTCTCATTTATTTTGACCTGCTGTTCACATTTTATTATGCTTTTTCCCTTCTTTCTGTATATTATATATTATGTCTGATTTCTACTTACTTGTTGTTTACATTATATTATTACAGTGAAACCTCTCCTTACGGACACCTCCAAGATACGGACACTCCTCATATACGGACAGATTTTTATGTCCGAACTTAAATAATATAGAAATAATGATAAAATTAACTCTCGTTTACGGACGCTCTCAGACACGGACAGGGACAACTGTCCTAAAGCTTGCTTTACCTCCTGACTGCGGACAGAACTTGGATTTCAAGACCAAATGTGTTACAAAAATGAAAAATTTAGTTTTGAGAACTGTACAGAATTCCTCAACATGAAAGAAGATTAAGGGTCTCGTAGGGTACCACTAGCCCAGTCGGCTAACCTTTGTTAGCTGAAAGCGGGAGGATAAACAAAGTCATTAAATTTAACCTGTCTGATGGGTCCAAGGTTTCCGCGATCGTGAAATTGTATTAGACACATGCTAGGGTTGTACGATTATTCTCTCCACTTCAATCAGTTGTTCTGTTTCGAGAGACATGGCACCGGAACGTAAAGGTTAAATTACAGTACTGCATAACTGCAGACCTACAATAAAATTGCATGGCACAGTACTGTATTTTCCTTTTTCGGTCTTATCTACTGTAGTTCAAAGTTGCAAAGAATTTCCTGTAGTACAGTATACTGTATTTAGAATTAAACTACAGCAATACATTTCATTTAAAGCGTGAAGAGATACATAATGCATATTGTGACAGCGACGTGAGATTCGAACTCACGACCAGCGTCCCGCAAGAAAGCAGATCGCGCGGTGACGGCGCGCGGCGGAGAGAAGTAAGGGGAAAGGGCCTACGCGGCGAGAGAGTGGAGAGAGAGAGTGCGCGCGCATCTGGTGCTGGTAGAGAGGAGAGGGCTCTGGATTTTTCTGGAGTGCCATCTCTAGAGACGCGTGGAACTTTCGAGGCTACGTCGCTGTGGTTATAAATTACGGACGCGAAGGAACGACAGCAGTTTTTCAGTTGATTAATCAGCCAGTCAGTGACTAAGCCAGAGCAAGCAAGCCAGTCTTGTGTACCGGAGTTCGACTCGAGTGTGCGTCCGCAACTGTTGTCAGCATCCGAGGGACCTGAGTTCGAGTGCAGTGGACCGCAGTTGGAGGGACCTGAGTTAGAAGAACTGTGAACTGAGAACTGACAGTTCTGATTTGTAAATAGTGCTTTGTAAATATTAGTTAAGATTAACAGTTCATTCTTGTTCGTAATAGTCCAAGTAAATTGTCATTGCCGTCAGTGAAGTGCTATAACGAATACTGTGTTGAGTGAAAATTCTGTTGTTGACGAGAGAGTTTAAGGTGAATTATAGAAAGGAATTACTGTTGTGACGAATAAATTACATTGTTGTTACTAATAAAATTTACAATATTATAAATTTACTGTTAGATTGGAGAGTCTCCCTCTCAATAAAGGACACCTCCCAGATGCGGACAGATTGTTACGTCCGTTCGATGTCCGTAAAAGAGAGGTTTCACTGTATTACCTTATTCATAAGTAATTGATTAACTAGCGAACTTACTCGTGTCAATCATGTAAGTCTGTGCGGCTTACAGCTGTTTCGGTGCTTCATCACACCATCCTCAGAGCCTACTAGATCTCGGCTTCATGTCATCTCGAACTTCTCTGCCTGTTGTGTGGGTGCGTTTGATTGTTGAAAGGTGTTGAAAAGTGGAGTCAAATAGTGTGTGTACTGATATTGATCTGTGTGAGTACACACACACTATTTGACTCCACTTTTCAACAATCAAACGCACCCACACAACAGGAAGAGAAGTTCGAGATGACGCCGAGATCTAGTAGGCTCTGAGGATGGTGTGATGAACCACCGAAACAGCTGTAAGCCGCACAGACTTACATAATTAACACGAGTAAGTCCGCTAGTTAATCGATTACTTATATTCAAGTGTTAAGAGTAGTGTACGCAAGATTCAAAATGGATTATCTTATTCAATTTTGTGTGTAAAATTGTAGTGTACTTTGTAAATTTGTAGAGTTTTTTGTAACGCAGTTTTACTCCAGGTTGAGTGTTAGAGAAGGCCGTATGGCCTTTAACTCTGCCAGGTTAAATAAATAAATAAATAATAATTTTTATTATTATGATATGATATGATATGATATGATATGATATGATATGATATGATATGATATGATATGATATGATATGATATATCATATATGTTATATCATCGTTGTTCCAGTAATAACTCCAAAGTGCAAAATATAAAATTTTTCAGTAGGAAGAAAAAACACATTTATTCATCCTATGGCAGTCGTACATAGAATACTGTGAATTCTTACATTTTCGAAACAAAGAAATATAATTACATATAGGAGATTTTATTTGCTGTATCATTACTTAAGTTATTTAATAGAGCAAAAATCTGAAAATCGATAAATATGTCACATAGGAGTTATTGCAAGAACAACGACGATATGGTATGATATGATATGATATGATATGATATGATATGATATATCATATATGTTATATCATCGTTGTTCCAGTAATAACTCCAAAGTGCAAAATATAAAATTTTTCAGTAGGAAGAAAAAACACATTTATTCATCCTATGGCAGTCGTACATAGAATACTGTGAATTCTTACATTTTCGAAACAAAGAAATATAATTACATATAGGAGATTTTATTTGCTGTATCATTACTTAAGTTATTTAATAGAGCAAAAATCTGAAAATCGATAAATATGTCACATAGGAGTTATTGCAAGAACAACGACGATATGGTATGATATGATATGATATGATATGATATGATATGATATGATATGATATGATATGATATGATATGATATGATATGATATATGATATGATATGATGATATATTAAATGATGATATGATGTATGATATGGTATGGTATGATATGTTATATGATACAATAGCTTATTTTACGACGATTTATCAACATCTTAGATTATTTAACGTCTGAATGAGATGGTGATAATGCAGGCGAAATGAATCCGGGGTTCGGCACCGATAGTCAGTCAGCATTTGCTCATATTGGGTTGAGGGAAAACCCTGGAAAAGACCTCAAACAGATAACTTGCCCTAACCGGGAATCGAAGCCGGGCCATGATGATATGTATTATATGCCACCAGCAGAGTCTCAGTGTAACGAGAAAGACTCGTGCTCAGAGATAGCGTTCGAGAGTAGGTTCGAATCCCACTTGGAATGATTACCTGGTTGGGGTTTTTCGAGATTTTTCCAACTATAAGACGAATGTCAGGTAAGACTACGACAAATCTCGGACTCATTCCGTCAATTATCACCAAATCCACCGCCGACAGATGACCTCATAGTTGATACAGAGTCGTTAAATAACCGATGAAAAAGTATATATACTATGGCGATATGATATATGGTATGATATGATATATATGATATGATATGATATATGATATGATATGATACATGATATGATATATGGTATTATATGGACTGAAATAGTCAAATGGAATACTCGGAAAAAAAATCCCTGTACTTTCATTTTGTTCATTGTGAAAACAATTTAATTCTTGCTAAGCTTATAAATTTTAACAGCATATTCTTCAATTTACAGGATTCTTTATACCTCTTGTAATTTTAATCCTAAGTGAGATAACTAATCATCAAAAACATTTGGCATTTCTTCGTTTAATGACCTCTGTAAACTACCAAGTGTATTACAAAATACGGTGTGATGAATTTAACATGAAGCAACAAAAAGGTAAAAGCAGAGAAAACTTAAGTATTCGAAGAAAACCTACTCAACTGTTATCTACCACAAATCTCATAAGCGAATCTCGTGAAGCGAATAAAAAATAATACTTCATTTCATGTTAAATAATGTATGATGAGGTGGTTAAAATTACGCCTCATAACACCACATCAAAAATGTTGAGGTACAATATAATGACTGTTATTGAGTATACTCTCCTACCTACCAAACGTAAGGTGATTGCTTCAAGATAGATTTAGGGAGTTATCGTTACCACCTGTCCTCATTATAAAATACTAAGTAAAGCACAAACCGTGGGCAATCTACCAGCCATTATTGGTAATCATTTTGGAGTTAGTTGTGTAAACATGAAGAATCCTATTAAGACATTCTGTCGAGATTGTAATCAAGAGATGCTGTATTCCATACAAACTACTTCTAAATTGCTGAGAAAATTAATCTGAAATTACAAAAATGTTTGAGTTCATTTCCACTGTAACGTAGGCTACTTACAATTATTTTTCCTTCTTCTAATAGTATCACCCTCTGCAGGTACCATGCCAAGTCAGTTCAATTTTCTTGGAAGCAAAGACTATCGTTTTATTTAAGGGCAATGTCCTTACGGGTAAAAAATCCTACTGGGCAGGAAATTAAGTACAGCAGAATCCCTCTTATCCGGCACTAAAGGGACCAGGCTAGTTCCGGATACGAGATTTTGCCGGATAATTGAATAAATATCCCTATTTCATGGTGCCAAATGTTGAAACTGCAGCCTTGTGAACCTTATTTCTCTATCTCTTGCCCGTAACAGAATAAACATAAAAACTGTGTGGATTTTACTTATTAAAACACATCACACAACACAAATAATACAATAATTCCAGGTTCGAATATTCACTGAAAATTAAAGTTCGTGTGATCTTCCTAATGTGGCAACACTGATGGTCCGAATATGACTAAATAAAGTGTGTTGATTTTCTTTATTAAAACACACCACACAACACAACTAATACACTAATTTTTGGGTTTGAATATTCACTGAAAATGAAAATTTGTGTGAACTTCCTAATGTGGTAACACTGACCACCTGAACATAGCTAAATAAATTTAATATTAAAAACTGTGTGGATTTTCTTTATTAAAACACACCACACAACATACCTAATACACTAATTTTTGGGTTTGAATATTCACTGAAAATGAAAATTTGTGTGAACTTCCTAATGTGGCAACACTGACCGCCTGAACATAGCTAAATAAATTTAATATTAAAAACTGTGTGGATTTTCTTTATTAAAACACACCACACAACACACCTAATACACTAATTTTTGGGTTTGAATATTCACTGAAAATGAAAGTTCGTGCTAACTTCCTAATGTGGCAACACTGACGTCCTGAACATAGTTAAATAAACATAAAACTGTGTGGTTTGTCTTTATTAAAACACATCACACAACACAAATAATACACTAATTTTAGGTTCGACAATTGACTGAAAATGAAAGTTCGTGCGAACTTCCTAATGTGGCAACACTGACGGGCCAGATTGTGGCAGATTCAAAAACCTTTTTCTTGGTCCAGTCAAAAGTGCCGTTGTTTTGGTATTGCTGGTTATTTGGATGCCGGTTACGAGGGATTTTACTGTATAAACATAGGACTTAATATTACAGTATAGAAAATTGCTTATTTAAACACAACTCGTATGGACTTCTTATATAAATATGTTTCAACTAGGAAAATTCATTGTTGTACTGCATATCTAACTATGATTGGAAATACGTCTTTCTCAACACAGTTCAGAACCAGAAACCCCCAACAAACTATCAGACAGCAACTTTTTGGCTCAGTAAGAATACTAGTAACTTAGATTCGGCCCGCTCTATGTAATACAGAATTACCTCTTTAAATAATACTCATAATGGGCAACTATGGTTCATTATAATCAGGCTTAGAGACTTCGGACCCGATAGAGTAGTTCAGTGGGAAATCCGCATAACGGCGTACTGAGTATAGTGATAAAGCGTACAGTGGTTGGGGGTACTGTAGAATGAATGCCAACAAATACGCAAAGAAAAACGCTCCGGATTTGAAGGTTCTGACGAATAATTATTTGGTTTTCATACAAACCTATTTTCAAACTGTGTCTGAAACTATTACACGGTTAGAAAAGTCAGAGCAAGAAATGCCTGAAGCCCTCAAATTAGTTGAGGAAATGACACAGACAATTAATGAGACACCAAGTACACCGGTTACTGAACATGTAAAACAGAAGTGGAAATCAATTTCATGTAAAAATAACGGATTTGGAACTTTATATACCATAAACTGCAAATTAGTGGACATAGAGTCACCCGAGAATAAAGGACTGTCTC
The DNA here is from genome assembly GCF_040183065.1 of Periplaneta americana. Taxonomy (NCBI): domain Eukaryota; kingdom Metazoa; phylum Arthropoda; class Insecta; order Blattodea; family Blattidae; genus Periplaneta; species Periplaneta americana. The sequence goes on from NC_091119.1 coordinate 16,769,544, forward strand.
TTAGAGACTGCAATGATGTTAGATTTTTCGTTTTGCTCCTATCACGTCATGCCATGTAGAGGGCAGCTTTTCACAATAAAAACTGTGTTTGGCAGGTAACCGAAAAAGATTTATGTTTGAGACACTGAAAATATATCTTGTAGTATATTGCAATTCGGTACTGTAACTGGACTTCCTAAGGACGACCAATAGGATAAATGAAGAAATTAAAACTGCTACATGTTTATTTCCACCATTAACACTGTCTATAATTAAACACAAATGCTTATGAGGAGGAGAATAAATGATTTTCACATTCTTTTTACATTGTCATTGTGTAATGTATATTTACTTTCAGAATGTACATATGTGTGTGTTTCCCCATACTACCGTACTCTACTCTAAACACAACGTTGTTACCTCAACACATCTCTACCTTTCACTACCTGCAGTGAGTTAACAACCTATAGTACATGCATAGTAAACTTATTGTATCGGGTCCAAAGTCTCGGAGCCTGATTATAACCATAATTGTTTTACGACGCTTTACCAACTGCTAAGGTTATATAGCATCTGAATGAGAAAGGTGATAATACCAGTGAAATGAGTCCAGGGTCCAGCGCCGAAAGTTACCCAGCATTTGCTCCTGATGGGTTGGGGGAAAACCCAGGAAAAAACCTCAACCAGGTAACTTGTTCCTACCAGGTTTTGAACCCGGGCCTGCTTGTTCCACAGTCAAGCATGTTAACCATTACTCCACGCAGTAGACAATCATAAACTTCCCATAATTAAATTTACATTATCAACTTATACAAGGTGCGTCTGGAATGCTCTGACAAACTTGGGGAGGTGGTTCTAGACACAAAAACAATGAAAGTTTATGTACATAAATATCCTGAATTGAAGCATTTCACAGTTAACGCCTTTTGTGATGAGGTCATTTAGAAGGCTTTAGAACAGATGATAAAACAGAGCTTCAAACTCAATACGGGCCTGAATATGGTGAAGAAAGTTTTTCATATCAAATACGCTGAAGTGATACATTTCAGAGCTACAGTCCTTGTGTTGAATATTATGTAGAATGCTTTAGAGTAGATGTTAAAACTATACATACAGGCCTGGGTACAGTGCTCGATCCAACATCCCTGGCATTATGTTTGCAAATGCTTCAACAATATACTGTTACAAAGTTTTGGCATCATTCACTAGTGACAAAATAAAACCCTTCGTCTGTCCTCACAAGAAGAAATCTAAATGATTTAGAACGAGTGATCAAGCAGGTCAAGTGATAGGCCCATAATATTACTGTCTGCCAATCCTGACACGTAGACCATGTTCATCATCTATGTAATCCATTCTGTGACTATAAACCATATAATATGAAGAAACTAACTCACAAAAAAAAAAATCGAGTTGCATTGATAGATAAAGAATATTCACTGCATGAGCATTTATATTAAATCATCCTATTTTGTTTTACAATTCATGTTGACATTCCAATAAGTTCAATACTGATATACACAATTTTATTTATTTTTCAGTTTTTCACTGAAAAATAAATAAAACTGTGCATACGTCCTATTTTGCACATACGTTTGTATGATTTTTTGTAGCTTTAATTTTTTTTTTTGGTCTAAGCTTTTTCCAGTCTATAGGAACATTTCCTAGACACCCTGTATAAAATTAAAACTCAAATAGATGCAAAAAACACTACAGCTTACCATGGGTATGATGCAGATGATTTGTACTCCACACTTCAGGGACAACATGTGAGCCTGAAAAATATAAAAAAAAAAACAAACCAATAACAGTATATTCTTTACAACTATTTCGAGTACAATACACAAATGCACATTTTCTATTGAGCTATACAATTACAGTTAACCTTCAACTGGTATTTCTTTATAAATGTACGTTAACTATATCCATATGGGTCTATATTGACTCAGAGACACCAGTTGAGTGTTAAATATGCAATCAATAAAACAATGAAATGTCTAATTATATAGTCAAACTGAAAAAAAGAAGTCTCTGAACTTCATATCTTATTACTAAAAATAAAACATTACCCATAAAAGGACATTATATACTTGAGTATAGAATGGCACCAGCATTTTAAATTTTTTGGTAAAGGTGCATACAGGTAGGGAGAGCTTCTGATGTGCATTCTTTATTCATTATGTCTTACGCTATGCCATACAAAATAGAATTTACAAAGGTTTAGTAAAATTTTATATAAGATATAAGATCCTTGTTCCATATGAAAGAATTTCTACCACTTACTCTAAAAAAGAATCTTATTTAGACGCTTGTAATGCCCCATTTTGATTATTGCAATTCCTTGCTAACTAATGTAAGTTCACTCTTAGCTGAGAGACTACAACGTGTTCATAATGTGTGCATACGATTCATCTGCAATGCTCGTAAATTTGACCATATAACACCTTCCCTCCAGTTATTTTCATGGGTGCGTCTGAAGGAATGAAGAACAATACATTCACTGTCTCTTCTGTTTAGAATCATGCATACTTCTACTCCGAATTATCTGTTCTCGCACTTTTAATTTATTACAACTCTTCGAAACCGACATCAAGCACTTCTTTCTATCCCTCATCATAGGACGTCTTTATACTCATCTTCCTATACTGTAGAAATACCTCGCCTCTGGAATTCGTTACCTAATGATGTCAGGGACTGCCGGACTTTATCACAATTCAAAATTAAATTGGAAAATTTTGTCTTAGTTAATGTTTTTAGGTATTGCTAGAAGTATTGATTTGTGTTTTTTTTTCTTTCTTTTTCTTTTTTAATCTAGATTAAAATTGTAAGTTTCTTGTTTATGTTAGTTAATTAGCTAGGATACAATTAATTATGATACTTAATCACTCATTTAAATTTTGTGTGACTGCAACCTGTGTATATATTTTGTGTGGCTTACTTTGTTTATAGTGTTTTTTCTCTCTCTCTTTATTTTTTGTATGGCTTTATTTTGTATATAGTGTATTTTTTTTCTCTGTTTATTCCTATTATTGTATTTGTATTCTTGGTGTTGTGGAAGAGAAGGCCTGATGGCCTTAACTACACCAGAATAAATAAATAAATAAATAAATAAATAAATAAATAAATAAATGTTAACACTTCATCTTACATACACTGATAAGAAAAACATGAATTGCTAAGAAAATTTGATACCCAAGTCTTTTTTTTTTCTATTGATTGTTACTTGACTGTTCATCATTCACCCACATGAAAGTAGTTTTGTAGATGAATTTACTGACAAACTTGTCGCTCAGAGTGCAGAAATGTGGACATTACCACAAAGTGAAGAGAAGCAAATAGAAGCATTAGAAATGTGGAATTAGAGATGAATGGAACGTGTTAAGTGGACAGACAGAATAAGAAATGAAGCTGTGTTGGAAAGAGTGGACGAAGAAAGAATGATGCTGAAACTGATCAGGAAGAGAAAAAGGAATTGGTTGGGTCACTGGCTGAGAAGAAACTCTACTGAAGGATGCACTGGAAGGAATGGTAAACGGGAGAAGAGTTCGGGGCAGAAGAAAATATCAGATGATACGGTAGAGGACATTGAGTTATAATGGATCATATGCGGAGACAAAGAGGAAGGCAGAAAATAGGAAAGATTGGAGAAAGCTAGGTTTGCAGTGAAAGACCTGCCCTTAGGCAGAACACTAAATGGAAATGAAACATCATCATTACTATTATTATTATGATTATTATTATTACTTAACAATCTTGCCAACTACAGAGGGACCATTCAATGACAAAGTGAGCCTTACATCACATCGAATTTTGAAGATTATGCAAGAGAAAACACTGAAGTTATCTGTGAAGAAAGAAATATCGATATCAGTTCACCATTTATCAAGAAATTACGATTTAAAGAGAGTAGTGGAACTACATTTTGTACTGTAAATCAGTATTACTGTATAAAGCTCCCCATTTCATTTGTTTGCCATTTTATTGTGTTGAATGAAAGAAGATAGCCCACTGTTGCAGTTGCAATAATATTTGGTTCTGAAAGGTAGACATATTTCCTACAATTAGTAACATATTGTAGCGATTGTTTCAATGCCCTGCATGTGACAAAATAACTTAAAAAATTTGTTCCTAGAAAAAACAAATCTGGAGGTAAAAGTTAAGTTACGTATTAGTAAACTTGCCCTCATTAACATTATGAATCCAGCAGTGGCGGCTCCTGCGTATTTCTAAGAGGAGGAAAGAAGGTAACAGGACGAAATGACACCTTCTTGAATGAAACATGCTACAAATTAGCCAACATGCATACATGTAAGACCAGGTAGTGTTGGGGTTGGTCTTCCCTTCTGTATAGCAATAATCTGTTCTTGTAAACTGAGTTTCCTAAATTTTCCAAAATATATCATGTTTTCACTTCCATTCATTGTTGAATAATTGCACAAATTAACAATTACAAGGAAATTCACCTCGCAGCATTTTTCGAGCACACTACAGCATCACACGTGTTGGAAGAGACTATAGCTACTAACACGTAATCGGAACCATTTTACAGAAATGGGAATGGGAAATAATCTGAGGAAAGCGAGAACACAACTGGCTACATATATACACCGAGGATCCTTGACCTCCAGAGAACAAGGTGCCGGTGCAGGTGTTACGTGCTGTCTCTTCTCACTTTATAGATCTCTTGGATGTGGAACAACAAGTTTTGATGTGAAATCATTGCAATATGTGAATGTCTCAGGAATCTTCTATGCCACATCAATAAATTTAAGAATGCAGTTATATTGTCAGACTCCAAAGCAGCTATTCTATCAATCGTCCCTAAACACACACCTTCATCTCAAACAGCAGAAATAACTAAAATGCTCTCTCAATTAATATCACTCAATAAAAGAATTGTATTCCAATGGATACCATCCCATTGTGGAATCCTGGGAAACGAGAATGCGGATGCTTTAGCAAAGAAGGGCAGCCCTGCTACTTACAGACCGGTTACTAAATCTACGTATTACTCTGTGAAGAGATTTATTAAATATACATACTTAGACTTCAACAAACAAAATTTGATAACTCAATCCCAAGGGAAAAAATGGAACTCTCTGCATCAAATCCACAGTTAATTCCTGATTTACCACGAAAATCGTCTGTAGCTGCATTTAGATTGGCAACAGACCATGATTGTTTGGACAAACACCTGCATAGAATTGGAATATATCAGTCCCCTAACTGCCCATTGTGCAACTCAAACCAAGAAATGGATTCGGAACACCTCAAAATCTGTGCTTCAGTGGCTGGTCATGATAATATCTTTGAAAAATATTCGAGTGCAAGAGGTCAAATGACTTTATTGTCAAACGCCTGGCATTAGAAAACAACAACAACAAGTTTTCCAAATTATTTTTCTGAATAACGTACCAGTTATAGAATGTCATATCATCTTCTCACAAGAGGTATATAAATTACCAAAATTATACATGGTGTTTTCATTGAATTTTAAAGAATTTCTTATGACTAACATATTATCAGCCTCTTTACACACTAAACGGAAAGTATGTGCCCTGGATCTCTGTTACAGGAAGATGACGTACTGGCCAATGCTTACTATATAGGCTAATTAACGGTAGACCCTAACTCCCTCCAATTCGAATACTTATTCGTTATTTTTACATGCTACTGCGAAGTAAGTAATTTTATGCTTTGTAAAGGTGATTTACACATCTACACTTATTTGCTACTAAGTTACGTCCTATTATATTTGTTTTGAAGTGTGTATGATCATATCTAAAGTAAATACATATTATGTAAGTTATATATAGCTATTTCTGGAATGCAATAATATAAGTATTGATTGCACCTCTGTATAAAAAATTCATAAACTTCTCATTATATCCACAAACTATTACACAACAGTTAAAGAAAGGTATGATAAATATTTAGCATCATTAATTGGTTCCAACAATCAACTAAGCTTAATGTGGTACATAACATAATATGAACATAAAATATAAGTTTTCTCTAGAGTAAGATAAAGGCTCCTCACTTCACTTCTCTAAATCTTGATTCCTTTTCCTAAATAACATAACTATCAACGACAGCTACGTCTCATATAAAAGTAGGTCTAGAAGTCAGATTAAAAATACTTTGTAAAATACTAATCATTATAATGCTTATTATTATTATTATTATTATTATTATTATTATTATTATGACGATATCATCATCATCATTAGTATATAACTAATTACTTTTGGCTGACTAGATGCTATAATTAGGCCTACATAATTCAATTGTATGCTTGTTCTTAAAATAGGCTAGCCTGTCAGGAACCGAATCAATCAATACTGATCAGACTTTCATATCGTTTTTCTTTACTTGTTAACAAATCGGTACATACATCACTTAAGAGGTTGAATTTGGCACGTTATATTAACTTATAAGTTAATTATTTAAAAATGAGCTGTCAGTCGTTCACTTAAATGTCAAAATAACAAAAATAAAGGAAATAGGCCTAAATTATGTGTATTCAAATTACTTTGCATATAATCAACATCTACAACAATAAGATGATAACCATTAAGCGGCTTAACAATTTCATATTACTATGTAACCGAATTCTGTCTTTATTTCAAATATTTTTGCTTACTGTACGAAAAATGCCACGGCCAAAAAATCTGACGATTTGTTGAAGAAAACTTAAGTTGTAACTACCGGCATTTATGACGAAAAGAATTCAAAACTCCACGTCATTACAAACGAATATAACTTCATTTACACTACTAAATTCAAGCATTCACAACAGAACATGAAAATTTTTTACCACTTTGAACAGGTAGTAGTAAGGGGTTAGATGACTGTTCCGTACAAATGGAGCAAGTAATGTAGCACTTATAAATTATCAGTCACTCAGAAAAGTAACACACTTTAACTTCACAGTTTCCAAAGGACAAGATCGGTAACACGTTAAAAAAAATTAATTGTAAAGTATATGAAATGTCTCCAATCAGATGTAAACACCGTCCACCATTGACTTCACGAGTCAACATAGATGTTAGCGGTCTCTGGTGGTAAAATTGTTACGACGAGTATGTAATTTCAAGAATTGCCAAAAGATGTCAGTAATCTTAATCAATGATATTGACTGAGAGGCGTGGAACCGTGGTTAAAGTACATTCAGCTTTGATAAAATTCTATAACAGTAATTCATGCACAGGATATAATGAAGTCCAGAAATTACAACAGTATAGCTCTTGTATCATGTTACTTAACGATAACCAGTACGATTATTATTAATCTTTTAAGGAGCATTATCTTTACTGAGGAAAGAAAATAAAGGAAAGATACCGGTAGGTTTATAGTAGGAAGAACATGTAAACACTATAATAAGAAAATACTTCAATATAAATTCTAATAAAATATGATACTAGTCAGCGATGTATGCAATGGAGGGGGAAAGGAACTGGCCACCCTACCCCATCACCTCCTGGATTAGTTGCATCATCAGTGATACCTTGTTAGAGTCATTTATGAGGTTCCAACCGGTCTTTGGACTCCTGATTACACATACTTACTTATAGCTTTCATGGAACCCGGAGGTTCATTGTCGCCTTCACATAAGCCCGCCATTGGTCCCTATCCTGAGCAAGACCAATCCAGTCTCTATCATCATATCCCACCTCCCTCAAATCCATTTTAATATTATCCTCCCATCTACGTCTCGGCCTCCCCAAAGGTCTTTTTCCCTCCGGTCTCCCAACTAACACTATATACATTTCTGCATTCCTCCATACGTGCTACATGCCCTCTCCATCTAAAACGTCTGGGTTTAATGTTCCTAATTATGTCAGGTAAAGAATACAATGCATGCAGTTCTGCGTTGTGTAACTTTCTCCATTCTCCTGTAACTTCATCCCTCTTAGCCCAAATATTTTCCTAAGAACCTTATTCTCAAATACCCTTAATCTCTGTACTTCTCTCAAAGTGAGAGTACAAGTTTCACAACCATACAGAATAACCAGTAATATACCGGTAACTGTTATAAATTCTAACTTTCAGATTTTTTGACAGCAGACTAGAACACAAGAGCTTCTCAACTGAACAATAACAGGAATTTCCCATATTTATTCTGAATTTAATTTCGTCCCAAGTATCATTTATATTTTGTTACTGTTGCTCTAAGATATTTCAATTTTTCCACCTCTTCAAAGAACAAATTTCCAATTTTTATATTTCCATTTCGTACAATATTCTGGTCACGAGACATAATCATATACTTAGTCTTTTCGGGATTCACTTCCAACCCTATGCTTCAAGTAAAATTGCCATGTTCTCCCTAATCATTTGTGGATTTTCACCTAACATATTCACATCATCCGCATAGACAAGAAGCTGATGTAACTCTTCAATTCCAAACCCTCTCTGTTATCCTGAACTTTCCTAATGGCATATTCTAGAGCAGAATTAAAAAGTAAAGGTGATAGTGCATCTCCTTGCTTTAGCCTGCAGTGAATTGGAAAAGAATCTGACAGAAACTGGTCTATACGGACTCTGCTGTAAGTTTCACTGCGACACATTTTCACTAGTTTCTTAGGAATACCAAATTCAATAAGAATATTATATAAAACTTCCCTCTTAGCAGAGTGATATGCCTTTTTGAAATCTATGAATAACTGATGTCACGACATGAAAATAGCTTTAGGTGATTTTAATGCCAAGGTTGGCAAAGAAGCCTTTTTAGCTCCAGCATGTGGACAACATAGTTTACATGATGCAACAAACGATAATGGGAAGAAAATGGTAGAATTCGCAATCGGAAGAGATTTAACAGTTGGTGGAACATGGTTTCCACACAAAAACATACATAAAGAGACATGGCGCTCCCCAAATGGCCAAATATCAAACCAGATAGACCATATATTGACGGATAGAAGACATAGTTCAGCTGTAAATGATATAAGAAGCCTAAGAGGAGCAGATATAGGATCAGATCACTATCTAGTTAGAGCAAAGATCAGAGTAAAAATAGTAAAGGCAAACAAACAGGAAAGAAGAGAATGGATTAAATGGGATATAGATAAGCTTGGGGACAGAACCACCTCAGAGGAATACACCAGAGAAGTCACAACTTGGAGACCGAGAACAAGATGGTGGAACTGTGTACGAGTGGATGTGAATAGATTAGGAATAAGGAATTGGAGGGAGTTGGCGATGGATAGAGAAGGATGGAAGAGAGCAATACCAAATAAGAAGAACAATAACTGATGTACTGTACCCTTATACTCCCATTTTTTCTCCAATGTCTGTCGAATACAAAAAATCTGATCAATAGTCTGTCTATTACACCTAAAACCACACTAATGATCCCCAATAATTTCATCTACATACAGAGTTAATCTTCTCAAAAGAATATTGGACAAAATTTTGTACGGCACCAACAAAAGTGATATTCCTCGAAAGTTATTACAGTTAGTCTTGTCCCCCTTCTTAAAAATAGGTACGATTATGGACTCCTTCCATTGTTCTGGTACAATTTCCTTTTCTCAAATAGCAAGTACAATTTTATAAATTTCGCTAGATAATGTGCTTCCACCCTCTTGTATTAATTCTCCTGGAATTTGATCAATACCTGGAGACTTGTACTTTTTCAGGTTCTCTATCACAATTTCGAGTTCAGAGAGTGTGGGTTCGAGTAGCAGTTTGTATTTCAATTTCGTCCTGATCATTTCTACATTTAGTAGTTGCCCAAAATAGTTTTTCCATTGTTCAGCATTGAATGAGAATATGCTAGCAAGTCACCATTCTCATCCTTGATCACGTTTACCCTTGCCTGATATCCGTTCTTAAATTTCTTTATGCTCTTAGCTGATTGAACGTACATACAAAAAAAAAAAAAAAAAAAAAGAACATACATTCCACATGGGCTTACTTTTCACATTTTTTTTTTTTTTTTTTTATAAAAGTCAAACCCAATGACTGTAACTTACTGTTCATTTTTAAACACTGGTACCTAAACTATCTATTCATCAATCTAACATTTCAGAGTCGGTGAATGAGTTCTATATAGAATTATGTTTATTAGTTTTTAGTGTTTAAGAATTTATTAAATGTGAACCGCAGGAACGCCATTTCATAATTTCAATTAAGAAACACGCCAAACGAATTATCTTTGCACCAAAAAGTGGATGCTCCCTGGACCAAAAATACACAAATTCAATCTTCTAACAGAATTTTTTTTTTATACTTTCGCTTTAAGTTTATTTCAGCGATTTTGAAAAAGGTAAGAAGTGGCGTTCCTGTAATTCACAATTACCAAGAATTTATTTGTAGATGTCTAATAGTAACCTATTGTGTGTAATTTGTTAATACAGAAAAAAATAGATTAAAGATTTTTATATTTTCTTTCAACTCCATTATAATATTGATGGCTAAGAAGTGATACCTCGTAAGTACCTGTAAATTTGCAAGTGAATAAAAAAAATTACTTTTTAAAATCAATTTTTCTCAAAATAGACGAACTTTTTATATATACTTCTGCTTTGCAAGATCTTCAGTCTACTCTAAGACAAAATATTAGTTAACTTTGCAATATTGTGAACATAATAATAATGTAGCCCAATTCATCTAAATGACAATTTTTTGTAGATACCTGGTATCATTTCTTAGCCATTGATACACTAAAATTGAAATTCGTCTATTTTTTTAGACTTTTTCAGTGACATAGCATGACGTTCAGATTTGGGGAAGAGAAATACTTTTTCAGATTAAAGTGCAAATCTTACCTCAATTTTTGTAAAGCAGCTTGAACCTCCTTGTCTTAGTAGTGAAGATGTTGATGACGTCATTTGTGAATGTTTCTTTGGCTATCATATTCTCAAGGATGCCATTTTTAATATTTAGAAGTTATAAAGATGACATTTTTTCCTACCTCTGAGTATTGCACAAATAGCTTTTTATTTTCTTTGTCGAAAATGTCCTTTCAGTTGCAAAACTTCGTGCAGATATTGTCCAAATTTCTTTGCAAAGTTTGTTAGTTTCAATTGTCCAAATTAATTTGCAATGTTTATCAATTTTAGGGAACTCATTATCTAAATCTTTACTTACTGTACCTGTAGTATATATTCGTTGGATAATTCAGAGTTTGAATATATAACCATCAATTTACTTCTCAATAGAGCAAACTGTTTTTGTGGTTTGTTTCCCGAAATACAGAATGATATTATTAGCTTCTGTTTCTGAGTAGAAATATATGGTTAAGAAGAAGTGTCTGAGGCAACTTTAATTCTTCATAAAGCCAAATCATTTTAATCTAATAATAATTTGGCCACCCCCGCTTATCTAGAATGATAGTACACATTTGTTGCAGTAATGATCCAAAAGTAAAGAAAATAATTATCTACCACTAAATCAATTCATAATTATTGTTACTAAATATACACACACATTCCCTATATATATTTCAGTATACCATTCCTCTTGTGTCTCATTGTGACGTCTGTTGAAATGTTTAACATTGACTTCATCAAGAATTAATGCAACGAATGTTGCCTGAAATGCTTCTCCTTACTCAAAAAAGAAGCTATGATATTATTCTGTATTTCAAGTGATAAACAATGAAAAACAGTTTTATTTTCAACTTGAGTTTAAGATAATGTGACCAGAATTTCTGGAGCTCAAAATGGTACACTTTCTAATTACTGCAACTTCGCAAAAAACTTCTAGCCATGAAGGACCGAGAAATGGTCAGAACACCAGTAGGTCTTGTTCGAAGTAAAGGAAAACATTTCACATGTCATCTACAGAACTTAATAGACTTTAACAGATGATAAATTAAGTAAAAGCAGTGCTTCCAGCGCCTATATGATCGCTATACCTTTGGACTCTTTTATTCTCTAAATTATGAAATTGCGTAACGTCTTAGCATCGTTAAAAGAAGAAAATTGTAGACACATGTATAAAAGAACTTGTTTTATTACAAAACAGTCATAAATACAAGCTTTAATAAAACAAACATAATGTCCTTCGGAATATATGATTGAAAAAAAATCTACTGGTCATGCATTATAATTTACATAACTAATGTAACTTAACTAACAACTATGGATCACATCATAAGTATAATAAATAAATACACATAGCATAAAGCTAAAATCACATACACAACATTATAAATGTAAACACATAATATGAAGAAAAATGAAATTATCTGAAAATGGGCAATGATTATATATTCTATGAATATTTACTGTCTTTGAGAAATGGGCTGCTAAATTAATATTAAAAGAATGAAAATATTTAAATCTGCAAGACAGAAAAGAATCCAATCCTCAGCGCAGGATATCAAATTATCTTCCAGTAGCAACAGTTTACTAATCTCCACATAGCACTCATTGTTTGACCCTACATTAATTTTACGTTACTTTAATTGTATTGTAAACTAAAGTCTATAACAGTAAGAATATACATTTTTATTGTCGAACAATTAAAAAAAAAAAACGATATCGTAAATCATTACTTTAAAAGAAATATTATAAATATTTTTAAGCAAAAGATAAACCTTTCAACTGCAGAATAAAATTAAGGTGGCCACGGATGGCAAATATGATCCTATTTCAATTAATGTAGCTTGATAATTCCAACGTATTTGCCAAATATGACTAAATATTCGATATCTATCAGCCTGTAGTTGTCGTCTATCATCAATCTATGAGTATTAAAGGAAACTCTAGTAGAAGCATTTGAAACTAATACGTAGTAATCTATGTACAGTCAATGAAATAATTATATTTCATTAAAATGAAAAAAGTTGCATTAATAATGAACTTATCATATATTATTTATAGACTTGATATGATCATCAAACCACAGAATTGAGCTCTGCAGCAATGGTTCCCAAACAGTGGTTCTTGTTCTAGTGCCACATCATTTTTAGGGTTAATTTGAGCATTACAAAAAGTCTAAAAATAATGAAATTTGGACTATTGGTACCAGTACACCAAAAGTGATTTACAGAAACTATAGTTTTCTTTTTAATTTCAACACAGGATTTCTTCTTAGTGTTTATATAGGCCTAACATATAATATAATAATGTTAATAAAACATCAAAACATAATAGGACACATCTTTTTTGCTGGCAATTATTAGCTGTCTTTTTGTTGTATCACATTACTACAATCTTTCTATTGTCTAGTAGCTTATTCACCATTTTGTAAATAACATTTATCAAAACATTTATGTTCTCCTAAATATTTAGTATAATATTAGTCTATTAAATACTTTCGCAATGCAATAATTGTGAATTCGGAATGCAATACTTTTTTGACTGTTCAATATCATGTCTTGATTTTGTGAAGTACGTGCTAGGTTGTCGATAAAAATAAAACAAAAGATATTATTACAATTATTTTTATAAATAAGATATACCTATTAAAATAATGAATGTTGAATAATATTCACATTATATAATTTAATAAAAAAGTGCAATCAAATTGTTTTTTCATTATTTTCTGACCTCAACACGATACTGTATTTCAAGACAAAGTACCGCTAGTAATATTTTAAGACACAATGTTCAGCATTATGCCACATTTTACACATGAACACCAGACCAGGCAGAGAGTATGTTATGGCTAGAATAAATAACTCTGTATGGACTACTTAATTGACACCACTAATTGCACAGGACAATCTCAACGAAGTGCCAACTGTTAGAAAATGTCCGAAGAGAATATTTTGAAAAGAGAGATATTATTTTTAAAAAATTTGATCAAAAGAATAAAATTACCGGTATCAAAACTTTATGAGATAGTGTACTCGTACTGAAAGTGCATGGGAACCACTGGTCTGTAAACATTTCAGAACATGACATGGAATATCTTTCACATGGAGTCTTCACCAGTTCATTCATTCAGTCTAGTACAGTTATTGTTGTTAGTACAGATAGTTCTTGGCCTCTGTAACAGGTTGGCCACACTGTCCATGATGTTTCTTTGAAACGATGGCTCGTGATCTACAGTTCTCCAGTTCCAGGAAGCAGTCGTTAGAGTATGTCTTTCCGTCTGTCCCACAGATGGGGTCGTAGTAACTTTCACAGATTTTCTGGCATCCTCGGAACATGAATCCAGACAAACAACGCTTCATAGGTACAACAAATATGTGTTTCCTGCAAATAAAGAAGAGGAATAATGTATAAATTTAATAAGAACTCTGTATTCTCAAAAGGAGAGTTTATACACTGCTCAAAACAATTAGTGGAACACTTGAAATAAATTGAATAAGTTAGTGTTTTTTGAAGCTGTGGTGCTGAAATGGAGAGACAGATAATGGAGAAAAAATGGGAGTATAGGGGTACAGTACATCAGTTATTCATAGATTTCAAAAAGGCATATGACTCGGTTAAGAGGGAAGTATTATATGATATTCTTATTGAATTTGGTATTCCCAAGAAACTAGTTGGATTAATTAAAATGTGTCTCAGTGAAACATACAGCAGAGTCCGTATAGGTCAGTTTCTATCTGATGCTTTTCCAATTCACTGCGGCTAAAGCAGGGTGATGCACTATCACCTTTACTTTTTAACTTCGCTCTAGAATATGCCATTAGGAAAGTTCAGGATAACAGGCAGGGTTTGGAATTGAACGGGTTACATCAGCTTCTTGTCTATGCAGATGACGTGAATATGTTAGGAGAAAATACACAAACGATTAGGGAAAACAGAAAATTTTACTTGAAGCAAGTAAAGCGATCGGTTTGGAAGTAAATCCCGAAAAGACAAAGTATATGATTATGTCTCGTGACCAGAATATTGTACGAAATGGAAATATAAAAATTGGAGATTTATCCTTCGAAGAGGTGGAAAAATTAAAATATTTTAGAGCAACTTAGAAAAACTTATTAGATTACCAGGAAACAATTGGCAATCATACAGTCCTCTCTGTAGATTGAAAACTCAAAAAAGTTTCATATCCATTGTTCAAGAATTAAAACAGAAAATCAATATCCCGAATTTAAAAGAAAACCTACAAATTAAACCAAACCCTTTAACTCTATTAAATGTGGAATATAATCTAAATTTAACAGAAGAAATACTGAAATCAGAAGTAAACACTGAAATACTAAAATAATTGTCTTTAGAGACAATTAATATCAGATACCCTCCACAAAACTGGCTTCATTTATACACTGACGGATCCTTGATCTCCAGAGAACAAGGTGCCGGTGCAGGTGTTACGTACTGTCTCTTCTCACTTTATAGATCTCTTGGGTATGGAACAACAAGTTTTGATGGAGAAATCATTTCAATAAGTGAAAGTCTCAGGAATCTTCTATGCCACATCAGTAAATTTAAAAATGCAGTTATATTGTCAGACTCCAAAGCAGCTATTCTATCAATAGTCTCTAAACACACACCTTCATCTCAAACAGCAGAAATAACTAAAATGCTCTCTCAATTAATATCACTCAATAAAAGAATTGTATTCCAATGGATACCATCCCACTGTGGAATCCTGGGAAATGAGAATGCGGATGCTTTAGCAAAGAAGGGCAGCACTGCTACTTACAGACCTGTTACTAAATCTACGTATTACTCTGTGAAAAGATTTATTAAATCTACATACTTAGACTTCAACAAACAAAATTTGATAACAATCTCAAGGGAAAAATGGAACTCTCTGCATCAAAATCCACAGTTAATTCCCGATTTACCACGAAAATCGTCTGTAGCTGCATTTATATTGGCAACAGGCCATGATTGTTTGGACAAACACCTGCATAGAATTGGAATATATCAGTCCCCTAACTGTCCATTGTGCAACTCAAACCAAGAAATGGATTCAGAACACCTCAAAATCTGTGCTTCAGTGGCTGGTCATGATAATATCTTTGAAAAATATTGGAGTGCAAGAGGTCAAATGACTTTATTGTCAAACGCCTGGCATTAGAAAACAACAACAACAACAAACCCTGCACGAACTTGGAGATGCTCTAAAGGAGGAATGGGAGAATATCCCCCAAGAGGAAATACAAAATCTCATAGGGACCATGCCACGAAGGTGCCAAGCTGTCATCGAATGTCGTGGAGGCCATACACGATACCAGACCTTTATAATGGGTGTTTAAGTTTGATAAGTAAGGACGAGATTCAATTTCTTATATAGTGCAATGTTTTAAAAAGTTGCTTGTTGACATTATTCATTTGTTTTTATTGACATGGAGATAAATGTGGCCATAAATAATATACTTTATTAATTTCATGTCTGTACCTTTAGCCAATGAAAAAATATTTAAACAAATCTTTGTGTTCCTCTAATTGTTTTGAGCAGTGTATTAAATAAAGTAAACTGCAGTAGCATTTTATATCGGTACTCTTTATCATCAATTTTGAGTAGAAATTAAATGTTGAATACTAACCCACAATTATCTCTTCTCATTTCACATTCATTGCGATAGAACTTGTTGTCAGAACCACAGACGAACAGACGTTCTGGACCACAGACTTGGTTGCACTGCGCAGTCGTGCGACAATGGTGGGAAGGAACTGCTACCACCTTCTGTCCACAGGTTTCCTTCTTCATTTCACAAAGCGACCTGCAAGAAGAGATAAGTGGTGATGAAGTTCTCTAGCAGGCTGTCAAAGATTTTCAGTCACGTACACTGCATATAAGTTTCTGTAGCTAGTCAAGAAATGAAGAGTTCGCGGGAAAAACAATGAATGTCACAGTTTTGTTAAGGTTGATGTCATTATCTAATTCAATGGATCACTACGAAATTTAATGTTGTTCTTATGAAAAATGGTAAAAAGGAGAATTATCACCACGAATACAGTAATCCTTTCCTTTATTTTCTATAGAAACAGCACTACATCTTGCAGTTATAGACTCAATTAGATCATTATCGAATCCTTAACAGAAATGTGACATTCATTGTTTATCCCGCGAACTCTTGAAGTTAGGGGCGATTTCTCAGGGCATGCTATGCTTGCTGTGCAAGCCCAATATTTTCGTAGAATGTGTATTTCTCAAAATGGCGTCATGTACATTAAAATTTATTTTGATTTTTGAAATACTGTAGAGGCGTAATACCATCCGCAGGTTGCACACCGCAAGTATCGCAACGCTTGCTCGTTTCTTGGAGCTACAGGAAAGACGTAGAAATAGCGAGAATATGATGCGCGCACAAGTGCCTTCCTCCTTACGCGCACATGCTTCTGTTATGTGTTGTTTGAAGCTCTGGTCCGAGAGCTACGCCAACGACTATTTAACGTTACACAGAGCAGTATTGACAGCGGGAATGTGCTGTGATTTGCGAGTGCAATGTAATTGTATGAGCGGAATGCATGTGTTAGCTGCTGCATGTATTATTAATTCTTAAACATTAATTTGAAGTATTGCAATGAGTTCGGAATTGTGTGTCATTGAAACCTTATTATTAAATCCATTTTCCCGAAGGACTATTCAAGAGAAGACAGACCTAGAGAATATGTGCGCTCGTTCAGTGCAGCTCAATATAACAATGTGCATTGGTTGGCAGGGTCAAAAGAACTAAATAAAATGTTTTGTTGGCCATGTTTGTTATATTATATCGAACTTCTACATCTGATAAGCGAATATGATCCATGACTCATAATGATTTCATAATTATAAAATAAATTATTTATGTGGGTCTGATTATTTTTATTAATTATGAATTATTATATCCTCCCATCTTCCCCTATGAATAAAAGAGCAAGCCTAACTTTCGTGACTAGCATTCGCCCCTGCTTGAAGTATTGAATTGAATAAAGACTGATACCGTAAACTGGGGTTACTTTGAACACAGAGGAAACTTTGAACATTTTTTCAGGAAATCATATTTAGGTTTCTACATGCTGCACTTGTTATAGATGGAGGTAAATTTGGTATGAGGATGATTTTTATGATAATTTACCTCCATCTATAACAAGTGCAGCATGTAGAAACCTAAATATGATTTTCTGAAAAAATGTTTAAAGTTTCCTCTGTGTTCAAAGTAACCCCAGTTTACGGTAATGACTTATTGCAAAAAAGGCAACATGGCTATTATGTGTTCAGATTCCAAAATAATATAGTGTCTGCAACTCAAACAAATTTGAGCTTCCTTACCGATAAGCATTTCCATCAGAACCACATACAGGCTCATCCTCATTCTCTGGGCACTCACTTGGACACAAATCATCTTCTTCCAGAGCTGTGCAGTTACCAACATGTGCGAGTTGAATTCCTTTCCTGTAATCAGAACACAGACCTACATTTTGAAGATCACAATTCCAAACGGCTTCATTGCTACATTCTAATAAGTAACATTTCTTTAAAATCACAATTACGTAAGGTTTCAATGATTAAGTCTCGTTACGTCAACACTTCTTTAAAAACCACAATTTTACAAGACTTCATTGTTTAAATCCCATCTTCAAACGTAGTTATTGTACCTGATTGATTAGTTTCGATGTTATTTTCATCGTCAGGATTCAGCAGATGACAGGAAAAAGGACTGAACGATGAAATATTAGGTCTAATTTAGAAAGCAAGTAAAAATAAAATGGCACAAGCTAATTAAATATCATAAGTTCATTACCATTGGACAACAACAACAACAATTTACACAGGGTGCGAATTAACGGGGGCAATGGAGGGGATTTCCCCCCCTGTTGGAAAGTTATCTCCCTCTCATAAATTCATAATAACATCCCTGCCAGAGATAACTTCTATCCCCCCTCACAAAATATATTTAATAATAATAATAATAATAATAATAATAATAATAATAATAATAATAATAATATTTATTTTTCAGAAACCAGTGTACAAGATCTGGATATGATATCGTCAGGTTTGATAATATTTGTTTTCATAGATACTTTATAATGTATAAAGTAACTTAAGCAAAGAAAATAATTTTGATATATTATCATCACTGGCAAGCTGATAACAATCATTAACTTAGGAATTACTCATCTTATCTTAATCCTGTTCAGGGATATAATTATTATTATGATCAAGATGCAAGACAAGCACTCAGTACAGCGAAACGTTGAGCCATATTTAATAAGGATAATAATAATTTTATGTATGGTATTCCCTATCTAGGTTTGTTATTCCCAAGAAATTGGTTCGATTTATTAAAATGTGTCTCAGTGAAATGTACAGCAGAGTCCGTATAGGTCAGTTTCTGTCAGATGCATTTCCAATTCACTGTGGGCTAAAGCAAGGAGATGCACTATCACCTTTACTTTTTAACTTTGCTCTACAGTATGCCATTAGGAAAGTCCAGGATAACAGAGAGGGTTTGGAATTGAACGGGTTACATCAGCTGCTTGTCTATGCGGATGACGTGAATATGTTAGGAGAAAATCCACAAACGATTAGGGAAAACACGACAATTTTACTTGAGCAAGTAATGAGACAGGTTTGGAAGTAAACACCGAAAAAACAAACGATACTCGGGAAGGAAATTAAACACAGAATAAATAGGGAAATGCCTGTTGTTATTCGGTTGAGAAGCTTTTATCATCCAGTCTGCTGCCAAAAAATCTGAAAGTTAGAATTTATAAAACAGTTATATTACCTGTTGTTCTTTATGGTTCTGAAACTTGGACTCTCACTTTGAGAGAGAAACATAGGTTAAGGGTGTTTGAGAATAAGGTGCTTAGGAAAATATTTGGGGCTAAGAGGGATGAAGTTACAGGAGAATGGAGAAAGTTACACATCACAGAACTGCACGCATTGTATTCTTCCCCTGACATAATTAGGAACATTAAATCCCTACGTTTGAGATGGGCAGGGCATATAGCATGTATGAGCGAATCCAGAAAAGCGTATAGAGTGTTAGTTGGGAGGCCGGAGGGAAAAAGACCTTTAGGGAGGCCAAGACGTAGATGGGAAGATAATATTAAAATGGATTTGAGGGAGGTGGGACATGATGATGTAGAGACTGGATTATTCTTGCACAGGATAGGGACCAATGGCGGGCTTATGTAAGGGCGGCAATGAACCTCCGGGTTCCTTAAAAGCCAGTAAGTAAGTATTCCCTATCTAGGAGTCAATCTCCCCTCATCAGAAATCTTAATTCGCACCCTGAAGTTACACGTTAGAAAAGATATATAATGCGATATGGACTGAATACTCACAAGCATGTAGCAATCTGTAGGTGACATTTGTTGATGTAGGTGTGTGCATCGGTACCACAGACTGGGTCCACTTCTTTCGTACATTTCTGTATCTTATTGCACTTGGTGAGCTTGGCACGGCACTTCTCGAAGTCTACTGGCAGCACTCGGCGTTTAGAAGATTGTGCCCTGCAAACAAGCAGTCAGTGCTCTCAAGTAATGAGATGACCAATAAAATAATTATAAAATTATGTTATGTACGAACACTTAACATTTTGAAATAGAAATTTAATATTTAGTGAAGCCATTGTTACTTACCCACAATTGAGCATCTTAAGTTCGCACTCGTTGCGGTAAATATTTCCATCAGAACCACAAGTCAGTCGCTCATCTTCACCTTCGCAGTTGAGAGGGCAGCCATTTCCATTTGCGTTCCGTTCATGAGATACGCAGAAAGACATCGGAACTTCAAAAACGTGTTTCCTGTGGGAAGATACATAACACGAAAATAAGACTAATTTTGTATCTGAAATAGAAGAAATACCGGTAATTTCTGTTAATACAAGGTTGACATCTTATTCGATTCCAAGCGACAATTTTATTAATATTTTAGGAGCAAAATTCGCTCTGGTGCCTGGGATCGAACCCGGGTCCTTGGTTCTACGTACCAAACGCTCTGACCACTGAGCTACGCCGAATTCAATCCACAGCACCGGATCGAACCCACCTCCTTCAATGTTTCCCTTTTGGCCTGACTCCAAGTTAGGCATATATGTTGACATATATGTCCAATGTCAACTGCCATTATACACTCAACTGAGTGACTTATTTGGCCGGGATTCCGCAGTTAAGTGCACAGTAATCTGTACAGAATATGCACTGCTAGCTATGAGAATATTAAAGGTTTATTAATTTGTCCTACAGAATAATATCTGTAATATTGACAGTTAATATTTTAGGAGAAAAATTCACTCTGGCACCGGGGATCGAACCCGGGTCCTTGGTTCTACGTACCAAGCGCTCTAACCACTAAGCTACGCCGAATTCAATCCACAGCACCGGACCGAACCCTCCTCCTTCAATGTTTCCCTTTTTGTCTGACTCCAAGTTAGGCATATATGTTGACGTTTTATGTCCAATGTCAACTGCCATTATACTAGGGGCGCACTCAGCTGAGTGACTTGTTTGGCCGGGATTCCGCAGTTAAGTGCTGTGGATTGAATTCGGCGTAGCTCAGTGGTCAGAGCGCTTGGTACATAGAACCAAGGACCTGGGTTCAATCCCTGGCACCAGAGCGAATTTTTCTCCTAAAATATTAATTGTCAATATTACAGATATTATTCTGTAGGACAAATTAATAAATCTTTAATAAACTTACTGGCTTTTAAGGAACCCGGAGGTTCATTGCCGCCCTCACATAAGCCCGCCATTGGTCCCTATCCTGAGCAAGATTAATCCAGTCCCTACCATCATATCCCACCTCCCTCAAACCCATTTTAATATTATCTTCCCATCTACGTCTCGGCTTCCCCAAAGGTCTTTTCCCCTCTGGCCTCCCAACTAACACTCTATATGCATTTCTGGATTCGCCCATACGTGGTACATGCCCTGCCCATCTCAAACGTCTGGATTTAATGTTCCTAATTATGTCAGGTGAAGGATACAATGCGTCCAGCTCTGCGTTGTGTAACTT
The DNA here is from genome assembly GCF_040183065.1 of Periplaneta americana. Classification (NCBI taxonomy): domain Eukaryota; kingdom Metazoa; phylum Arthropoda; class Insecta; order Blattodea; family Blattidae; genus Periplaneta; species Periplaneta americana. The sequence continues at coordinate 16,791,333 of NC_091119.1, forward strand.
TCTCCATTCTCCTGTAACTTCATCCCTCTTAGTCCCAAATATTTTCCTAAGAACCTTATTCTCAAAAACCCTCAATCTCTGTTCCTCTCTCAAAGCGAGAGTCCAAGTTTCACAACCATACAGAACAACCGGTAATATAACTGTCTTATAAATTCTAACTTTCAGATTTTTTGACAGCAGACTAGATGACAAACGCTTCTCAAAAATCTTTAATATACATACTTACTTACAAATGGCTTTTAAGGAACCCGAAGGTTCATTGCCGCCCTCACATAAGCCCGCCATCGGTCCCTATCCTATGCAAGATTAATCCAGTCTCTAACATCATATCCCACCTCCCTCAAATCCATTTTAATATTATCCTCCCATCTACGTCTCGGCCTCCCCAAAGGTCTTTTTCCCTCCGGTTCCAAACTAACACTCTATATCCATTAATCTTTAATATAGACAATTTTATTATTACAAAGCTTAACAGTAACAAATGATAAATATATTTCTACATTAGACCAGTTAGCACAGATTTTCAGCCTAATGGGCCCATTGTGCTGTTTTCTTTTATATCAGTTATGTTCCTTTCCACAAGTCTTTTTCATATTTGTATAAACATGAAGAAACTAATAAAAGTGTAAATTATTTCCCAAATAGAAAATGTTTAAAATATACTGTTCCACAGGGATTCATTTTTGGGCCAATATCACTTATTTATATACGAGGGGGGTCCAGGAAATAACGACCGTTTTGTTGTAATAATTAAAAAAAATATATTTATTTGAAAAAACAAAGTCTGTTACATAACTGAAGCTTCCTTTACTTCTCTACATAATCACCACCTACATTTAAACATTTGTCGTATCTGTTCACTAGCTTTAGAATTCCCGTGTTATACTCCTCTGCCACCAGTTCATTAAGCCAGGTGTTCACTGTCTTCTTCAACTCTTCATCACTTCCAAAACGCGTACCACCCAGAAAGTCTTTCAGCTTAGTGAAAAGGTGAAAATCGCTAGGAGCAAGGTCTGGACTATAGGGCGGATGATCAAAGATTTCCCAACCGAATTGATCCAGCAATTCTCGAGTTGAAGCAGCAGTGTGCAGGCGGGCACAGATTTTGTGGTAGCCAAGATGTTGCGACACAATTTCACCAAGCAAAGAACGAGAAATGTCAGGAAAGGCAATATGCAATTCGTCGAGTGATGTGCGCCTGTCTTGCAAGATTCTGTCGTTCACTTTAGTCTTCAGGTCTTCTGTGATGAGTGATGGGCGTCCGGGTCGAGTTTCATCGTGGACATTTGTTCGCCCATTGTTGAACATTTCGCACCATTTTCTCACATTTCTTTCATTCATTACAGTATCACCATACACTTCTTTCAATTGCCGGTAAATTTCTGCAGGTTTCAAATGTCGGGCATTGAAAAATCGAATCACACTCCTCACCTCACAGTCGGCGGGATTATCAATCACGTCGTTCATTTTGAAGTAACACAAAATGCACAATAGCGACTTGTTGCAACCAGTACTCACAGCATTATGAGAACACATGTTAAGGAAGCCAGTTGACCTTCTAACAAGGAAGGGGAGTCAGCTGCGCGACGGGTATGCGCGAACGGTCGTTATTTTCTGGATCCCCCTCGTACATTAATGATCTAGGCATACTAGGGAAGTGGAAGAATTCCCAGAGGATTAGAGTTTCTTGCTTAATTTTATATTCTTGAATGTGTTTAATAATCGTTAATTTTTTAAGGATGGTTTTATTGTAAATTTAGCTTCATAAGATGCTTTGTGCCTGTCATATCTCTATAAGTGAAGGAGTTCATAACCGTATATTGAGATGTTGGAAAACAAATGGTATAAGTTTCATCTGCCTAATGTAATTAAAAAAAAATAACTCACACTGTCAGATAAGTAACATACTGAGTGTAAGTTTCAGAAAAATTTTCACAATTGGTACAAAAACATAAGATTGCTTAATAACTAACCCACAGTTCTTTGACTTCATTCGACAGGCGTTGCTATAGATCTTTCCATCAGACCCACAGGTGGGCTTCGCCACTCTCCAGCACGATTCACGGCAATGACGAGTTGTTTGACAATATTTCTTGGATGTACGAACTACTCCTTGCCTGCAAGAAGAGGAATTGAGGAAATAATTTGGTGATCAATGGTAAGCTTAGTAATTACCTCATCCATGAAGTGTAGTCATGTACTTAGTCCATTGGATGATGGACCATAACAACAGCAACACATCAATGAACGAAAAGTCTTAAAATGTAGAGCACGTGAAAAATCCCCTGGCTTTGCCTGGGATCGAAACGAATATTTTCATTACTTTCACAGAAGCATTATAATCAACTTTACTTATTTCTGAACAGAACTTACTTTTAAGGTATACTGGTACTAATTTTTTATAGAGATGTATTGAAGGCAGTAATGAATTTAATAAATTGCAGAAGGAGGAGGAAGGAAAAAACCTCTCTTCGAACTTAAAATGTTCTCTCTGAGGAATTCAGATACATCTGAGCAATTTCATTTTAACTTCAAGCTACTTATGAGAAATTTAACATAAAAACAACTGAATTAAAAATTACCAGTAATGGATATATTATTTTTCATTCATACATAAATCACTCTACACCTAAACAATAGTAATACTTTTTCACTGTATTAATATAAATTATATATTGATTATATTATTTACTTAATTTTTAAACAGGTTTCTGATTTATTTATTTATTTATTTATTTATTTATTTATTTATTTATTTATTTATTTATTCACTATTTATTCAATGCATTATCATATACATGAATATATGGTACATGTTATTTAAAATATATTCTAAACTGACATATCAAACAATTTTATGTAATGTAATTTTTCTTTCACAGAATAACAACGGTGATAAGTTAAAATTAGTTTCACTTTTGCTTTCTTTATATACAAGGTACGTAAAGTTTGTATCTCCAATGGTAACTTCTTAAAACATAGGTATAATGCCAGTATAGGCAGGCGATTTTTCATGGTCTGCTCATAACAAAATCTTAAGTATGAATATTGCAGCAGTAGTAGTAGTAGTAGTAGTAGTAGTAGTAGTAGTAGTAGTAGTAGTAGTAGTAGTAGTAGTAGTAGTAGTAGTAACAGTAGTAGTAGTAGTAGTAGTTGCAGTATGGTAGTAATAGTAACAGTAGTAGCAGTAGTAGTAGTAGCAGTAGTAATAGCAACAGTAGTAGTAGTAGTAGCAGTAGTAATAGTAACAGTAGTAGTAGTAGCAGTAGTAATAGCAACAATAGTAGTAGTAGTAGTTGCAGTATGGTAGTAATAGTAACAGTAGTAGCAGTAGTAGTAGTAGCAGTAGTAATAGCAACAGTAGTAGTAGTAGTAGCAGTAGTAATAGCAACAATAGTAGTAGTAGTAGCAGTAGTAATAGTAACAGTAGTAGTAGTAGCAGTAGTAATAGCAACAGTAGTAGTAGTAGTAGCAGTAGTAATAGCAACAGTAGTAGTAGTAGTAGCAGTAGTAATAGTAACAGTAGTAGTAGTAGCAGTAGTAATAGCAACAATAGTAGTAGTAGTAGTTGCAGTATGGTAGTAATAGTAACAGTAGTAGCAGTAGTAGTATTAGTAATACTAGTAGTAGTAGTAGTAATACTATAGTAATAGTAGTAGTAGTAGTGGTAGTAGTAACATTAGTAGTAGTAGCAGTAGTAATAGCAACAGTAGTAGTAGTAGTAGTTGCAGTATGGTAGTAATAGTAACAGTAGTAGCAGTAGTAGTAGTAGTAACAGTAGTAGTAGTAGTAGTAGTTGCAGTATGGTAGTAATAGTAACAGTAGTAGCAGTAGTAGTAGTAGTAACAGTAGTAGTAGTAGTAGTAGTTGCAGTATGGTAGTAATAGTAACAGTAGTAGTAGTAGTAATACTAGTAGTAGTAGTAGTAGTAATACTAGTAGTAATAGTAGTAGTAGTAGTAGTAGTAGTGGTAGTAGTAACATTAGTAGTAGTAATAGTAGTAGTGATAGTGATAGTAGTAATAGTAGTGATAGTAGTGGTACTGGTAGTAGTAATTGTAGTAACAGTAGTATTAGTAGTAGTAGTAGTAGTAGTAGTAAAAATAATAGTAGTGATAGTAATAGAAGTAATAAACTAAATGGAAGTAATATTAATAAGTTATACAAAACATTCAATGGATTCGTAATTACAATTTCATGCTCCTACATGAGCAAAATATCCTGACCATAAACCTATGAAATATATTTTTAATGTTCCTTTATGACTATACGAATAATTTTACTTTTGGGAATATTGTGATTTTTTTTCCTTCTTCGTCTCCAGTTTGCAGGAGTGTAAGGCAGAATGAAAAAGTCTGCTGGTCTAGATGTTTTAGAAGTTTAACTAACCATTCCAGTTATTTTTGCAGTTTCTGTTACTCACCCACAAGTCAGGAGCTTCATCTGGCAAGTGTTTTTGTAGACATTTCCATCAGAACCGCAGATAGGTCCATCCACAGGAGCCTGGTCGCAGGACACAGGACAGTTCTCTCGATGTGCTGATATGTTGTTACAGGATCCGAGGTGAGATAACTGGATGCCAACTCTGTCGTGAAAACGAATTATTCTTTTACAATTGTATTGTATTTATTAACATTCCATGGTATTCATACATTGCTTTACAGCTAGAATATGGAACAAGTCAAAAAACTTAATACTATTATAAAGTCTTAATTTATAGTCACAGTCTAGATTAAATATATACAGAAGAGATTTACAATATAGTCTACTAGTACAACACAAAGTTTTAGTATCAATTTCATGAAGTGTTATTGAATGTCATGAATTCACCTACAGAATAGAAGGCGTGAGAAATTAGGTACTTCTTTAATTTGGCCCTAAATAATCTTATGTTTTGAGTTTCATTTTTTATATCGATAGGGAGGCTATTAAAAATTTTTACTGCCATATAACACACTCCTTTTTGATAGCACGATAGACTTGCCGATGGAGTATGAAAGTCATTCTTTTGACGTGTATTTATGCTATGAACTGTTGAATTAGTTACAAAGTTTTCACGATTACATACAAGGAAGATCATTAATGAAAAGATATACTGACAAGCAATGGGCATTATTTGTAGTTTTTTTTAAATAGTCCTACACGATTCCCTAGATTTGGCACCTACTATTATTCTAATTGCTCTTTTTTGTAATAGGAATATACTGTTATTATCTGTGGAATTTCCCCAGAATATTATTCCAAAACTCATTACAGAGTGGAAGTATGCAAAGTATATTGTTTTTAAGGTATTGATATTTACTATCTTTTGCATAGATCTAATAGCAAAACAAGCTGAATTTAGTTTGGGGGTAATTTCTTTAATATGATTTTTCCAATTTAGCACATTATCGATTTTTAAGCCAAGAAATTTGGTTGTTGTTGTTTCTAATAGGGATCAATTGTTAATTATTGCGCTAAAAATTTGTGAGGTTGAATTTGGACAGGATTTAAATTGAATTATGTTAGTTTTGTTACAATTTAATACCAATTTATTGACTGAGAACCAGTCAGATATTTTGAAGAAAATTTCCTCTGTTGAAGATTGGAATGTGTTGGCGTTATTGGCTGTAATATACTTGTGTCATCTGCAAATAATATGGGATGACCTACATCTTTTATTAGGGGGACAAGATCATTTATAAACGCTAGAAAAAGTAGGGGACCTAATATTGATCCTTGAGGAATTTCATTATTAATAGTTCCCCATGTCGATGCAGATTTCATAGTTGAACCACAATCTGTAGTAGTAGTAGTAGTGTAGAGAAAGCGAGAGGCATATAATGTGCACTGGTAACACATACTTCATTTAGTATTGTCCCAATATAATACAACAAATGAAACAAAAAAAATGAAAAAGATATTTGTTCGATATCAAGATATTAAAATGTTTTTTTGCTCTCTTGTAAAATATAATATTTTGACATACGAGATAGCTGTTCAACATCATTGATATTCTTGGACAGTTCTGTATTTATCTTGAATACATTAAATTAATGTTTGATTATATTTCTATAGATTATACAGACCTGCAGATCTCCACTTGTAGCATGCATCTATTGAGATAGGTTCTGCCATCAGTGCCGCATACAGCATCTGTTTCTTTTCCACATTTGTGTTCACAGTGAGATCCAGCAGATCGCATGCAGAGTCCAGGATCTGTGGCCAGCCGAACTCCTGCAAGAAAAGAAAGTATGCGTCGTAAAGAACTCTTCAATTTTATTGTAAAACAAGGAAGAAAAAATAGATCTGTATGATCACATTGATTTATGTATACACTATGTATGTAAGTAAGTGTGAGTGTTTAGAGAGAATAACTGATTTGCATGCAGAATATAAATTAATGGGAGGGATGCAAGGGATCATCCCCTTCCCCCTCAGATAATCTGGTGTCCCCTGCTGAAGAGATATTCATTTGTTCCTGCCAGGGACAAAATTTATTCCCTTCAGGTGCATAATATATCTTCTATATACCTATATAATTTGAAATTACGGCTGAACAGATTTTAATAAATGATCCCTCGTTTTGAAGCTTGGAACCCAATTTTTTTTCAGAAAAATAGTAGTTTTCAGTGAAATGTCAATTTTTCAACATAATTTTCCTATTTTCTAAAATCCATCTGTCGTCACTATTAATTGCATTTCAGAATAAAACAAAACACACACTACAGTAAACAATATTACACGAAGGCCATGATCTGCAAGAATGCTGACATATTAGAGCTCAAATTAAATTGGGTATTAAAAACTTCAAGACTTACTAAAAATAATTTACAGGTCAGATTCTGTGGTGTGTAATTTTCTGAGTACAGCTGTGTATTAGACATTAAAAACTACAAAACTTGAGGTGGTTTGATGACATTATTAGCATTAGAAATTAAATAGTATTAAGTTAATGCCATGCTGTGACTATTTTTCATTAATTATACATATTAATGCTATATTGATGATATGAAAGTGAAACTTTTTGGCGTTATGTAAGTAGATGTAGAGAATATCTTAAATTACATCTTCATTTCTATAATTTACCGAGTGGCAGCTATATATAAACTACAAAACTTACGTAAGATAATAATATTTTTATTAAAAATCAAATATTTTTATAGTTATTAATCAAGTGGGGTTGGGTCTTTTTCATATATTTAACTGCGGTGTGGAGTAGATATTTATATGCGTGATTCTCTTCAGTATTGGCTGGAGAGAGCGCAAAACTTAGAGTTCCTAAGGAAAGACCAAAAGGTATTACTTACTGATAAAATAAGAAGCCTACAAGATTTTGTAGTCTCCCGATCATTTCAGCAAGATCTCTTAGCAAGATAAATTGATTTTACCCCCTACATTTCAAGGTAGTTTACGAAACATGCAGCAGCTATACCAAGATGCTATATCTATTGTTCGAAAGCAAGCAAACTTGACATTTTTTAACTTTCAACTACAATCCACAATGACCTGAAATAGCTATTGCTTTACTCTCACATGAAAAACCCACTGATCGTCATGACATTGTTACTTGCGTTTTCAAGTTGAAACTCAAAAACTGAAGGTGGTTAGGTTCAAGAAAAAGTATTTGGCATAAAAAAACCATTCAGAGGGAATAGTATGTTTCATTACTACGGAAGCAAATAACTTTCAAAATGCATGGTATTCTTCGTTGAAAATAAATCTAAAAAAATTGAACTTCTAACGAGCTTAGTTTGCAGCATTTGCTGCACAAGCCACTAGTATATTATAGTTTCCATATCTTATATCTTATACATCTTGATTACTAGTAGATACTTTCAACACTATACCATTTAGGCATATATTTATGATAATAAATAGGCTCACTAAACCTGAAGATGGCTACCACGAAGCTGAAACTAGTCAAGTAGGTATTTACAAACTTAGTTTACATTTAACACATGAAAATGATTATCATAAAATATATATTCCTAACTTTTATAATGTCATTAATGCAACACATAATTACGATTCTCATTTTTTCTTTTAATATGACTTGAGCGTGACAACAATACGAGTTGGCTAACATTGCGACATACTATACATCAGTAATTTAACAAATGAAAATAAACGTTTACATTGTAGAGGTGGGTTAACTATATATTACACTGACCAAGAAATCAAGTCTTACAATAGAAAGGAAGATCAGTAGAAAATGTTCCAACACAAATTTAAGCCCGGTGTGAGATGGAAGCGTGAATGGATATAGGTGAAGATTCAAGGAGTATATCTTTCCTTTATTCTGTGATTATCTCCCTCTTCCCCACCCACTTGCAAAAGTCTAATTAAGGGACAAAGGTATTTTTGCGCAATATTTCTACTGTTGTAGGACAATTTAAAATTTTTATGTTATACTCTTTTATACCTCAGTCCTCTTGTATTCTAGCTTTTATGTATTGGCTATTTGACAATGCCACAATAAAGAAATAGGCGAAATTTATGGTTTACAATGGTAAAGTAATCTCTAATTGAGGTTCTGGCTGATACGTACATCTATTACTGGTATCAGGCAGTACATCTCCTTGACGATATGTGTCAGAGAAAGAACAATTTTTTGTATGCATCTGAAATCTAATTAGTGTAATATATGCTATAGCTAGTCGGCGATGTATGCAATGGAGGGGGAAAGGAACTAGTCACCCTACCCCATTATCTCCTGGCCTAGTTGCCTCCAGGGGCGTATTTTGCGGGCTACCGGCGGTAGCCCAAGGAAATTACAAAAGAAAAAGTTTATAATATAACATAATGTAATAATTTTGTATTATTAGTTTTACCATAGTAATTAAAATTAAAGTAATTGTTAGATATATTTTGTGTAATAGTAGGGTCAGCGGTAGCCCAAACCCTTTAACCAGTATACGCCACTGGTTGCCTCACTTGTGAGGTTCAAACCTGTCTTCAGACAGTTTACTAAACAACACCAAAGGCACCAGTAAAGTTTTAAATTGTGTGGTATATGCCCTTCCCATTATTGTCAGTAGACTTAATTTCCTCTGTATTTTTCTACCATTTACATCAATAATATTATGCCACACCAGTGAAATATATTCTGGTTCTACATGACAAGAGCTTGAGTTAATTCGTTTCTTGGGTGAAGAATAGGCACAAGGGTTTTACATTTTTAAAATTTTTCTTTTTGTCTTTGTATAAATGTGTTAATCTGCAGCATACTGTTTATTTGTCAGTGTTTGTTTATTTGTACTAAGTTTATTTGTTTGTGCATGTGTGAGAATACAATGTGTGCTTGCATACCTATATTACCTAATCTGATGATGTCATCATATTCAGGCTTTGTATACTAGTTTCTGACAAATAAATATTATTATTATTATTATTATTATTATTATTATTATTATTATAAGAATATATTAAAAATTCCACTCGAATTCTGTTACAGTGCAAAAATTGACCCTAACGCTAAATTTCTCTTCACTTCCTTGGAACTCACTGAGGTATGAACCTAGGTATCTAGCGTGAAAGTACAATGCTCAAGTATTTCAGAATTCTCATCCATAAAATATTTCATCCAGTTTTACAATGATCTGTGGTAAAATATAAAGAATTCCAGGGTGAAACAGAAATTGAAGATAGTTACCAACATGGCCAGTAGGGCGCAGTAATCATCAGCAAGAGTAACGATTTGTAGACCACAGTTGCTACTACACTCTAATGGCGAATTTTGTAACTTGTATAACTTACAAATACTAAAACAGTCTGATAACTACTGAACTCTACGGTAAAAAAATTTTGTAGCGCTGTTTTTGTCGAATGATCCTTCCACATAGACGTATTTACGGGTGGGGAGGGGGAACTATTCGCTCTCGCGGAATGCTTTTCTGAGAGTAGACTATTTCAGTAACAGTTTTAATATAAAAATAATTAACTAAAATATTACATGTAGATCTATAATTTGTTAATACACATTTTTTTAATAGTAAAACCTTTGTCTGTGATAGAGGATCACCGTGTGTTAAAGTGATCTTTACATCACCGAGAACAATCGATTCATTAATTGAGAATTAATTTCCTAAGTTAAATTTGACATAAGAAAATAAAATACCGGCAATTCAGTTACACAACGAAACCCTCGGGCGGGAAGAAATCCCTTGTCCCTCGGGCCTCCTCCTGAATACATAAGGGAAATCACATAAATTTATGAGAGGAGACGTGAATTCAAAACGTTTTAAACATTACTGCTGTTTATTTATAATAAAAAGTAAATTATTATCTACTACAGTAGACTACTTCATGTTTACCTTTCGAGATGTCTTTTTTTTTTGTTTCAACTGTCAACAGTCAACTGTCTTTCTCATGACGTTCTCACGGTCAAGCTTATATGCGTCTAGCGACCAATCAAAAAGGGCGAACAGTATTCAGTTTGGTAGTGTTTTGTAATGTGTTGTAGTGACCAATCGAAAAGGGCTTACAGTCTTCAGTTTAAAGTGAACTTTCGTAATATGTGTTTGTCGTGGTTATTAATTATTTGTGGAGATATTTTATAGTGAATATAAGAAATATTGATGAAGCGAAGTGTCGAATGTCAAATTGTTTCTTGCGCTGCTTCTGGGTGACATTTTTGTGTGCGAATCCATTAACTTCCAATTCGAGTCCCGGTACGAAAATTCGTTAACATTACTTACAAGCGCAGAAGGAACTGAAAGACAATCTTTAAAGTTTATGATAATTATAGCATAACCTTTTTTATTCAGATTATTTAACAACGCTATATGAACTACTAGGTTATTTAGCGTCGATGCAATAGTGATAGCGTTATGGTATTTGGCGAGATGAAGCCGACGATTCGTCATAGGATTACCTGACATACGCCTTACAGTTAAAGATAATCTCGGAAAATAAGCAACCAAATGAACAGCCCAAGTGGGAATCGAACATAGGCGCAACTCTAGTTTACCAGGCAAACGCGCTACCGCCTGAGCTACGCCGGTGCTCATATGTATATATTTCAACATAAAGTGCTTATTTATTCTTCTTGTTCTATGGCCATTTATCTTTAAAGTTTCAGGTCAATGTTTATGACCTTTGCCTTTTTCACGGAGTTTTGGTTTATATTAAATTGATACATAAAAAGTGTTGATATGCCAGCCAGGATTTCATCTTGCATTTAATAGACTTTTTTCATTAGAATAAGACAATATGTATCCGATTACTGTCCTTAGGAAAGTTTAATTTAATTGAAACAATTTTATAATAAATATTAATATATTAAAGTAATTTGTATATCCAGACAACTTCATATTTCTACAGTACATATTTAATTGAATAAGATTTTGTTTTGAGTACCAGATTAAAAAGTGCTCGCCAAGACGTTTGATAATCAATTACGAACCACATGAATATAGGTTATATTTTTTTAATTCGAAAACGTAATCCATTGCGTTGGTTAATTATTGCTTTAATTTAAGTTCACAAAAGCAGTGTCTACAGCTTAAAATTTTGTTTAAAATTAACGTAACATAATGTAGATACATCTAATTGATTACATACCGTTATGTAATATTTTATTAATAGAATACACGACGTCATTTAGTTATTAGTTTTCGTATAGCCGGAACGATGTTCAGTTGTTCGTCGTTTAATTTGTCTGCCTCTTTATAATTTAAGTAAAATGTGTTTGATTATTTCGTTACAAAAACATCGTAATGTTCTTCTGTACAATTATAATTTTCTATAAGTTTTTATTTCCCGTTATACATTTCTATTTATTGTCTATACTAATCACGTAATTTCGACAATAATAATTCATGTTACAGTTTCGTTATTCAAATAGCAACAATGTACCGTAGGCTTATATGTATTGCAATACATAAAGTGTAATTAATGAAACTCTAAATTACAGAACAGTAATTAATTTTATGGCGAAAACGCAATTGTACATTAGGGATATTAGATCAAACAGAATAGTTCTGAATTGTTATAATACCGGTATAGAAATTATCTTTATGTCAGAAGATTGTTGGGCTATTTTATCTTGTTACTAGAATGCAATTGATAATTCAATATTAAGGACACGGAAGTCGGTTTATAGAACTCTTAAAAATATTTTTACAGTTGTAATTTCTTAAATTATGGAACAGCATATTATTATTTTTTAGTTGGTTATTTAGCGACGCTGTATCAACTACTAGGAACATATTATTGTGATGGTGTGCGTTATATCATTATGTGTAGCTCTATATTTTAAAGCGAACTTTATTTTTAAAGAAGTGAAGTATGCATTTTAAAAGTTAGTAAAATGCATCGGTGAAAAATCACTTCTTAATTAATCACTGAGAAACTCAGAGACTAGTAGTACGTGTCATTATCGCATTGCTTCAGCGAAGAAAGCGTGCGATTGGTTCAAAGCGCTATAATTACGTTGCGATTGGTTTTTGTGTGAATACTGAACAATGAAATCATGAATCGTGATTATATGTCACCTTCCACATCGAGAGGATTGCCAGCTGTTCTTCTTTGCCAGCATCATGGGAGTCTTTGGCACTGCTTCAAGCTGAATAAAGGCCAGTTGCACAATTTATTTTTCTTATTATCAGGATAATTAACATTCACATGTTTAGTATTGTATTTGTGTGTATTTTTTCCACAGGTTTAGAGGTTAAGTTGGCTCTCAGATTATAATTCATGATAGACTGATTCATTAACACTTAAAATTTTATTTCACCTGTCTCAGAGACTGTAGTAGATACAGAAAATTACAAGATATTTAGAAATAAATTCTAATTACATTAATAATTAAAATATGCCTACTTAACTAGCTCTGGAAAGAAAACTATTGGTCATACTTACTTACTGGCTTTCAAGGAACCCGGAGGTTCATTGCCGCCCTCACATAAGCCCGCCATCGGTCCCTATCCTGTGCAAGATTAATCCATTCTCTATCATCATAGCCCACCTCCCTCAAATCCATTTTAATACTATCTTCCCAACTACGTCTCGACCTCCCTAAAGGTCTTTTCCCTCCGGCCTCCCAACTAACACTCTATATGCATTTCTAGATTCGTCCATACGTGCTACATGCCCAGCCCATCTCAAACGTCTGGATTTAATGTTCCTAATTATGTCAGGTGAAGAATACAAGGCGTGCAGTTCTGTGTTGTGTAACTTTCTCCGTTCTCCTGTAACTTCATCCCTCTTAGCCCCAAATATTTTCCTAAGCACCTTATTCTCAAACACCCTTAACCTATGTTCCTCTCTTAAAGCGAGAGTCCAAGTTTCACAACCATAAAGAACAATCGGTAATATAACTGTTTTATAAATTCTAACTTTCATAGGAACATAAAACTTAAAAGCATCTCTTTCTGTACAGCTGGAATCACATGTTGGCATAGCAGTTTGCAGTAACGTTCGCCTCTCGCTGTTACGTAGGCTATCCTAGTTCCTGGAGCTCCCATTTCTTTGCAGGAAAGCGAGCAGGGTTGCCAGACGTCCTCGATTTCCTAGGATTGTTCTGGATTTTAATAGTGTGTCCTGAGTCCTGGATTGAGATATAATTGTCCCGAAATGTCAAACAGATTGAAAAAATACAATTATTTGCTCATATCCGTAAAATTATTTTTAAAATGCTTTATTCATTTTTTCAAGACCCTGTCCAGTCTATGTTCAGTGTTGTCGTCAATGAGCCTGAGGGTTGTACTGAAATAAAAACGATAATACTGTAGTATGTATTAGGTAAACTTATTATAGACTACATTATCTTTATTCTTTACTGTCTTCAGAAGTTGATTATATTATTGATAGGATTTAAACACTATCATGCATTTTTTCTGTATAGTTCAGGTTGTAATATGACATTTTTCATGATCTTGCAAAAATGTAACAAAATTAAAAGCTTAGGTCTTTTATAATTAGTTGAGATACATAAAACGAATACAATAATTAAGTTATATTACATATTTATAATTCAAATGTGTTATCACGTCAAGATATGCGATATCATCACCTGTTCTTGATTCCTGAAGAGAGAATTTGGTGATGAAAGTACTCGTTAACTGATACTGTTTTAAGGTGCAGATCCTCAAATGCGGGAATTTTGAGCGTTTGAGTGTTGAGTAAGAGGAAAATGTGCTCCATCTCTCCATGGAGTTGTCCAAGGCCAGAAGTTGTCAATTTCTACATTTTTTTTAACATTTGATCTCGTAATATAACCCGCGTTTTACCTCGTGAGTATATCGCTGGGCATTTATAATGCTAACATTAACTTAAATTTAGAAATATATTGTTAACAGCTACTGAATTAGTGTCTCATATATCTGGTGTATGAATGTCACTCACTGCCTTTGGGTGCGAGACTACTTTATGGAGGTTTGCACTGTAATTCATGAGGTATCGAGGTCTGTTGCGTTCTTAGTCTGCATTTGGTAAGAAAATGAACAGTCAATTTGTTATCTTCTTCACATGGGCATTGCGGCGATCGTGTTTTGTCTGTTCAATGTGGGTACTGCAGAAATTTACCGTGGTTAATTATGAACTGTGTGAGAAAGAAAAAGTTGGAAGTATGTTGGTGTGATGCTTGAGAAGAAGGGTTTTGTATGGAAGGCTTTAGGAGAGAATGTACAGTCTGATCCGTTTGGATATGGATAATATTAATTTATTATTATAAAGCTATTATGATAGTAGGAAAAATTTCTTGCTGGTTATATTATGATTAAAAATGGGAGTTTCCATATATGACAATCAACAATGCATAATCTGAAAGGACATGAAAATCATAGATGATTAAAATGACTACTACAGATCAACAGCGGGCACAATGTGTTCTTTGGTATGCTAAATTTCATTGTTAAAAGAGTTCAAAGGGAATTTCGACGTGAGTATGGTGTGCGTAATGTACCTAAATACGATTCCATAATGTTGTGGTATCGAACATTTATAGAAACAGGTTCTGTGTTAAAAAAAAAAAAAAACATGCATAAGGTCGCAGGCGAAACCCAGTACGAGAAGCAGCTATCTCTTGGCTTGGACCCCAAACTCCCCAGATCTAACCCCTCCTGACTTCTTCGTGTGGGATTTTGTTAAAGACATTGTCTGTGCACATAAACTCAGGAACATTGATGATCTGAGAGTAAAAATTATTCAAGCTTTTCAACAAATCACCCCTCTTATGTTACAACGGACATGGGCTGAATTTCATCACCGTTATGAGTTGTGCAGGGTGCGCAATGGGGGTCATGTTGAGCTCTGAGGAATCTCCCATCTTTCAGTGTTGTATGCACAAAGTTTCAACAAATAAAGTTCAGTAGTAAATGTTTTACGGTGTTTTTATTTTATATATACCCAAACGGATCACCCTGATATTTAGATAAATATTTATCCTTATTTATTCTTATATATTTATATTTACTGATGAGGGAGATAACATAATTTATCTAATATAACTTGATTACAGAGGTTTCTGAAATAGATATCTTTCGCTTGGAGTGAAATATGGAAAGACTGTCATATTCTATTATGTTGTTTCCTGGAGTCGATTTTTGCCAGAAAAGCCGCCCAGTGTGTCCTCAGATCCAATAAAATGTTATTTGGTTGTGTGTAAGGCGGGCGTGATGAGCCTATCTGATCTGGATGGCTGCTGGAGTAACTTGATGAGATTATTTGAGAGCTAGCCTATGAATCTAAAAGGGAATAGGACTATAGAAAAGTTCTGAATAACTTACAGATATTAATAAAATTCGGACTTACGAAAACAAACAGGCTTAATGTACTCAAATCAAAAAGAAGAAGAAAAACTTCAGTACATTTTCGCAAATTTATTCAATGTCCATTACCCATTTAGTTAGGTTAATGTAATGAACATTTTTAAAATTGGATGATGTAATATAAGATATAGAATTGAGATAATATATGATTATTTTGTGCGAGATCGTGCGTATTTGCTTGGTTTCCGCACAAAACCAATCAGCGGAAAGTCTAAAATTCCACATTCAGTATTCCCAACCGAACACACATGACAATTTCCCTCTTCTTACCGCTTAAGTGACATATTGATTTTACTGCTTTAGGCTTTTAACATATTATTTTTAGAGACGTTCAATATAGTAATAATTATAAATTGGAAACTTACCACTGCAATTTCACCTAAATTGCACTGTTAATTATTGTTCTTAAATATTTGCAAAAATTAAGTAAACTCTACAACTCCATTAAAGTTACTGCATTCGTTATGCAAGTAACATTAAGGATGTCGTGAAAAATCAACAAACTTGCCGATGTTATTACTGCAATATGTTATATAAATAATATTGTTAAAATATTAAAATGAAAAATAAATCATTACATAAACTTACTGTTTGTTTTGAGTTCGCATTTATAGACCGGGGGAAAAAAAGACAGACGTATATCACGGCCTGCTGGAGTTTAGTAAACACAGAAAACATTTTAAAGCAAAAATGTTGAAGATAGATATTTTTGTTTTGCAAATTTGCCGTCATTGAACAGAAACCAAGATGGAGATTTCATTGCAACTAATTAGAAATTCCTCTTTCAGGTATGTAATAAACGATCTTCGCATAAAATAATGTACGATACACGAGCGGTATGTTTTCTTTCAATTCTCGGAAATTAAAAAAGCTCAACTACGTTTCGCTTTTTCAAACTTTTCCTCGAACATAAAAACTTCAACATACCGCTCTTGTAACGCATATTACTGTTTTAATCATGTAGTCGTCAACATTCCAATATTGTCCGATTAAGTTTTGTATAGGCTAGTAGAAATAGAACGATGGTTCACTTTCATTTGTTATGATTTATTTTGTAGCCATGACTATATAAAAATCGCAGACTTTATAATTTGCTGTAACATTGAATTTGAAATACATAATTACAATTAAAACATTTCAGACTTCCTTTTAGTGTCACTATTTAACTTTCTTCCTTCGTTTTGTTTTCAGAGTTTTAATTATGCCAGATATATCATTTTTACTTTGCTTTCATTAAGATGTGGGTTTAAAAAAACCTTTACTCTAAGCACATCTCATTCAGCCACATCTCGCATTTGGCCTTTTGGCATGTTTTAGTTACAAATGGTTTATTTTATTTGGGAATAAAATTTTTTTTATAGTTGTAAATTTACTGAATTTACTGAACTGAATAATAATTATTCTTTACAAAGAAGAAGCTCTGTAGTTAGAAAACATGAATCAACCGTATCAGTTTGTTTAGTGTACAGTCATCGTATGTTCTGCAATTAGTTTTATATGGGCACTTGGATTGAATTTTATTTTATTTGTGTGTTTTCTATCAAAATGCTAAGAAAAAGAAATGTTAATCGGAGTTGAAGTGTGATGTCATGTTTTCTTTACCCACATTTTAATAGTAAATTCATTTCACCAAGTTAATATCCAGTTATTAACACTCCATCGCCTATTTTCCATGACAACCTTTCAGATCGTTGTGTTCTAATCTATATTATAAAGCGACATTTTCAAGTAGGACTCCCTGGTCAGGATAACCTAGGGACAAAACTTAAGACAGATTCTTGTCGATAATTGAAACCGGATCTGGACGTTAAACTAGAAAATCTTTCACTTGAGCAGCAGTGATGAAAAAGTTTGTCTATTAAATTTATTTATTTAGTTACTTGTTTACTTATTTATTTACTTATTTATTTATTTACTTATTTACTAGTTTATTTGTTTACTTAATTATTTAGTTACTTATTCATTCACTTATTTATTTACTTTTTTAGTTACTTACTTATCTATTTACTTATTTATTTATTTATAAATTTATCTACTTATTCGCTTATTTATGTACTAATTTATTTATTTACTTATTTATTTACCCATTTATTTAATTATTTTTTATTTATTCACTTATTCATTTACTTATTTACTCACTTATTTATCCATTTATTTATTTACCTAGTCATTTACTTACACATTATTTTATTCATTTATTTATTTACATTTTTATTTACTTTGTTATTTATTTACTTATTTATTTAGCAATTTGTTTATTTATTTACTTATTTACTACTTTATTTATTTGTTTACTTAATTATTCATTTATTTACTTATTTATTTATTTGCTTATTTATCTAGTTACCTATTTATTTACTGATTTATTTATTTACTTATTTATTTACTAATTTATTTATTTACCTAATTATTGATTTATTTATTTATTTACTTATTTACTTAATTCTTTTCTTATATATTTACTTATTATTTTTTTAATTATTTGATTACTTATTTAGTTATTGTTTATTTATTTACTTATTTACTCACTTATTTATCTATTTACTTATTTACCTAGTCACTTATTTATTTACACATTTATTTATTTACTTATTAATTTAATAATTTATTTTTTACTTAATTATTGATTTACTTATTTATTTATTTACTCATTTATTAATTCTTTTCTCATTTGTTTACTTATTTAATTACTTATTTAGTTATTATTTATTTATTTACTTATTTACTCATTTATCTATTTACTTATTAACCTAGTCAGTTATTTATGTATACATTTATTTATGTAATTATTTATTTATTTATTTATTTCTGTTAAAATTGTTTCTCCACATTTCTATGCAAGCATTTTTGCACAATTTTTTCTTTGTAGATATTCAGTTAATGAACGCTTTTTACATTTGTGTAATCCTTCACTATCGCCATATGATTTAAAGGCTTCACGTAGTATACTGAAGTGAAATAAATTTCCAAACATGAAAAACGACTATGAGAATGGTCACGTAATTTGCAAGCATTCTGATTTACAGCGAAAGACACGTTATGTTTAATCATTTCCACCCACTTCCTCGCCATTCCAGTAAATGCAAACTTACCTTTCCCACAAGTCTTCTTCCTCATTTCACAGAGACTGGGGTAGATGACACCGTCAGATCCACACACAGGGTCTCCACCCCCTGGTGCGGTTGGTTGGGGACATATGCGTGGGCAGGACGAGTCCCGGGCACACTCGACGAAGCCTGCGAACAGAAAATGCGTTGTCATGGGAATGTTGTACACTCGGTATGCCTTTATACTTGCAAAAATGCAGTTCCTTGATTGGCACTGTTTGTTTAAGATGTTCGCCTACTACACAAGCAAGAGAAAGGTTCTAGTGTATAAATGTAGACGTTTTGATATTAAAAGTGTCGATATAAATGACGAAAATGTACGTATTACTTATTAAAACATGCTATAGCTTTGTACTAGAATTTGTGAATACGAAAAAAAAAAATCGAGTTTGCTTCCTGGTGAAGCAATTCCTTCTGTCTGTGCAGCTGTTCCGAGATAAGAGATACCTCGAGGGAGTCTGCGTACACGAACGCCTTATAATACGCTGACCCGCTCAACAGAGAAGACGAAGAAGTTGCTACAGAGTCGCGGCGCTCTCCAAATGTATATAAGAATGAAACGGGTGTAGCTAGCTTCCATGAAAAAATTGATACTGTATTAATAGGCGTATTTGCCGAAACAATTCAGTAGTGATGACATGAATCTGTGTGAATAAATAACGAGATTAGTATCTCAGACGATTTACCTGAAATCCATTCGTTTGTCTTTGTTTAGCATTTGAATCTGTCATTTCTAAAAGGACATGAGTGACGAAAAGTAAACTTTTCAGGAAGAGAAAAAAACTGTTTCTTATGGCGCGTCTCCACTATTAAACATTTAACAACAACATGTTAAATATAACATGTTGAATTTAACATGTATATGGACATTTCAAGTCTCAATTGACTTAACATGTTAACTAAGTATGTTGAATTTAACACTTTTAACATGTTGGCGTGTTTTCCAGCAGAAATAGAAAACACGTCAAGTCAATTCATTTGCTCGTGCAGCGTCGGTACAGTTCGGCAAAGTTCGTACAGTTTCCATAGCAACAACTATAAGTTGCGAATTTGTGGCGCGTATCTTGATCATTTTTATACAACGAGTTAGAAACTTTCTAACTCGTTGTTTTTATACTATCATTGGTCCTTGGTATTGTCTGTAAGTTGTTCGAAATAATGGAGTGGACGAAAGAAAATACATTAGAATAAAATTAATGCACTGATGGAAAGGTCTTGTTTGTGGGATGTGTCTGCAAAAGAATACACGGGCAAAACTAAGAAGGCCGACTGTTTTAGAGAACTGCAATTATTATTTAATTGTTATCGAGAATACAATAGAGAGTTTTCGCACTCTCGTTGTACGCTAAACGTTAATGCTATGTTGACGTCAGTAATGATCGTATTTGGTGATGTATGTTAGCGTTCGTAAAATTTCGGAAAGAATAATTATACGACATTACCCACTCCTTTAACATCTATCATGTCGTTAACCTCTGCAGTTGCGAGCGTCGTTAAATAAAACATAACATCTATCATGTCGTAGATCCTATGATAACAATCGCGCTGTAATTTTTTTAATTGAGATAAAATGGCTGCTCTTAAATTGTGTATTTCTTTGATGTAACAGGAAGTATTTTTGCAGCACTATATTAAAATCGTATTCTGACATTCTCAGCAAGTTTTGAATCCAAATCGATACTGTATTCAACTTTAAGCTTGTTTAGAATGTATCCTGCATTGTGTCTTTCACTAAGATATTGCCGCATCCACATTCTCATTTTCTTCCTTTTCAAAGCCTTGTCACAAACAATAGAGGTACACACCTGTGGAGTAACGGTCAGCGCGTCTGGCCGCGAAACCAGGTGGCCCGGGTTCGAATCCCGGTCGGGGCAAGTTACCTGGTTGAGGTTTTTTCCGGAGTTTTCCCTCAACCCAGTACGAGCAAATGCTGGATAACTTTCGGTGCTGGACCCTGGACTCATTTCACCGGCATTATCACCTTCATCTCATTCAGACGCTAAATAACCTAGATGTTGATACAGCGTCGTAAAATAACCCAATAAAATAAATAAAATAGCAATAGAGGCAATTACAAAAGTCATATCATCATCTGAATCCATTCTCCAAGGTTTGAAAATAAAACACTATCACACTATCTATATTAAAATCGCATAGACTCTTTATGGTGGATTACGCAAAGAAAGTCAAGTTTAACATGTTTAACAGTGTGGACAAAGTGTTTAATGAGATTAGCATTAACATGTTCAATCAACATGTTGGGATATTAACGGTGAACAATTTAACATTTAACATGGTGTTGTTAAATGTTTAATAGTGGAGACGAGCCTTAAGGTTAACTACTCGTATGTAACATTGATATTTATAAAAAAAATATATAAATAAACATACTCGGTGGGAGTATTTTGCATAGTGTAATTTCAATTTTGACGGCTTAGTTTTTGAGAAAAGGTTATTGTGTTACATACAGATGCTTAATGTATCAGCTATAAAAGTTTGTATAATGTAAATATATATGGATTTATTTATTACCGTCAAATTACTTATCAATTATATGAAAACATTCAAGTCATTAAAATTCCACGACTTTGATTCCAACATACCGCTTAATACGCAACAGCACGAGCGAGTTGTACAGCACAGGATGTTCCACCATATTATAAATGAAGCTGACACTGTTCTGAGTAAAGGAAAATTAAAAGCTTATCCTAACTTTATTAATTCAAGAGCAATAACAAAATTAACTGAGTATCACATCAAATTTTTCTCAAGAAACAAAACTGTCTTTTCTTTTAATACATTTATAAGATTGATGGCCGGTTTTTCCAAGTATTGTTAGAAAATGTAACAACTGTTAAACTCTAAACAGTTTGTTAATTAATGAAATTGTATGTTTTCAACACCAGTTTGGTTTAACAGATTGTTAACAGTTTGTTAATTTGAAATGTAAGATATCGGGCAGTTAACTCGTTTAACAGTTAGTTAAATATGGCCGATGTCTCCACAGCTGTTCGAACAGAAGTTGCGAAATTAATATTTTGTGTCTCTCTGTAGGGAATGTTTAGCATATGACTGGTAATATAACATTTAAAAAAATACTTTGGACTGTTTAAATACATCAGTGTTATTTTATTTCTTTCGTATTTCGTATCCATAATAGCAATGAGGAAATATAACCTTACTTTGTAATTATTATTCAGCACGTCACCTACAACTTTCATTTTTCAACTGTTTGTTTATGAAGAGTGGCCTATTATAACAGGTTGTCATTTTATGCAAGTTTCATGACTCTATAATATAGAATTTAAAGATTAATTTTAGCCAATCAAAAATTGTCTTACATGTGTAGAATCATTACCAACTACTGTTGAGTAGTTAAAATAGTGTTAACAGACGTTATAGTTAAGTGTTGGTTATCTTAAACAAAATTATGTTGAACAAATGGAAAATACATTAACAAAGCGTTAAAAATAAACAGACTTAATTTAACATTCGTTAAGCAAAATTAAACATTACTTGGACAAACTGGCCACGATAATAATTTTTAACACTTGTTCAATATTGCTCCTAAAGAGCATGAAATGTACTTCCATAATCTCAGGTTCAAACATTTTCAAACTGAGCCTTTAGTACATTCCAAATTCTGTATCATATTAACCCGACATTTTTTTTACTGTATCATATTATTATTACTCGACCTTGTATAGATTATACAGACGTGGACAAATTATTAGCAAAATTGAAGATTTTTATTATATATTTTTACAAAATATGATTCTTCAATTTAGACTACAGTTGACATATTTGTATATTTCCAAATAATTAGCCAAATTGAAGATTTGTATAGTATATTTTTCAAAATTGAACCCTTCAATTTGGACTACATTTGATATTTTTGCATATTTACAAATTATTAGCAAATTGAAGGTTTTTATTGTATATTTTTACAAAATTCGATTCTTCAATTTGGAGTACAGCTGACATTTAGGATATTTCCAAATTATTAGCAAAACTGAAGATTTTTGTTTTATATTTTTACAAAATTTGGCTCTTCAATGCAGTTGACATTTTTGCTAATTTACAAATTATTAGCTAAATTGAAGATTTTTATTATATATTTTTACAAAATATGATTCTTCAATTTAGACTACAGTTGACATATTTGTATATTTCCAAATAATTAGCCAAATTGAAGATTTGTATAGTATATTTTTCAAAATTGAACCCTTCAATTTGGACTACATTTGATATTTTTGCATATTTACAAATTATTAGCAAATTGAAGGTTTTTATTGTATATTTTTACAAAATTCGATTCTTCAATTTGGAGTACAGCTGACATTTAGGATATTTCCAAATTATTAGCAAAACTGAAGATTTTTGTTTTATATTTTTACAAAATTTGGCTCTTCAATGCAGTTGACATTTTTGCTAATTTACAAATTATTAGCTAAATTGAAGATTTTTATTATATATTTTTACAAAATATGATTCTTCAATTTAGACTACAGTTGACATATTTGTATATTTCCAAATAATTAGCCAAATTGAAGATTTGTATAGTATATTTTTCAAAATTGAACCCTTCAATTTGGACTACATTTGATATTTTTGCATATTTACAAATTATTAGCAAATTGAAGGTTTTTATTGTATATTTTTACAAAATTCGATTCTTCAATTTGGAGTACAGCTGACATTTAGGATATTTCCAAATTATTAGCAAAACTGAAGATTTTTGTTTTATATTTTTACAAAATTTGGCTCTTCAATGCAGTTGACATTTTTGCTAATTTACAAATTATTAGCTAAATTGAAGATTTTTATTATATATTTTTACAAAATATGATTCTTCAATTTAGACTACAGTTGACATATTTGTATATTTCCAAATAATTAGCCAAATTGAAGATTTGTATAGTATATTTTTCAAAATTGAACCCTTCAATTTGGACTACATTTGATATTTTTGCATATTTACAAATTATTAGCAAATTGAAGGTTTTTATTGTATATTTTTACAAAATTCGATTCTTCAATTTGGAGTACAGCTGACATTTAGGATATTTCCAAATTATTAGCAAAACTGAAGATTTTTGTTTTATATTTTTACAAAATTTGGCTCTTCAATGCAGTTGACATTTTTGCTAATTTACAAATTATTAGCTAAATTGAAGATTTTTATTATATATTTTTACAAAATATGATTCTTCAATTTAGACTACAGTTGACATATTTGTATATTTCCAAATAATTAGCCAAATTGAAGATTTGTATAGTATATTTTTCAAAATTGAACCCTTCAATTTGGACTACATTTGATATTTTTGCATATTTACAAATTATTAGCAAATTGAAGGTTTTTATTGTATATTTTTACAAAATTCGATTCTTCAATTTGGAGTACAGCTGACATTTAGGATATTTCCAAATTATTAGCAAAACTGAAGATTTTTGTTTTATATTTTTACAAAATTTGGCTCTTCAATGCAGTTGACATTTTTGCTAATTTACAAATTATTAGCTAAATTGAAGATTTTTATTATATATTTTTACAAAATATGATTCTTCAATTTAGACTACAGTTGACATATTTGTATATTTCCAAATAATTAGCCAAATTGAAGATTTGTATAGTATATTTTTCAAAATTGAACCCTTCAATTTGGACTACATTTGATATTTTTGCATATTTACAAATTATTAGCAAATTGAAGGTTTTTATTGTATATTTTTACAAAATTCGATTCTTCAATTTGGAGTACAGCTGACATTTAGGATATTTCCAAATTATTAGCAAAACTGAAGATTTTTGTTTTATATTTTTACAAAATTTGGCTCTTCAATGCAGTTGACATTTTTGCTAATTTACAAATTATTAGCTAAATTGAAGATTTTTATTATATATTTTTACAAAATATGATTCTTCAATTTAGACTACAGTTGACATATTTGTATATTTCCAAATAATTAGCCAAATTGAAGATTTGTATAGTATATTTTTCAAAATTGAACCCTTCAATTTGGACTACATTTGATATTTTTGCATATTTACAAATTATTAGCAAATTGAAGGTTTTTATTGTATATTTTTACAAAATTCGATTCTTCAATTTGGAGTACAGCTGACATTTAGGATATTTCCAAATTATTAGCAAAACTGAAGATTTTTGTTTTATATTTTTACAAAATTTGGCTCTTCAATGCAGTTGACATTTTTGCTAATTTACAAATTATTAGCTAAATTGAAGATTTTTATTATATATTTTTACAAAATATGATTCTTCAATTTAGACTACAGTTGACATATTTGTATATTTCCAAATAATTAGCCAAATTGAAGATTTGTATAGTATATTTTTCAAAATTGAACCCTTCAATTTGGACTACATTTGATATTTTTGCATATTTACAAATTATTAGCAAATTGAAGGTTTTTATTGTATATTTTTACAAAATTCGATTCTTCAATTTGGAGTACAGCTGACATTTAGGATATTTCCAAATTATTAGCAAAACTGAAGATTTTTGTTTTATATTTTTACAAAATTTGGCTCTTCAATGCAGTTGACATTTTTGCTAATTTACAAATTATTAGCTAAATTGAAGATTTTTATTATTATATATTTTTTACAAAACTTGACTCTTCAATTTAAACTACAGTTGACATTTTTGCATATTTCTGTCTACTGTAATGATGGAAATATGCAAAATTGTCAACTGTAGTCTAAATTGAAAAGTCAAATTTTGTAAACAGAATTATCATAAAAATCGTCAATTTTGTTAATAATTTGTCCACGTCTGTATGTCTGACCTTAGAAGGACCTAACTTAATAGCTCCTCTGTAAACGTGTTCACGCATCTTCAACACTCAAACTCCGTTACCAAGATTAGAATTCTAGATTCCCAGTATAAGCGTTCACTTTAAGCACATCAGTTTACACATAACATTGCATGGTATGCAGTTAATGTCAATTGAGAATAAATTGAGAAGTCGTTGCTATTCAAATGGATGTTCTTTTATTACAGTTGCGTTTTATTCGACATAAAAAAGAAAGACTGCACGTCGTTAAATAATCTAAGATGCACACGACTTTGTTATGCGTGACAAATGCAGATAAATTTATCTGCGGAGCAAGCCATTTTGTTGTGACAGGTCTTCACCACACGATACCTGTTGCATTTGTTGAACGTTAAGATTTTGTAGAGAGTTGGTTTGGTTGAACTTCGCTTTTTGTGGTTGACATTTATAAGTTAGTTGGTACGTGTAAGATAGGATTATGTGCCTCCACACAGTAGCTTCTTTCAAATTTTGCGCAAATTTCTATCTTACTTTACAGAACTAATTAATGCAAATGTACACTCACGGCCGTAAATCTTATTTATGACTCGTGTAAGATTTTTCTTTCATTATCTTATACAGGGTGTTCCCGAGGTGATGTTACAAACTTTCAGGAATGATGGCGAAGGGCACATGTATCAATTTGAGATAAGAAGCCCGTTCTGGACATGATCGAGTCGAAAGTTACAGAAACTCTATGACGAAATTTTTCTGTTTTTTTAAGGTCTTGAACTTATGATAAGTTTGTGTCAAGAGAAACATATCTGGCAACGTAAACTTATTTTATATTTAATATCCGAATACTTGTTAAATGGAATTGTAACGTAAAGTCATCGTATGTTTTAATGTGTATTCATTTCAATATTTATAATTATTCAAATGCATAAAATATATTGCAAATGCTACAGGATTTTCCCCTCCAAAGCGCATGATTTGCGACATTAGCATGTCTTGTAGAATTATCTGGCACGCTGGAATGTACTGTAACAGCTGTATAAAATACAACCAATAACTTCTTACATTTTCCACACCTGACAATTATTTCCACAGCCGGAACTGACAATGACGCTCTACTTTGACCGTGTGTATCAGATGATGCAATTCTGTGGATTTGTACTGTACGTTTTCTTTTTTCTAAGCGTGACTAGGAGAGATAGATTGAGAAACGTAGACATAAGAGAACAATTCGGAGGGGGGATGGACATCGTAGAACAACAGTATCAGAAAGAAATGGAAGGAATACCTTCAAGATATCCATGGCAAGGACTGCATTATAGATCAGGCATGGGCATAAGGGAGGGGAGGTAATAATGATCGAATTCACTCCTTTCACAATATTTCGGACGTAACTGCTGTGTTTACATTTACTACTGTACACGAACATGGCTTCTCTTCCGTTTATTTTTTTATTTTATTGGGTTATTTTACGACGCTATATCAACATCTAGGTTATTTAGCGTCTGAATGATATGAAGGCGATAATGCCGGTGAAATGAGTCCTGGGTCCAGCACCGAAAGTTACCCAGCATTTGCTCGTATTGGGTTGAGGGAAAACCCCGGAAAAAACCTCAACCAGGTAACTTGCCCCGACCGGGAGTCGAACCCGGGCCACCTGGTTTCACAGCCAGACGCGCTGACCGTTACTCCACAGGTGTGGACTCTTCCGTTTAGGGATGTACAAAACTATACATGCAGAGACTAAGAGGAAGGCAGAAATTATAAAAGATTGGAGAATGCTGGGTTTGCTGTGGCAGAAAATTGTGATTGAACGATTGTGACTTAAGACATTTATATCGTGTGTCCCAAAAGTTCGTATATTAAATTTAAGAGCTGGTAGAAGAAGCCAAAATAAACAATTTTTGTCAGACGACTTAGGGTCGGTGTCGCACACGTCATCCTGCTGAATATAGCTGTTGCCTGCCTCTCCTGTGTACAATTAGAGAAGGTGATCAAAGTAAGGACATTGAACTTTTAACAGAGCTCACAGAAACAAATCATTGCCTGTCGGACTTCCTCAGAGATCCCATCGAGTCCGCAGTGGCCAAAATCCTGTTTCTTACGTCCTCCCGATCATTTACAGGAGTGGCGTGCATTAAATACTCTTGTGACCTCATAAGAACTCTAGGCTAGTGTGATCAGGAGATCTTGGTGGCCAAGTAGCAGGTCTGCTACGTCCAATCCATCTGTCTGGAAAGACATAGTCCAGGAAAGCATGAATATTATGTGTGTAATATTTATACAGAGTGAACCGTAAGCAATGCGATTAATTAGAGGGGGTTATTCTTTGAGACATTTCAAACGAAAAAGTTCAATATAATTTTGCTCGTTTTTGCTTCCTTTTTGAGATAAAAATTATTTTATTTGAAACATTTCATATCGTGTTTTGGGAAAGTCATTGATTTAATTCCCAATATACTTAGTCAATTGAAGAGAGCAGTGTATTATGATAATAAATCATTCTAATAATTTTAGTTTTGTCCTTTAAATATGCAGAAATTTGATCCGAACAAATGTAACTTTTCGTTCTGCAAAGGAATTTTTCAAAGTGACATTTGTTCGGACTAAATTTCTGCACATTTAAAGGGCTAAACTAAATCATAATATATTTTATTATCATAATACACATTGTTTTCTGAAATTGATTTAGCATTATGTGAATTAATTCAATAGCTGTCTCAAAACACAGTATGAAATGTTTCATATAAAACTATTTTTATCTCCAAAAGGAAACCAAAACGAGCAACATTGTATTAAATTCTTTGTTTCAAATATCTCAAAGAATAACCGCCTGAAATTAATGACAATGCTTACGGTTCATTCTATATATACATGTGCCATCTAGTGTTTTAATTTTGAGTCAGCTGTAAACAGAATAATAATTTTATTACCTTTATAATAGGCCTATGTGTTCATAATACATCTCTATAAGAAGGAACTGAGTTTAGATTAACACATAACGAACGTTCTGATTGAAAATATTTTAAGAATACAAAACATTACTTAAACATGGGAGTTTCTAAATGAACTATCCTCAGATCCCACTGATGGGTGAAGATTAAAAATTCAATTCATTAAATCTAGAATATACATTATGTGTGTTAATGTTGCATATCATACTTTTAATGTGGAATTCATTATTCGTTATGATAAAATGATAAAGTCCATAACAACTAACAGAATTAAATTTTAAAAAGACTATTACATTCTTACTACGTCATACTACTTTTGACCAATAAAACGGTACGAAAGGACGTATTTCAACCAATCATGGCTGCTTATCGCACAATTTTATCGCGTCCCTAGCATTTGTTTAATTTTATCGCATCCCTAGCATTTGTTTAATTTTATCGTGTCCATAGCATTTGTTTCTTTGTTTGCCAACATTTGAAACTGCGCTGGTCTGGACGTCAAAAAAAAAAAATATATATAAAATTACAAACCACTCCAGTCGATGCACATCAGTTTCAAATATGACTCGCATTGGCATTCTAGAACAAGAATTAATAAAAATCACTGATCATACCTATGCATCTTCTGAAATCCGATTTACAAATAAATGAAGAGCACCATTCGGAAATCCTGAATAAGTTGAATACACCATGTAGGCTAAATCAACGAGTTCACTTCTATTACGCACACGTCCAATATAACATCAATTGAACCACCAACCACATTCAAATTTGAAAATTGTACATTCAATAATTATTCCTTTTAAAATTATTCATTCGGAAATCCTGAATAAGTTGAATACACCATGTAGGCCTAAATCAACGAGTTCCACTTCTATTATGCACACGTCCAATATAACATCAATTGAACCACCAACCACATTCAAATTTGAAAATTGTACATTCAATAATTATTCCTTTTAAAATTATTCATGTTTATTTTTTATGTCATCGTCGTTAATTAAAACTTTTCTAACACTTGTGTACAGTATATTAGTTAGGTTATGTTATAGCTTCTGCTGTATGATATTATGGATAGTCACGTATCAGAGATTGTTTAATATTAAGATTTATTGAAAATCATCTGTCAAGTGACGTTGGTTACTGGGATTCGGATAATTGAAGTGGAATGTTGCATTTTAATAAAAATGAAACTGAATCAATAATGCCTTCTTGACTAGTAACAGTCCACAGAGTTCAATGATGATTCCATAGTTGGCACAACTGATACCGGTAACAAGAAAACATAATCATAAAACACTACTGCCATCTAGCGTAATGTTGAGATGGTACAATAATAATAATAATAATAATAATAATAATAATAATAATAATAATAATAATAATACTTATTTGTCAGAAACCAGTGTACAAGGCCTGGATATGACATCGTCAGGTTCGATAGTTGATACATTTGAAGACAGTTGTATTTTCATAAGCCAATTAATATTTTATTGTATTGGAGTACTTTGTTACTTCTAATCTTTATATACTTTCTTCTAATCGTGTAATAGTCAATTAAATCTCACTCGAGTTTTGATTTTCTCTAGATAAATCAAAACATCTAGTGAGATTACTGTTGATAAATTACTGGTAAAATTTACCTGGAGCTCTGATTCAAGGGAAATTTTCACGTGTTTTAAATTTTGAGTGGTTTTATTTCTTTTCTAAAAAAAAGTCAAGCCAGGGATTATTTTAGCGTCCCCTGTGGGATTTGAACCAGCGAATCTCTGATCCAGTGGTAAGGAAAGCCAACTGTTCGACTACTAAGGACGGTTTTTTATGTCACTTGAGTTCTTACTCCATTGTTTTGTCTTTGTGTTTTTATTTCAGTCTTGACATTTGTGTGATAAATCAATGTTTGAAATCTCTTACAAAAAAGTCATAATGTTTTGTGTTTAGCTTATACATCCTATTGTATGGAAATACTTTTTATTATCCAGTGATATGTACTATAATTAACTATTATCTTCAGAAGAAACAAACATAACGTGTTTATTACTGCTCTTCAATTTTTTCTCTCCGTAACTAAAAAAGTTCACAGTAATAAAACTAAGACATTTATGTTATAGCCCGTTATGAAAGAAGTATTTCTCATTAGAGATATCCGAACTTAAACAAAAAGTGGTTTCTCTTATCGAGCACACGATCTTTGCAGACAGTAAACCGCGAGGTTATGCGTGGTTGTTCTTCTATCAAAATATAAATTTGTGCCATGATGCACATCACTTCCTGTCGTACTTTTTATAAGCTACTTATTTAGACAGTGGACGACCTTCATTTCGTACTCTTTTCTTTAAGAAAGTTCAAAGACCATACAGTATGGAATAATAACTACTTATCATGCCAGAATTTTCATTGTTGAGCAAGGAGGACAGATGGAATATATTTAGTCATAGTCATGTCTAATTTTTTATGTTACCGGATGCAGTTTTGTTAACCGTGGACGCTATAAAGCATTCAATTCGACAATTTGAAGCAATCTTCCTTTCCCCTTCTGCGTATCATAATTTCATCATAACTACATTCACTGGAATATTATGCGTTACGCTTCTTCAGTTTATAATTGTCTACATTGAGTACAACAGTTTTAATTTCTAGGCAAATTTTACATTTTTACAATATGTAAGTAAACGATTGTAGTATAATGTTAATTTTTTCATTCCCTGAGGCTCTAACACGTACAGTAGAGGAGCTAGATCTGTCCAGTAGCCTTATGTGCCGTGGCTATATCACCAATGGGTATGGAGGGGGAAGGATGAACATGGTATGAAGTAACTTTCTTTGTAATACTGTATTAAATTAACATGAGCCGTCTGTGCTTATCTAATTTTATATACATTGATTATAACATGAACGTTTTCGGCACTAATGTGCCATTTTCAATTGTATGAAAGTTTGCCTAATTACATTTTCAAATAGATGCACATGAACTGTGTAAGTGAGACATATAATGTGTACCCTTGATGATTTGAACATGACATGTAAAACACTTTTGTGCGAGATCGTGCGTATTTGCTTGTTTTCCGCACAGAACCAATACGCGGTAAGTGTGAAATACCACATTCAGTATTCCCAACGTAACACACATAACAATTTCCCTCTTCTTACCTCTTAAGCGCGACATTCTTTGACTGCTTTAGGCTTTTAACATATTATTTTTAGAGACGTTTAACATAGTAATAATTATAAATTGGAAATTTACCACTGCAATTTCACCTAAATTGCAATGTTAATTATTGTTTTTAAATATTTGCAAAAATTAAGTAAAGTCTACTACTACTACTCCACGAAACTTATTGCATTCCTGATACAAGTAACATTAAGGAAGCCGTGAAAAAATCAACAAGATTCCAGATGCCGATGTTATTACTGCAATATGTTATATAAATAATATTGTTAAAATATTAAAATGAAAAATAAATCATTACATAACCTTACGGTTTGTTTTAAGTTCGCATTTATAGACTGGGGGGAAAAAAAGACAGACTTATATCACGGCCTGCTGGAGTATAGTGAACACAGAAAACATTTTATAGCAAAAAGATATTTTGGTTTTCCGAAGTTGCCGTCATTAAACAGAAACCAAGATGGAGATTTCATTGAAACTAATTAGAAATTCGTCTTTCAGGTATGTAATAAACGATCTTCGCACAAAATAATGTACGATACACGAGCGGTATGTTTGTTTTCATGTTCTCGGAAATTAAAAACGTCAACATACCGCGCTTGTAACGTATATTACTATTATATAGATAATTAAAAGACCCAATTATTACTAACAATTAAAACCTATCAACTAATTTGTTCTTCTGCTATGTTGTCCATCTTTTGTAGAACAATGTGATTAACTTGACGTTAATATGTTTTGTCAAATGCAGTTATCCAGTCATTAAAATTGTTAAATTACACTGTGATATAAAATGTTAAAATAGTTAATGTTGACCTGTCTTATTCATTGTTATTGCACCAAGGTTCCTTGTTTGATCACTTTCACATGATGAAGCACTTTATCTAGATGGAAAATCAAGCAAGGAACCTTGGTGCAATAATAACGAATAAGACAGGTCAACATTAACTATTTTAACATTTTATATCACAGTGTAATTTAACAATTTTAATGACTGGATAACTGCATTTGATAAATATTAACGTCAAGCTAATCACATTGTTCTACAAAAGATGGACAATATAGCAGAAGAACAAATTAGTTGATAGGTTTTAATTGTTAGTAATAATTGGGTCTTTTAATTATCTATATAATAGTAATATACGTTACAAGAGCGGTATGTTGACGTTTTTAATTTCCGAGAACATGAAAACAAACATACCGCTCGTGTATCGTACATTATTTTGTGCGAAGATCGTTTATTACATACCTGAAAGACGAATTTCTAATTAGTTTCAATGAAATCTCCATCTTGGTTTCTGTTTAATGACGGCAACTTCGGAAAACCAAAATATCTTTTTGCTATAAAATGTTTTCTGTGTTTACTATACTCCAGCAGGCCGTGATATAAGTCTGTCTTTTTTCCCCCCCCAGTCTATAAATGCGAACTTAAAACAAACCGTAAGGTTATGTAATGATTTATTTTTCATTTTAATATTTTAACAATATTATTTATATAACATATTGCAGTAATAACATCGGCATCTGGAATCTTGTTGATTTTTTCACGGCTTCCTTAATGTTACTTGTATCAGGAATGCAATAAGTTTCGTGGAGTAGTAGTAGTAGACTTTACTTAATTTTTGCAAATATTTAAAAACAATAATTAACATTGCAATTTAGGTGAAATTGCAGTGGTAAATTTCCAATTTATAATTATTACTATGTTAAACGTCTCTAAAAATAATATGTTAAAAGCCTAAAGCAGTCAAAGAATGTCGCGCTTAAGAGGTAAGAAGAGGGAAATTGTTATGTGTGTTACGTTGGGAATACTGAATGTGGTATTTCACACTTACCGCGTATTGGTTCTGTGCGGAAAACAAGCAAATACGCACGATCTCGCACAAAAGTGTTTTACATGTCATGTTCAAATCATCAAGGGTACACATTATATGTCTCACTTACACAGTTCATGTGCATCTATTTGAAAATGTAATTAGGCAAACTTTCATACAATTGAAAATGGCACATTAGTGCCGAAAACCTTCATGTTATAATCAATTTATATAAAATTAGATAAGCACAGACGGCTCATGTTAATTTAATACAGTATTACAACTTGTTTATCGGAAAAACCATATAAAATGAAACTTTCTTTGTATTTTGGAATATAATATCCTGCTTCCGATGTCCCATTATTAGGATTTAGAGATCCATCTGTATAAATTTGAAGGTGATCCTTATATGTACTGCAGAGTAGTTCCATGGCATCTAACTTAAGAATGTATGGAGGATCATTTTTGGAATGATTTCCTGGAATTTGTATGCTATGTTCTGGAATCACCCATTTCCATGGAGGAATTTCGTTCACAACTGGAGTTTTAGCAATGAGTGTGTCTGTGATATAGATTGGTAATTCCTCTTTTTTATTTTATAGAAAGCTCTGACTGACATTCAATTTAAAAAAAAAAATGTATCACGGTATTAGGCAACTTTAATCTACAACTAGGACATCGCTGAGATTTGAACTCTGGTCCGCCATCATCGTAAACCAGGGTTCTATCAACTGAGCTACCGTAGAAGTGGGTAAAATCAATCAGTGGGTGTAAAATCGATCATTTGCGATTTTTATTGAAAATTATATATTTTCTCAGTTAGTTGTTAAAATTGTGTTTGCTGACTTCTTTGCCTTACATTGTAAATGTAAGCGAGAGGGACAACAAAAAGCCTGCGCATGCCAACAATGGGAACACTGTGTAATTACCGTTGAAGTGAAAATTGTTGTATTTAACTTTTTCTCTTAAATGAAAACAAAGTCTTACACACTCTAAATTATAGTCAGCAGTGAAAGGAGACACGAAGTATACGTAAGTACAGTACTTTTCGTTGAGATTGTATCCTGAAATAATAGTTTTGCAGTTCGTAAATGTTAGTATTGAAACTTATTATTTTAAGAAAACTTGTATCTTTGTAGGGTTAAGTCGATCATGCCATCGACCTACTCGAAACAGATAGGACCAGCAGGAAGAATAAATTGTTCACCGAAATACCTCCAACTGACACTTATACACAGAAAAGTGTCATAATATAGCTTATATTGATGGGATAGTGGGGAAAGAGGAAGACGAAATTATTGTGAATTTCTTGCGTAAGAAAAGCACTGCCAAAGGAACATATTTTGTACACCCCTCTGTACCTGACTATGGGAACAACGTAGTTTCTAAAGTGACATGAGGAGGGAAAGATTTCAAATAACATCTGATATAAACCTAAGCAATGTTGAATTGCATTTTAGATTATAATTGAAGAGTGGTATTTCAATGTAAATGTTGAATTCTTAAATCTTTTTTTATTGGTATGTGAAGTATTAAAATGTGTTTTTGTGTTTTATAAGTTGGCAATCAGTCACGATTGTACAGTGGAGACCTATAGGCCTAATTGTATTGAATAGTATTTTCACAGTAACAAAAGAGACACTATTATAATGCTATAGGCATATATCGAAGATTATCATTGTTTTTACACCCCTTATAACAAATAAAATATATGTAATACACTTAATTTTTCTTTTAAAAACATAAACAGTGATCGACTTTACTCCGCAATATTTTAAAATCGATCTTAAACTAAAAATTCAATGGTGATCGACTTTACCCTATTTGAGCAGATAACTTCGATCACAAATGAAATAAAAAAACAGTTTTTTATAGATTGTAATTCAATTCTTGTAACGTGTCTTCATAAGTGAAGGATATGACGACAAAATGCTATTTTCTGAGGAACTTCACTCCATTGCATAACCTCAATATCATAACAAAATTGCAAAATTTTGATCGACTTTACCCTCTTCTACGGTACCAAGGCGGAGGGTTATGGTGGTGATGTTGAATGATAATAATGGTGCTTATGATATAACGACAGAGTTTGAAGCATTGACATGCGGTCTATTTGGCTTCTCGTTTTCAAAATTTATCAGCATATCATCAGCTAAGTACAAGATCTCATCATAACAATTCACTCATTATACCTTACCACAAGACATCTTTATATTCTTCATCCTATACAGTTTCAGTTGCTAGAAATTGGAACTCGCTTCCGAGTGATATAAGGGGTTGTTGGACAATAACTTCATTTAGGTCAAAATTACATAAATTCTTACTTAACAGATTAATTGCTGATTAATATTTGTTACTTATAATGAAACTAACATCTGTCCATTCTTATTATTATTATCATTAATTTCTCTAAATAGATTTACAAAACCTCTAATGGCAATTACATTAATATTCTCATTATAGAAATAGAAATATATATATATTCTCCCTGTAACATAGTCCTAGTAAGCTTATATTAAATTAATTTTCATCATTTTACTAGATATCTCAAATATCAAATTAATTATAATTCATTGAATTAAATTATCTCATAAATTAAGTTACTACTTTACCTTATAGATTTATCTAAATTTAAATAAATGTGTAATGAAGAATATTGCTGGAGAACCTTTTAAGTGTAGTGTAAATATTTGTAATTTAAATTTATGTATTGTATTGATTAAGGCTGGTTGAGTGGAAGAGAAGGCCTTATGGCCTTAACTCTGCCAGCGAAAATAAAACATTATTATTATTATTATTATTATTATTATTATTATTATTATTATTATTATGCGGTGCGGGAGCGCGGTGCGTCGCTCTTTTGTTACGATGCAGCGCGTTGACCCGGCGACCTCTATACATGGTGATTCGGTGGGCACATGTCCAAGTCGTCCGCCTCCTCGCGAGGCATTGTTGCCGAGTCTGGGAGACGCGGGTCAGTTCTCTAATCTGCTGGGTCCAGTCACGCACCGGGCCACGTGATTGATTTGCATCCACTTATCGTCTGCAGATCGAATTCTCGACCTACCGTCACCGGTTAACGCCATTACCTCACTGTGGGGGAGTGTACATAGGCCAGTCCAACAGGATGTTTGCAACGGGCCCGTGCTATCGAGACACAATCTTTCAAAACTGCAAACAGAAATGCAGTTGCCCGGAGCACCGACTCGATTTCTTTGTACATACAACATTGAAGAGTTCAATTGACGTGAGGCCAAGTTAAAGCTGTCTTTTTTTGCATGCATTTATTGACTCGGCTGTAGTTAAGCAGTTATATGATTACTCCCGACATACAGGTTCTTATGCAGATTGACTGACAGGCCTAGTTGTGTAGATTGATCGGCTGTAGCAATTTCTTCCTGAGGTGTTTGCTGACATTTTCAGCGTTGATTGATTTCATAAAAGCTACCGCCGAATAAATTTGATAATTGAGTAACAGTAAAACATACTGTAAGTATATAAGCTAATTAAAATAAATAAGAATGTATTAAAATATTATTATTGTTATTATTATTATTATTATTATTATTATTATTATTATTATTATTATTATCATCATTTGTTAGAAGAAAATCCACAAACGATTAGGGAAAACGCGGAAATTCTACTTGAAGCAAGTAAAGAGATAGGGTTGCAAGTAAATCCAGAAAAGACTAAGTATATGATTATGTCTCGTGACCAGAATATTGTACGAAATGGAAATATAAAAATTGGAGATTTATCCTTCGAAGAGGTGGAAAAATTCAAATATCTTGGAGCAAGAGTAACAAATGTAAATTACACTCGGGAGGAAATTAAACGCAGAATAAATGTGGGAAATGCCAGTTATTATTCGGTCGAGAAGCTTTTGTCATCTAGTCTGCTGTCAAAAAATCTGAAAGTTAGAATTTATAAAACAGTTATATTACCAGTTGTTCTGTATGACTGTGAAACTTGGACTGTCACTTTGAGAGAGGAACAGAGATTGACGGTTTTTGAGAATAAGGTGCTTAGGAAAATATTTGTGGCTAAGAGGGATGAAGTTACAGGAGAATTGAGAAAGTTACACAACGCAGAGCTGCACGCATTGTATTCTTCACCTGACATAATTAGGAACATTAAATCCAGACGTTTGAAATGGGCAGGGCATGTAGCACGTATGGGCGAATCCAGAAATGCATATAGAGTGTTAGTTGGGAGGCCATAGGGGAAAAGACCTTTGGGGAGGCCGAGACGTAGATGGGAAGATAATATTAAATTTGATTTGAGGGAGGTGGAATATGATGGTAGGGACTTGTTTAATCTTGCTCAGGATAGGGACCAATGTCGGGCTTATGTGAGGGCGGCAATGAACCTCCGGGTTCCTTAAAAGCCAGTAAGTCAGTAAGCAAGTATTATTATTCAAATCAAGCTCTCAGGTATAACTCCATGTAAAGTTGATTTGAATAACTTCGAGGGAAAAATTGTTCCGGGGCCGGGTATCGAACCCGGGACCTTTCGTTAAACTTACCAACGCTCTCCCAACTGAGCTACCCGGGAACTTTACCAGACACTGATCCAATTATTATTATTATTATTATTATTATTATTATTATTATTATTATTATTATCGTCATCAATCTAATGCTCAAGACTTTGATGAAGTTGTCATTAGTCTTCTGGCTTCCTAATACAGCTGTCGTCTGATTTGGTGCAGTGCTTGTATTAAAA
Organism: Periplaneta americana; assembly: GCF_040183065.1. Classification (NCBI taxonomy): domain Eukaryota; kingdom Metazoa; phylum Arthropoda; class Insecta; order Blattodea; family Blattidae; genus Periplaneta; species Periplaneta americana. The sequence goes on from NC_091119.1 coordinate 16,829,652, forward strand.
TATACAGATAAATAAAGTAAAATAATATGTAGGGTTACACCTGGTTAGGGTTCTGGCTGCTATGTACATTTATTATCAAGCAATACATCTCATTGTACTTTATCTTTATTGTATCCACTGTAGAAAACATTAATTCACATAAATAGCAGAAGAAAGTGCATCTTCTTGTAATGAAGATGATGCACTCCAAGGCCAGAATAATGGTACAAAGCCTGGCGTTGCCTTAGACTTGAAGTGACAGTAAATTTTTACGTGAAACATGTAATTCGTAAATAAATATGATATGATATGTTCCCTTATATATGTATATATATGTATGAATATAATTTTTATTTTTAATATACATTTCCTCTATTATTTTAACAATTACTTCGATTCATATTGCTGTAATTGTTTGATTCCTAGAATTACATGTAACTAAACTTGTCTTCATTTTGCTGCTCTTATTACTATTATTATTATTATTACTATTATTATTATTATTATTATTATTATTATTATTATTATTATTAATTGTGTATTGTTAATGTATTTCTGTCAATTTTATATTTGCTGTTCTTATAGTCGCTGAGAGGAAGCGAAGGCTTTATGGCCTTAACTCTACCAGTAGAAATAAATAAAAAATAAATACATTTATATACAGAGTGATTCACGAGGATATACCGTACTTATGGAGCTTATTTCCGAAGACATTCTAAGCAAGAAATGTCATATAAAGATTTGTCATAATCTCAATATTTTCGGAATTAAAATAATTTGAAGTTGTTTGTAAAATACTTTTTTTCTTTATTTTTAACGGTAAAAGAATATTACAAATAGAGAATGAACTATTCAAGAGTATCATTTCTTTAATTGGCTAGTATTCTGAAGCTAAAAATGTGTTGTGAATTCTACAGTTGCTTCGTACAGACATTTTTTTTTTTTTTTTCGATTTTTAACTACAAAATTACATTTTCTTACGCATTTATCACAACATTTGTTACAAATCACGCCAATTTTACTACTGTAAAATGTACCTAACCCCTTAAAGGCAGCAATGAAACCAATTTACTTTCCAAACATAGCTGGTGCGCCATATGTTGTAAAGGACTCGAGCATGAATACGTGTATCTAAAATTCTGTCTGGATAATGAAACTTTTAAAAGTATTGTAAAAATTACATTGAACTCTTGTTCACGCCTTCAAGGGGATAATAGATACAAATCACCGAGGATTAAATGGCTTGCCGGTCAACATATTGGTCACCACTGTGATAGATGGACGGCATTTTCAAAACCACTCATTCGTATTTGTATCACAGGTTCTGAAAAGGTGTATTTCCACGAAAATCTCAAAACCGATTTTTGCAGAGTAAGAGCACCAATTCTTTAGGCCTATGCTTTGTGCATTGAGAAGTTAAAATTACACATCGTTTCGAAAGTAGGAGGACGTTTTCTAATGTAATGTTACAGAGCTCTCAAAGAGAATTACAAATTCTAAGCCAAAGGACAGGTTATTGTTTGAATTTTGAAAGCTAATAATGTAGTTTAAACATAAGATAAATAAATTTAAACTTGTTTATTTTTTTTAGATTAAATGTGTTGTTGGGGAAATGCCTGTTATTATTCAGTTGAGAAGCTTTTATCATCCAGTCTGCTGTCAAAAAATCTGAAAGTTAGAATTTATAAAACAGTTATATTACCGGTTGTTCTGTATGGTTGTGAACCTTGGACTCTCACTTTGAGAGAGGAACATAGGTTAAGGGTGTTTGAGAATAAGGTGCTTAGGAAAATATTTGGGGCTAAAAGGGATGAAGTTACAGGAGAATGGAGAAAGTTACACAACGCAGAACTGCACGCATTGTATTCTTCACCTGACATAATTAGGAACATTAAATCCAGACGTTTGAGATGGGCAGGACATGTAGCACGTATGGGCGAATCCAGAAATGCATATAGAGTGTTATTTGGGAGGCCGGAGGGATAAAGACCTTTGGGGAGACCGAGACGTAGATGGGAAAATGATATTAAAATGGATTTGAGGGAGTTGGGATATGATGATAGACACTGGATTGATCTTGCTCAGGATAGGGACCAATGGCGGGCTTATGTGAGGACGGCAATGAACCTTCGGGTTCCTTAAAAGCCAGTAGGTAAGTAAATGTGTTGTTGACAACATTGAGAAAATATAAATCCGATTAAATTTAGTATAATTGAAGCGTATTAGTTTTAGTGTCATGCAGCATTTCTACACAGCACTAAAAACAGTTCTAATACAAGTAACTGTATGCATATTGCTTGGAGAAGTGTGTGTTCAACTTGCACAAAACAGGAATAATTTCGTGAACTTTTCGTGCCAATTAGCGACAGTTAACAGTTACAGAAATAAGTGCTAGCCTCCAGGGACGAGATTTTCAGTTAGAAAAATAAAGCAAAGTTTAATACCATGAAAACAAAATTAAGGAAATAGTGGGATTTTATTGTTAAGAGAACACGTGAGAGATTTTTTAGAATAATGTTATGTCGATGAAATGTGGTGATTGTTTTTTTGTACCAGATTTTATGAAAACCAAATAATAAATGTAGCACTCGCGAGACAATTATTTTAAAATTTATTGCATACTAAACCGCGATCTTTTGTTTTTTTGTACGTGACAGCTGTGGTGTAGACTTCCGAGAACATAGGTTTTCTTTGTCAAAGCCACTATTACTGGTTGGGCTGATGTAGTAGTTGCAATGCTAGCCTTAGGATTCGAGGTTTGCGTGTTTGGCCGAGGACGATAAAAATCTTTAGCGTGGCTTTCTGCGGATTATACTAAAGCTAGATTGCCCATGTGGGGGTTTTACGGAATGTGAAAGAGTTTTCCGTTCTCGATAGAGAGACCCAGGAAAATTTTTTCAGATATTACTCGCATACGACGCATTTTGGAAGTAGCATAATGGGCCCATACCAGATGTCTAAGAGTGCTTAAGCATATCCATCCCTAACCATAACATACCCACTAGTACTACTTTTTATACAGGGACATCATTTTATTTTTACTTCGATTTTTATTGAGTTTTTCAATGTACTTCACTCCCACTCTTTCTACTAATGAAGGTCCAACCGTCCTCCACACAGAACCAAGACCACATATGCAGTCAAAGTCGCCTCACGGTCTAGTAAATAAACAGTATTGAATTAGTGAGTATAGTACGTTCCATAAATATGGTTGCGTTTTGCAGTGAAGAAAGAGCTTTCAATATTGAACCATATTTTCGCACAGATACTTTGCCTCCGTTTGCTTACGTCGCATCCCGGTTTCCCGCATCTGCTTCTGCTCGCTCCTCTGTAAAGGCTAGTGGCTGGGCTGTCTTAGGTCTTTTCTGAAAACATTTTCTGTTAGGAATTGGACGTCTACGTAATATTATACAACTGTTTAAAATAACTTAAATGAAAGGACCTCGTTAAGTAATTAACTGTCACGTGATTTTCCCCCTTTCTACGATCCTGCGACATAACCACTTGGACGGACAGTAGATAGCATGTCTGAGTAATTTTATTTTTTTCGATGGGCAGAAGTGAAGATTGAATTTACAGTACGTAAGGTACTCTTTTATAGAGTAGGTACAGAATTATTTCAACATGAGTTACTGGTAGGAAGGACGAAACTGGTAATTGGAATTAAGTACAATAGGCTACAGTGCGATAATATGTACAAAAGAACTGAAGCCTGTATCGAAATGAACGGCCACCATTTCCAAAAATGTGTTTAAATATCCATATTATGATTATTTTTCAATTTAACTTCATTCTCTATATTGTACGCTAATGTGTTGTAGATAGTATAATATACACTGCATAACCAATACGTCCACATGGATAGCTCAGTTCGTGAGTGAAAACACTCATTGTTAATACTGTACTGTATTTTTATTAAAGGAAAACCTAATGAAAATTATCAAACTGAAAATTGCGATATTTCATACTTTACGCAAACGGATGAACTATTTTTCTTCCCTCCTATACCTAGTAAAGTGATTTGTTTGTATTTTACGCCAGTATCATCGAACTCCAGTCGTGGAAGGGGGTAGCAAACGCCGTTGATGCAGAGGTATAGGCAAGTCAATATTAAAAATGTTAGTACAAATAAAATGATGTCCCTGTATTATAAGAGAATTAGGTCGATCATAAAACAGTTCACAATCGCCTATGTCTGATATAGTTTCTGTGAGTTCTAGCACAATGTGATTCAGAAGAATGCAATGAATCTATAGAGAAGAACCGTAATATCTTATATCGACAATGATGGAAGCTGACCATCCTCAAGGCATGCATAACTGATAAACGTCTGTTCTTCCTTTTCTGGGATTCTTGTTTTAATTACCCTACTCGTTACAGCCTGAGGTAGACGGAATTGTAATTTATGTTTTGATATTTCCTGCCAGTAGGGCAAAGCCTTCCAGTTCAGCGGGTTGTCACCGTGGTGGACCTTGCATCTGGAGTCAACATCTTAGTCACCGGTAGGGAATGTTCACTCGCTTGCAGAAATCTCAGAGTAGCGGTTCTTTCAGAATGCATTTTCTTGTTTGGCGTGCGTTCTGTATTAAACAGTTTGTGTATGTGAAACGGGTCTGCTTAACTCTACACTACTTTCTGAATTTAACAGTATTACTAGGCCAGTCTCTATCCTAGATCGTATGACAAGGGTCTGTTGGAATATATTATCTTCCGTTATATTGGTACTGTATGTTAACAACAAATTTATGTAGGGTAAACATTGGTAATTTCGTGATAATTTCATGAAAACTAATTTAAAATGCAAATGTGTAAATATATCCTTATTCCGATTTTTTCATGTAAAAGACGATAACTTGCTGTACAAATCTGGAGACATAAAAGATTGGATACGTTCTTGAATATGTGTCAAAAACCACTTTTACAACTTAAGCTGAAAGGTTGGTTATTTCGTGATAACCTTGGTAATTTCGTGATATTGCATTGATACTTTCGTGAGAGGTAGAAGAATTGTGGAAAAATTCATTAAAGTCAATTGAAATTTTCATTTATTGTTACAAGACTTCAAACATAGTAATTCCGTCTAATATTCATAGCAAGAAAACATAGAAATACATATCAACACATAATACGAATGAAATCAAAGTAAAAATTGAAATTTAAAAGGGATCTTCTTTGCCCTGAAAGGGTGAACACTTTTATTACTGACTTTACTATAGCCTATAGTCTATATTACTAGGGTAACTCCAAAAGTAATGCATAACGTTTGTTTAAAAATTATATTTTTATCCTACAGCTTTGCTATTTTCACAGAATGTAGATGCATCCTTAAGGAACAAAATGTCACTTTTCCACATAATCCCTGTCCCTTTCAACTGCCTTACGTAACCTAGGAACGAGGGCCTGTAGACCAGCACGGTAAAAGTCTGGACCAACACGTCTGAGCCACTCTTTAGCAGCGTGCACAAGGCAGTCATCTTCTAACCTCGTTCCACGAAGGTATCCTTCAGTTTACCAAAGAGATCGTAATCGTACGGTGCCAGTTCAGGACTGTAAGGCGGATGTTTCAGTGTTGTCTATCCGAATTTTCTGATCTGGTCTGTGGTCTTGTGACTGACATATGGCTGTGCGTTGCCGTGCAATAGCAGAACATCCTGCTTCTCCCGATGTCGTCGAACACGACTCAGTCGAACTTGAAGTTTTTTGAGAGTTGCAACATTCCCGTCAGAATTAATGGTGGTTCCGTGTGGCATGATGTCCACAAGCAAGAGTCCTTCTGAATCGAAAAACACAGTAGCCATAACGTTTCCTGCCGAAGGTGTACTTTTGAATTTCTATTTCTTTGGTGAATTTGCATGATGCCACTCCATTGTCTGCCTCTGTCTCCGGTCCAAAATGGTGGAGCCATGTTCCATCTTCTGTCACAATTCTTGCAAGTAAGTCATCTAGCACTTATAATTGACACTTAGCATGATAACAAATCAAACAGAGGCTACACTGAACCCATTGCGTCTCCGTTTTCTTTTTTGTTATCACATCTTGTCTTCAGATTTCTAAAATTCCTATTGTAATACATTTTATACTATTTTAAAAATTGTAACACTTAATGCTCAACAAAATTTCGCCTCAAACAGCTAAGATTTCTATCAGTAAAACTAAGCCTATATGACGACTACAGATGTATCTAAAATTCCAAAAACATTTCCTAAAATTTCATGAAGATACAATAAATCTTTGTACCAAATATCATATGCTTACCTTCAGTAATAAGCCTGTAATGTAATTACTAGAGCGGTGCAGACGGAGCACATGACAGACAGAATGGCATCATAGCAAGGGTTCCGACGTTACTCGGCGTGTTCCCTGTGTACAAGCGACGGTCATGTACACGATGTGTTGACGTACAGACGACACAATAGAAATGACACAGTTCTCTAACGTTTCTACAATTAATTTCCTACAGATACTTTAGTAAGATTTCAAAATTACAAAACTAATTAACCATTTCATCCTAAACAAATAATATACTGTATACATGTATGATTTCATACAGAACGCGAACAAAATCACTGTTTATTTGTAACGGGTTCATGTTATTCTATTCGCAAAAGCACTTGAAAAATAGTTTTTTGTTTTTCCTTTTCTTTACAATGAGTGTGATTTATTAATGCACATGTGATGCGTTATCAGATTTCTTCCAAATATTGTTACAATGCACAACAAATGACATTTGTACGTTATTAACAGAAAACGATTTTCGTCTATCTGATAGCATGGCCTTATATGTGGAGAAGCTTCTTTCTACGTCTGTTGAGACAACTGGGGCATACGTAAAATCCTGTAAAACATTTTTTTTTCAACTTCTGTTAGTTCTTCAAAGGAATCCGGAATCCTTATCTCCAGAAATACTGTCACTAATCTTTCAGGGTTTATAATATCCACCATTTTTTTCAACTTACTTGTTATTTTCGCAGATATTATTTTACCAATTTTATCGTCTACTTGAGTCACTTTCTTCCAGATATTTCGCAGTAGGGAAATCTGATCAACCAGTTTTGTACCAGACTTTTCTAAAGCTGTTATACAATCAGGTATAAACCCATAATTCCATTCAGTGTATTCCAATTTGTTTTATGCTTGAATCAATTAACAAAAATATCACCATATTCGGAATTAAGTCTCTTAAACTTTGCCGAACGAATTTGCTCCGCCTTAGGCATCGTAACACTAGAACCGAACTGTTCTTGTTTCTTTAGTACTGACGTTAGCTTTACCACGCTGTACCTACTGCTTGCAGCTATCCTGTGTACCGCAGAGTCAGACCTCTGCAGGTACACAAGGTGAATTTACAACCCTTGCCCTGTTGCCGGTGTGTCGAACAACTGCTCCCTTTGCACTGCTCTAGTAATTACAAACATCCATAAAATTTGTATGCCTGAGAAGTCGACGCAAACTTGCTCTCTCCAAACATAAAAGCTCACTGAAGCAACTACAGTAGTCACACAAAGCTTATCTGTATGTTTCTGGAAACTGGACAACATATGCAATCCCTTGGCGGAAATTTGGATCTCGTAACACCATTGGTTAGTTCACAAAAGAGCAAAGAAAAAGTATCACGAAATAACCACTGCCACGAAATTACCAATGTTTACCCTACTGTGTTTCTTTTAACGAAAGAGGAAAACAGAAAATACAGAATGAACCGTAAGTATTGTCGGGGGTTAATCTTTGAGATATTTCAAACAAAACGTTTAATAAAATTTTGCTCGTTTTTGCTTTCTTTTCGAGATAAAAATTGTTTTATATGAAACGTTTCATAGCGTGTTTTGGGAAAGCCATTGCATTGATATAATTTCCAATATGAACAGTAAATTTAAGAGAAGTGTATTATGACAACAAATGGTTAAAAGAACTTAAATGTTGTTATTTAAATATGCAGAAATTTGATCAGAACAAATGTAACATTTTAAAATTCCTTCGCAGAACGAAAAGTTCGAGCTGGAGTATTATTGGCTTACGGCTGTTGTCTAGCACACAAATATAAATAAATCTATACTAATAATAAATCTGTAGCCGAAAATTTTCTGGTAATTTTCGATTCTCCAAAAATAATTGGTCCTAACATATATAATTAACCACCCTGAAACCGAAAATCGCTTTTTTGAAATTTTTGTTTGTATGTCTGTCTGTCTGCCTGTATGTTTGTTACCTTCTCACACGATAATGGATGAACGGATTTCGATGAAAATTAGAATATAAATTATGTTCGTTATAACTTAGGTTTTAGGCTATATGGCATTCAAAATACATTATTTAAAAGAGGGGTTATAAGGGGGCCTGAATTAAATAAATCGAAATATCTCGCTTATTATTGATTTTCGTGAAAAATGTTACATAACAAAAGTTTCTTTAAAAATAATTTGCGATAAGTTTTATTCCTTAAAAAATTTTGACAGGACTGATATTTAATGAGATAAATGAGTTTTAAAATTAAAATAAATGCCATCTAAGGCCGTAAAATGAAATAAAAAACAAATGACTTCGTCTATAAGGGGCCTTGGACAGCAACAATCGAAAGCTATGAAAGATAGCCTACAGAGAATGTTTCTGTGTTTGTATGAAGTAATATCGGAAGCTAAATTAACCGATTTGTATAATTAATTATTATTTCACCATTGGAAAGTGTAGTTTCTCTAGATGGACATAATGCTATAATGTTATTACAGTAACTTCTGATATAATATAATGTAATGTAATATAATATAATATAATATAATATAATATAATATAATATAATATAATATAATATAATATAATATAATATAATATAATATATGTACTGTAATCTTATATAATTTAAGTTATTTGAAGGGTTCAGAACCATAGTGGGCCAAGCGCCATTTACTGAATACGTAAAAACAAGGGTTGAAATTAAGTTATTACCATAATTCAATGGAAACCTATAACAAGTAAAATAAAATATACACATTAAATCTAAATGATGTCAATGTTCATTAAACTATGGTTGCATGTAATAAAAATTAGAAACATGTTAAAGGAATTGTCATTGCACCAATGAGTGGTCTCTGGACCAAAATGATCGCATTTTAGTTATTTGGATGCAATTTAAATTAAGTAACATATTAAACGATTTATCCTTCTATCAAACACGAATGTTCCCCGGATCAAATGTCCTATTTTAATTATGTAATTACTTTATATTTATTTCTAACGGGTGCAGCGGAGCGCACGGGTACGGCTAGTAAATAAATAAATACATAGACAGATAGATAGATAGATAGATAGATAGATAGATAGATAGATAGATAGATAGATAGATAGATAGATAGATAGATAGATAGATAGATAGATAGATAGATAGATAGATAGATAGATAGATAGATAGATAGATAGATAGATAGATAGATAGATAGATAGATAGATAGATAGATAGATAGATAGATAGATAGATAGATAGATAGATAGATAGATAGATAGATAGATAGATAGATAGATAGATAGATAGATAGATAGATAGATAGATAGATAGATAGATAGATAGATAGATAGATAGATAGATAGATAGATAGATAGATAGATAGATAGATAGATAGATAGATAGATAGATAGATAGATAGATAGATAGATAGATAGATAGATAGATAGATAGATAGATAGATAGATAGATAGATAGATAGATAGATAGATAGATAGATAGATAGATAGATAGATAGATAGATAGATAGATAGATAGATAGATAGATAGATAGATAGATAGATAGATAGATAGATAGATAGATAGATAGATAGATAGATAGATAGATAGATAGATAGATAGATAGATAGATAGATAGATAGATAGATAGATAGATAGATAGATAGATAGATAGATAGATAGATAGATAGATAGATAGATAGATAGATAGATAGATAGATAGATAGATAGATAGATAGATAGATAGATAGATAGATAGATAGATAGATAGATAGATAGATAGATAGATAGATAGATAGATAGATAGATAGATAGATAGATAGATAGATAGATAGATAGATAGATAGATAGATAGATAGATAGATAGATAGATAGATAGATAGTTAGATAGACAGACAGACAGACAGACAGATAGATAGATAATAATTATTATTCATGATTAGGTACTAAATATTTAACAGTACATAATACTGACAGACATTCTTACGAATCTCAAGTGGTTGGTTGCAGAGCAGTGCTGTAAAAAAGACACCCTGTGAAGTTATTAAGTGGTTGCTCTCAAGGGATCCTCATTTATCCCACCCCCTGCGTAACTAGCCCCTGTTGTCAGGCGCTGAAGATCGCACCCTTTAATTAAGTCGTTCTTGTAATGATTCTATCTGCAGACGGGAGTGCAATTAAAGAAGGGAGCAGCTTCATCATTTCCACGACTGTGTAATTATGAATCGATAAGAGTGTTGCAGTCTCACGCAATTCTCGCTACGCTGGACCCAAACCCCATCCCACACACCCCAAAGAATAATGCAGCTGTTGTTAACAAACCTCAAATGAAATGCATTTGCTGGAAGGACCGGGTTTTCCAGTCTTAACGCACTTCCTTCAGGGCTATAACATTTATGTAAAAAATGAAACGTTAAAGGGATATAATTCAGCGGAAAACGTGTTTGATATCTACGATGTGTTTTTTTAAATAATCCATTATACGCTTAACAAGAAAAATTACATGCATTTTTTTCTGTTACCATAGATACCGCACTGTCTGCACTTACATATTTATCATGGGTAATTTCAGCACACTACTTTCTAAGAAAAGAAGCTAAGAACGTGTAATTTTATAGTCTTCAATACCGTGATTTTCAAGCAAGAAGGACTTACGCTTAAAAGAATTCTAACTTCTTACATTTAGAAAACAAATATTATATAACGTGTCATTCACATAAGCTTGTATCATCTACATAACTCTACACAAAGGGATTCCTGTTTAACTTGAGGGGATTGTTCAGTTGTTACATCATACAGGAGTCGTCTTCTATTAATCGAATTAATTTAGGGAGGAAAGCATGAAGCCCGAAACTTCTCTGAGTAGGGTAAAGGTTACGAGTAATATTGTGATAGTTCTTTTTGAGAATTTATTACAATTTTACTGAGCGAGAGAAGGATCGGTTTTGTGCAGAAATTTGTCCACGAACATTCTCTTAATACGTTGACGCAAAAATCCCGATATTCCTCTCGCTCAGTAAAAGTGTAATAAATTCTCAAAACCAACTAACACAATATTACTCACATCACAATATTACCAACCTTTACTCTGTATGTTTACGATATTCCTTCATATCTCGTCATCTTCGGTGGTATCGCGGTTACGAGGTTAAAATACTTAGCATGGTTTCCTTCTGGAAAGAAGCATTATTAACTGTGTGTTCCGTGTCGTAGATTTACGGCACATAAAATAATCCTGTCTTTGATAGAGGACTGCAGGCAAAATTTGTTGGATATTTCTCCCCCACGTTGAATTTCGACACTTAATAACCTATGCAAATCAACTATCCATACGAATACTAACCTCCAACATGACATTACACATGTTAAGTTAACATAGACTTTGTTCTGAAGATACTGTTACATATACAAAATATGTAAATATTAATTTTGTCTTCAATTGCGGGGAGCGCTTGATAGAGTCACTCCACGAAATTATGGTGGCAAATCTTAGGAAGGCAATTTCACTAAAAGGTTCTTCCATTTTTCTGACAATTTGTAGCTAGTAAGTACCGAGTACGTACTTTGAAGTCTTTGTTGAAAAGCGTCTCAAATTCAGTTCACACATTCCATTTCTCAGTTCTAAGATTCATGTTATTGTACTCTATTGAGTTCAAAGGTTATACAGTGAAACCTGTTCAAATCGGAACCTGAATAATCCGGAATCCTGTCTATTTCGGAACAATTTATTGGTTCCGGCGAAATTTGTATGTATTATGTGTAATTTTTCCTGAATAAAACAAAAACTGTCCAACGCGGAAAAGGAAACTGTCTGCTACTGTTCAAAACGGAAACAATATTTTGGACACGCACTATATTTTGTAACTATATTTTGAAACAGCGTCTAATTTCAAGGAATATACGAAATATGTAGGTCACTAAGATAAAAACAAGTTTTCTTTGCAAAATTCTAGAGGGTGCGAGGGTGTGTTGGCCTGTCGGTCATAAATTTTATTACCCTGTTGACTAGGCAGACGAGTCCCTTCAAAGATTTTCAATGCGTCACACCTGTATACTGTCGTAGCTAAACAGAGCGCAAGTGTAGCGATTTCCTGATAAAAAAAAAGTTGCATAAAAAGGTAGCATTAAGATTAAGTGATGAAGTAAAAGTTATCGAGATAAAGGAAAATTAGAAACAAAGTCTATGTGAAATAATATTGAAGTAGGCCTACAGTTGTGGAAAGCTCAGGTGTGACACTTTAAAAAATAAAGATCATAACGAGTGAGTGGTGTGCGGCGAATATTGGTGACACAAAAGGAACCAGAAAGCAACTGTTTATGTGAAAATAAATGAACTGCTGTGGGAGTGGGTTCTTCATGACCTTTCAAAGAATAAGCCAATTTCTGGATCTATTCTGCAAAGCAAGCTATTGAACTGGGAAAGAAATGAAATAAACCAGAATTCAAGGCTTCTAATAGATGGCTCCTAGTCCAATTAATTAATAATGTGCAGTGATATGCAGTACAGTATTATATTATAGTGTTAGATATTAAATAGAATGAGATTAGTAAACTTTAGTAACGTTTAATGACCAATGAGTGAGTTACGATAATATTTATACAGAAAATAAGATTTTAATCAAGACGATTCACCAACGTAATAAGCGACAGAAAGCTGATTTAATGTAATGAGTGTTAAATGGAATATTTTGTACTTCTTACAGTTTGCGGCATGCCATTTTGTTTTTCATGTATATGAATGACAAAATATTCCATTTTAATGTCACACCTGAATAATACGGAAACCTGTCCACAACGGAAAAAAAATTAGGACCATGTCACTTCCGTCTTGAACAGGTTTCACTGTACAGAGGTGTGAAAATTATTAGAATAATCTTAATTTTAAAGGTTTTTTAATAGTTCCTTCACAAATATTAATTGAATTGATGAATATTGGTATATATTACTATACTGATGTAGGATATATTTACTACTAATAATGCCGGAAAGCATTGTTGTACATTGGTATTTTTCTTATTTTACAATTGTTATGGGAATTCAGAAATTATTATATTATGTTGGCGGAATTGGAAACATAAAAAATTATATGTACAAAACAGATGTATACGTTCATTTGAACCTTCACAACAATGTAAACGCAAAGAACAATTTGTTTAAAGCATTTCTTAATTAATTTTTGATGTTTCCAATTCCGCCAACATAATATAATAATTTATGAATTCCCATAACAATTGTAAAATAAGAAAAATACCAATGTACAACAATGCTTTCCGGCATTGTTAGTAGTAAATATATCCTACATCAGTATAGTAATATTATATACCAATATTCATCAATTCAATGAATATTTGTGAAGGAACTATTAAGAAACCTTTAAAATTAATATATATTTTGATGTACCGAAGTACATATGATATTTCCATGCAGAGGGAACTCAAGAGATGGAGCTTAATCTGAGACGATTCTAACCGGCGTCGGGGTTGTATCCGGCGTGGCTTAGTGGATAAAGCATCAGCACGTAGAGCTGAAAACCCGGGTTCAAATCCCGGCGCCGGAGAGAATTTTTTTCCGTTCCATTACTCTTTCATCGTATGTTTCATGAAACCACTGATCACAACTGACGCACTGAATCCATCTTTCGTTTGCTTGCCGTCCTCGAAATTTCCTGAGCAAGATGGCAACAAATAACTAGGCTTATCATTCGCCTTTTCGACTCTGTGCTGTTTCGTTGTCTACCTCTTTAGTTCACTTGAGAGGCTGGAAATTTCACTCCCATTGACAGCTGCTTTTGTCCCTTCTGGTTCTCGTCGAACTTGGAACTTGTCAAGAAAAAGACGAGCTTTCTCTGAGCAGTTTTCAGATGTCTGTGAACGCAGGACCGAAGTCCGCACATGTGCTGAGGTGCACTCGATATGAGTGACTAGTTGGCCGGGATCCGACGGAATAAGCGCCGTCTTAAATCACGAAGAGATTTACGAATATCATATATATTATTTTTCTCCGTTCCATTACTCTTTCATCGTATGATGACGCAGAATATCTGCATGGAAATATCATATGTACTTCGGTACATTAAAAATAATATATTCATGAAACATGTCAAGGTCTTTCAAAATACAGAAAGAATTTTAATTTTTTGGGTTGTAGGTATAAATCTGACTGAGGAATTCAAAATTAGACTGAATAGACCTATGCCTAAATCTTTCGGATTTAAGTACTATTACGAAAATACCCTTGTACTATCATGAAATTATACCAGTCCTTCTAGAGTGATACATTTTTTTGTTTTTATTGCTTGTTTGTTAATATTATATAAATTTATTTGAAGTAAAAATGTTGACATGTAACTTCCTGAAATCTAAAACTGTATGTACATTAAAAACACTATTTTTTTAATTTGTACCTTATTTTTACACAGAAACCTTAGTATCACGAAATTATTCAAGTCTGCCCTATCTGTTACATACAGTTGATCACACGAAAACTTATAACCTGTCTTCATATTCAATCTAAGCCAATTTTAAAATCAATTAGTCCCTTAAGGGGTTAGGTACAGCTTACAGCAGTAAAAGTTTGGAAATATTCAACATTTTTTTCCTCCATTACTGTATCTTGTACAGTAATGAAAATTAGTACCGGTACGTATAAAACACTCTTCTTCTGATATATGAAAAAAATATTTTTACGATTTAAAAATAGTACATTATGCAACGAGCCTATAATGGTAGTAATTAAGACGCGAGTATGTTTGTTTATGAAACGAACGCAAGCGAGTTTCATAATTTTCATACGAGCGTCTTAATTACCATTATAGGCAAGTTTCATATGACTTTTTATGCTCGACCATATTTCTAACTTGAAATTATTCATAAGTATTCATGTTATGGTTATGTAAGTGAGGAGCGGAACTGACATAAATTGTGAGATGTGCGCAGACGCGAAAGTATTGATTTTTTCCGAGGAACGAATGTGTCATTGACCTTGATATAATCTAGAGAATAACATGAACATTGATCTTGATATAACCTGGAAATTGATTTAGAATTGAAAAACAAGATGACAAATTGAATTTATTTGAATATTATTTACAATTAACGCTAATTATTATAGTAACAGAACATAACCTTCTGCGACAGTATTGGATTTCCAGGCTCCGTGACATTTCGCTAGTTGTCTTTCGATTGCATATCCGAGAATAATAGATGCTTGCACTTTTATAATGCTACAATGGTGATTTCTCATTGGCTGAACAACTGAAGTATAATGAATAGGTGTACTTTAATGAGGTGCATTAAGAGGCTAACTACCAGGTGTATAATTACTATATTTCGGCATGGTCGAGCATAAAATTATTTACATTTTTTTTTTTCAATATTCAGTTCACTGTGCAGTAATGAAGCGTTTCCCACACAACTAAAAAACTATCCAAATTCTGTAATTAAATTTTTTTGTGTATTTATGCATGTCATATCTACAATATGATGCAAGATCACTTCTCTACCTTTGATAGATTGTGTGATAAAAATAAATTCTTTTAAAAATGGTCATATATCAGTATTTTCTTCTAACACAAAATAAAAATAATATTATTTATTAAGAAATGTAGTTGTAAGAGCATGATATTGTAAATATGAGCTTTAGCAATAAAATAAAAGAGACAGAACATGAAAAAGTTAACAAGTTTATGAGTTATGAGGAATACGGTTCTATGCACAGTGAACTGCCACATTTTGAATTTTGAAAAAAAAAAAAAAAATACAAATAATTTTTTAAATCGTAAAAATATTCTTTTCATGTAGCAGAAAGATAGTGTTTTACATATAATATTTTCATTATTGTACAAGATACAGTAATGGAGGAAAAATGTTGAATATTTCCAAAAAATTTACTGCTGTAAGCTGTACCTAACCCCTTAAGTAAAATCAGTTTCTCTCTTCTATCTCACTTTTCACGCACTAATTTAATCTCTTTCTATAATAAAAGAAATACTCTTATCCTGATGACTTCTTCAATTAGTCTAGTATTCGTATAGCTAAAGCAATTGTAGTACTTAAGTACATTTCGTTTATCATATTTTACTTTACTAAAAAGACAAAGTTTAATAATGACCTGTTACTTGTAAATGCAGTCACAAAAAATAATATTAGGCTTCATTGATGCAACTTGCTTTGAAGAACAACTAATGGTAACCAGAGCATGTCTTGTATTATGAATAGCTTTACAACAGTACACTTCTTCAGCACTGAAAGTCTAGACTTTGGCATGCTCTTGTACTCTTCTCCTTAACGATCTTTAACTTTCACGTCTTCCATTGAAATGAAGACAAAAAGTGTTAAAGCATTCTTTTTTTGTGCATTAGTCAATGTTGGCTGGCTGAACCTGAAGTGGTTTGTCCATCATATGCAGGATCTTCCAGTGCTTTCCAAACTCCTAATAACCGTGTACCCCTTTTAAAAGTTTATTTTCAGTTTTATGCAATGCTTCGATAACAATATTTATTTTTTTTTTCTTTGTACCTATTAAAAATTATTAGTGATAGATCAGACTTTAATATATTTTTTATTCGGTCATACTGTAATACTACCCTAATTATATGTGACGTAACTGTATTTTAATAACATATATTAAAGTAGGTACAGTTTATATTATACATTATGTTCTATCGATTTCCAACTAAGCATATGCGATATTGATTAATATCGTATGCGCAACAACCCGCAAGCCTTGAAAGCAGCAATCCAAAATGGCAGGCGTGAGTTTTGAAATTGACATTGATTTCGAAATAAACATTAACTCAACCACAAACATTGCACTGGGAGCCATTCACCAGATAAAATTCACAAACTGCATAATCAACAACGTGTATTTAAGATAAAATAAATTCTGTTCATGCTAATTTTAATATGCTAATAAATTGAGTTCATTTGCTGTGTTTTAATGTTTGTTGATTTGAGGTTAAATCTTCAAACCAAAGCTCTGCAATACACAACAAATACTGCGTAGACGCAAAAGTTCTCCGTGCTTACCATCTGTTGTAATAGTCGAGAACATGCTGAAAATACACTCATGGTCACCGTTTCATTATCAGTAAAGTAACAAGGTAAGATATTTGTAAAAACTCAAAACTTACACATATAGTTAAGGTCGAACAAAAACAGTCGTATGCAACTTGCCTGTAATGGTAATTAAGACGCTCATATGAAAATTATGAAACTCGCTTACGTTCGTTTCATAAACATACTCTCATCTTAATTATTACCGTTATAGGCTCGTTGCATAATATACTTATTTACAAATGGCTTTTAAGGAACCCGCAGGTTCATTGCCGCCCTCACATAAGCCCACCATCGGTCCCTATCCTGAGCAAGATTAATCCAGTCTCTATCATCATATCCCACCTCCCTCAAATCCATTTTAATATTATCCTCCCATCTACGTCTCGGCCTCCCCAAAGTGAAGAATACAATGTGTGCAGTTCTGCGTTGTGTAACTTTCTCCATTCTCCTGTAACTTCTTCCCTCTTAGCCCCAAATATTTTCCTAAGAACCTTATTCTCAACACCCTTAATCTCTGTTCCTCTCTCAAAGTGAGAGTCCAAGTTTCACAACCATACAGAACAACCGGTAATATAACTGTTTTATAAATTCTGACTTTCAGATTTTTTGTCAGAGGACTGGATGACAAAAAGCTTCTCAACCGAATAATAACACGCATTTCCCTTATTTATTCTGCGTTTAATTTCCTCCCGAGTGTCATTTATATTTGTTACTGTTGCTCCAAGATATTTTAATTTTTCCACCTCTTCGAAGAATAAATCTCCAATTTTTATATTTCCATTTCGTACAATATTCTGGTCACGAGACATAATCATAATACTCTACTATACGATGCATAATATACTATTATCTTTTTGAGTCATAGGTATACTGTTTACGCATGCTAGAGTACTAACTGATGAACGGATAGTCAAGTTGGAACCACCATAACGCACCCTGTCGTTCCCTAACATTAGAAGCCTAATAATAACAATACGACCGATATAGGCCTATGTATGTATGTATGTATGTATGTATGTATGTATGTATGTATGTATTTATTCACACTGCCATGGGTATATACCCGGTGGCAGTGGTAACTAATTACACTCAATAATGACAATAATAAACTTATTAATTAAAAATACAGCTAACAATACCAATAATTAATACTAACAATAATAATAATAATAATAATAATAATAATAATAATAATAATAATAATAATAATAATAATAATAATAGGGAATATCCTAAATTAAATGAAGCACGATCACTTAAAATAACATTTAAAATAAATCTAATTTGTATCTTAAACCTAAGTTCGAACTAAAACCCACGAGTATATGTTCATACCTGCACAAGTACCTTTCAGCACTACACTCATTTCGCTGTCAACTCACTCACTGCACTGGAACTACGACACATTTCACTGATTCTATCCTGATTTCACTAACACTTCAAAAACATTTCACTGTTCAAACACTTTGCACTGCCACTATAAACTATAAAGCTTCACTGACAGGAACACGTTTCACTTACACAACACACTTCACTGACACAACATAATTCTTCACTGATACAACAATTCAATAACAAAATATCATTTACACCCTTTACATACTGTGTATAATTACCGTCTATTAGCAAAGTCCTTAAGCCTATTTTTAAATACGTAAGAGAAGGTCGAAGAAGTGAGGGACTCAGTCCCACGCTCTACAAAACAAATGGACTCAGATCTTTTTGCTCGCACATTTAATTAGCGCTTGAGGCCGGGGCGGTGCCGTTATGAGTTTTTCAGGCGTCGCACGTGAGGTCCGATTTATGGAGTCCGGTTCATCACCAGCGAGCGCCTCTCAGAGTGGAACTAATGCCACGTGGAACCGGAACCGTTCCCATCGGGTGTATCAACACCGACCCTTCTTAGAACTCTAGTAGCTTCACATAGTGGTTCAGAGTTCGGATTTCCGACTGGCATAGTATGGACACAGTCTACTATATACAGAGGTGGATAGTTGCCCACCACTAGGATCGCTACTATCGCCTCATCATCGCAGATCTCTCTCCTAGCAGACGACAAAATATGTTACACTTTCGTTGTCGTGTTCTTTTGGAAAAATTAACACCTTCCTTCCATTATTGAAATATTAAATGCCTAAAGTTAATTTATTATTTTAATGAATATATTAAATTCCACCATAAACTCGAAGATACCTGCAAGAAATAGGTTAATATTATTTTTGTTTGTGCAAAACGAACTGAAATGTACTATAATCGCTTCACTCATTCAAGATTATAACGATAATTAACTATGAAACCAATAAATATTAATTTGCATTTCTCTTTACAGCAATAATAATGGAAATATGAATTAATGGAGTAACTTACGTGTACCGGCATTTGTAGTGTAGGCTTACGTAGTTAACAAAGTGGGATTAGGTTAAGCAATAATAATCACACCAGAATTGGAAATAAAACGTGATCAATAAATTTTATTGTAACAGACTTTTTCTACGTCTCTAATAAAGTACAAATAAA
The DNA here is from genome assembly GCF_040183065.1 of Periplaneta americana. NCBI lineage: Eukaryota > Metazoa > Arthropoda > Insecta > Blattodea > Blattidae > Periplaneta > Periplaneta americana. The sequence continues at coordinate 16,849,416 of NC_091119.1, forward strand.
AATAACAACAAAATTAACAGCTATAATTAAAAACATATCCTTTGAAAAAAAAGTAGGCCTAAGCAATAATAATCTCACCAGAACTGAAAATAAAACGTGATCAATAAATTTCACTAAAACATTCCAATTATTGTATTTTAGCCATTAACATTTTCATTACAACCAATAACGAACATTTCACAAGCATGAATGTGAAATACGCAACGAGCTAGCATTTGATGGAAATACGACACAGTCCAAAGTCGACCGTGGACAGTTTATTGTTTCTAGTTGCTAGCCGCTTGGAGCGCTTTATCACGAGATTTGCAAAAAATCACCTCAAGCTTCGCGACTGTATATAGTAGACTGTGGTATGGAATAGGATTTGTCCAAATACTTCAATTTTCCCAGTTTTCCTCGCTGGTCGAGTAGTTGGCGAGCTTCTGTTGAAACCTAGAGACGGGCGATACTCACTAAATCGATAGTCTTATCGAAAGTTACAATGAAAACTATCGATACTACCGGTAGCCAGTACGAGTACTAACGTTCTTTTTTTTTTTCTTTAATTTATTTATTGTCGCTATAACTTATAACAAAAGTCATATCGCGACACAAACTTGTTTTAACAATAACATAACATATAATAAGTTAATTCGTTACAGTAAACATTACAGAATTTTATCAAATAATCCAATTAATTTGAAAAACTTTATAACACTATTGCAGTAAAAGGTTCACCAAGAGCTCTTCTATATCGTAGCTGTCGTAACTGATTATATACTAATGTTCATATTAACTGGTTATAAACTGAATATATTTCTGAATTAATATCTAAACACTTACTGAACTATTAATTTAATAATATTTATAACCCATGTATTCCTCACTTCAGTGAGAGATACAAAATGAATATTAATACATGGGAAGTGAAAGGACTTCTTTTTGGCGCTAGGGGAACTTCATTTAAGTTAACCAAAACCATTCTCCTTTCTCTTAAATTTTCTAGTGAGGACATTAACAAAATTTGTCTAATGATATTGAGAGATTCATTATCCATTTTACTCAATCACTTGTATAATACTATGTAATATTTTTTTTTACTTCATTTCATTACTCTTCAATGTACTTTCATCTCCGAAATCAAATTGCATTTTATTTTTAAATTTATCATTGTTCCTTATTCTCTCCGCAATCATATTGTATTTTTAATTTAACGTCTGCTTTGTATTCTGGATCCTAGTGGTCAGCCGTAGATGTTGGCCAGATGTCTCAAATTGTGGAATTTGTTGTTGCTGAATGGAATCTGAATTACATACCAATAACATAATATTATAAGCAGTAACATGAGTTGCTGTCAGGAAGTCAAAAGGAGGATAGCAATGGTCAAGGAAGCTTTTAATAGAGAAAGAAACATCTCCTGCGGACCTTTGGAAAAAGAACTAAGAAAGAGACTAGTGAAGTGCTTTGAATGGAGTGTAGCATTGCATGAGCCAGAAACATGGTCATTACGAAGAAGTGAAGAGAAGCGAATAGAAATATTTGAAATGTGGATATGGTGAAGGATGGAGCGTGTGAAATAGACAGATAGAGTAAGTAACGAAACTGTGTTGGAAAGAATGGATGAAGAAAGAATGATGCTGAAACTGATCAGAAAGAGGAAAAGGGCTGGTTGAAAAGAAACTGCCTACTGAAGGATGCACTGGAAGGAATGGTGAACGGGAGAAGAGTTCGGGGCAGAAGAAGATATCAGATGATAGACGACATTAAGATATAGGCCTATGGATCATACGCGGAGACAAAGGGGAAGGCAGAAAATAGGAAAGACTGGAGAATGCTGGGTTTGCAGTGAAAGACCTGCCTATTCGGCAGAACACTATGAATGAATAAAATAAAACGTAGCATCTGCAAAATGCTGAAATCAAAATTTTGTTTTTCACGTCATCGTGATTCGGTTAATCCCGGAAATTCGTAAAATCGCGATTCGGTTAATCGGGACTCTAGCGTATTCAAATGGTGAATTACGATTTAGTTCTAAATCATTGTCATTAATTTATTGGTCCATGCTTTGCACTCCTTAATTGACCGTTGATTGTTGGCGGTGTAAATCGTCGACATTAGCTACCGGCTCTTACCTTCTGCGCTCTGATGTGGGTTCGATTCCCGCTTGGGTTTTTTCCTTAGGTGTTTCTCAACCGTAAGACAAGTGTCAGGTAATATACGGCTAATCCTCGGCCTCATCTCGACTAATAGCATCTCACCATCACCAATTTAATCGATGCTAAATAACTTAGTGCATGATACAGCATCGTTAAATAAGTTACTAAAAATCGTTGACTCTTAATAAATGAACTACAGAAGAGAGTTAGGGAATGCCTTTTTCATTCCCCTGCATTCTCGCATTCGCACATTTACTCTTTTTCGGTTTGACTCAGATTTTCGGCAGTTCATTGGAAGTTTTCTTTTACGTCACGCTCTTGAACGTTCGCCTGATTTCGTTATATTATATTCTAGCAAAAAACTGATCAGCAATATGATATCACTTATTGGTTTCGACTACATACTCTGATGTCACAACACTACACAGAAGACGCACTGTCCGGCAACAGCCCCACTCTTACTATTGGTAGAAAACTGCAAACATATAAACATTACGCGATAATATAGCTAAGTAGACATTTCGCAGCAACAACATCCCAAAACTTCTTTTCTTTTGAAATTCTTAACACTTACAATGAGGAATACAATACGAAATATTTATTTTCAATCAATGACTTTACTTTCTATATATACTAGTGACTTGTGCAGCAAATGCTGCAAACTAAGTTCCTTAGACGTTCAAATAAACATTTTTCAGATTTATTTTCAATGAAGAATACCAGACATTCTGAAACTTATTTGCTTCCATAATAATGAAAGATACTCTCTCTCGAGCCAATACTGAAGAGAACCACGCATATAAATATCTACACCACACCGCCATTAAATATATGAAAAAGACCCAACCCCACTTGATTAATAACTATAAAAATATTTGATTTTTAATAATATTATCTTACGCAAGCTTTCAGTAACATATACTATATAGCCGCCACTCAGTAAAATATAGAAATCAAAATCAAATTTAAGTTATTCTCTACATCTACTTATATAACTCCAAAATGTTTCACTTCCATATCATCAATATAGCATTAATATGTATAATTAATGAAAAATAGTCACATCATGGCATTAACTACAATAATATTTAATTTCTAATGGTAATAATGTCATCAAACCACCTCAAGTTTTGTAGTTTTTAATATCCAATACACAGCTGTACCTAGAAAATTACACACTACAGAATCGAACCTGTAAATTATTTTTAGTAAGTTAAGTTTTTAATAACCAATTTAATTTGAGCTCTAAACATGTCAGCATTCTTGCAGATCATGGCCTTCGTGTAATATTGTTTACTGTAATGTGTGTGTTTTGTTTTATTCTGAAATGCAACACGGCCGACTTGATGCTCGCTTCGCTAAAGCGAAGGGAACATCAAGTCGGCCGTGAATGCAATTATCTAGTTCTCAAAACTGACAACAGATGGATTTTGGAAAATAGGAAAATTATGTAGGAAAATCGACATTTCACTGAAAACTACTATTTTTCCGAAAAAGTTTGGGTTCCAAGCTTCAAAATGAGGGGCCATTTATTAAAATCCGTTCAGCCGTTTCCCCGTAATTTCCATTACCAGTTCAAATTATATATATATATATGTGAGGTGCGAGTCCTTACATTACATAATTTTGATATTATATGAACGTTTTCGTCGGTTTCATACCAACATTATTAGATACAACATTTTATACAGCAATATCATCTCTAATAAGTACATGCCTCTACAACCAAAATACAATATATATTAATGAGGATACAACATGATAAAAAGAACATAATTTAAGACATCAACAGATCTCTTTTCTTGTGTGACTACACCCTACTGTCAATTGAAAACAAGAACATGGGCACAAACAAGTCAGCTAGTATAGATCAAAGATTGTAGGCCTAATGCATCTCTTCACATAATAAAGTATATAGATTTTATTTTTATTATTTTATCAGTGAAGACCTGCAATTTGATATATGTACATGTACTGTAATCACACGTGTGCTTTTTAATTAATTGACAGTAGGGTGTAGTCACACAATAAAAGAGATATATTGATGTCCTAAATTATGTTGTTTTTATCATGTTGTATGCTCATTAATATATATTGTATTTTGGTTGTAGAGACATATGTACTTATTAGAGATGATATTGCTGCATAAAATGTTGTATCTGATGATGTTGGTATGAAACCGACGAAAACGACAAAACGTTCATACAATATTCAAATTATGTAATGTAAGGACTCGCACCTCACATACTGGGTGTTCATTTCAAAGTGTGTCATGACGTCACTGTTGGTGAGTCAGCGATTTGAAGCGAGTTTCAGCTTTTATGTCAGATAAGTTGCCTATTAATCAAGGCGTTCAATTTGAACTTAAGAACGTGTACGGTATAACTTGAACGTCGTAGCAACAGATGGCGGTCTGTACGGTCTGTGTGCTACTATAACCTCTTTCGAACTGTGTTTTGCGCGGGCAAGTCGTACCCAGGGTATTTGTTATCATCGGTTGCGTACGGCAACATTCCACAATACAAATCAAATGCTCCGTGTCCATGTTGACCGTCGAAGTTAATGTCAAAAAATACTGTACGTAAGTAATTGTCTTAACCCTCTCCCCATATTCCGACAGTAAGAAAAAAACTCACCTCAGAACATGTTTCCAAACAGTTCACATTCCTGCCACTACAGGCGTTACCGTACGTATCGGTAACTACTCTTCAGAATGAACGCCGTACTTGGTAGGCAACTTCTCTTGCATTTAGGTAATACGCCTTTGCGGAGATGTAGGAAGATTGAATTCTCTAGGCTCATCGGCTAGCCACATGATGACATACAGCGAGCCATGACACACTTTGAACTGAACATCCAGTATATAGAATGTAAAGTCATTGACCGAAAATAAATATTTCGTATTATATATCATAGACTTTTCTGAAAATTAATCAAAATGAATTGCAAAATATTACAATGAGGAAGTATGTGTCAACTGCGTGACTTTTTATGTCAAGTGATAATTTTTATGCACCCTATGAAAGAATCTTGTCCCCTCCTGAGTGAACATGAGGATGCAAGTCTCTTAATTACTTGTTTTTACTTAGATACATTTATCAAGGATCCAGGCTCCATTTAATTACCACATCAAATCACGACCATCGTTCTCGCTGCCTTATGAGTAGGCCTAATAACTTTGGATCCACAATTGAGGAGCCACTATAAAATGGGAGCTAATTGAGTATCGTTAACGGTAAAGCCGTCGCCCCGCGGTGTCCTGTTATTTCCAGAATAATTATACAGAATTCGGTGGGTACGGCCATCGGTTGTCCACAGAATATCGAGACCCTTCAGAGCTGCCGCGCAATTAAACCCACCGCCCGTAATTAAGGTTTCATCCAGAGACTATTACGCAACGGAAGAGAAATAGTCAACGGTCGGTCGGTGAGTCTGGAAAAGAGACGTCAGACTGCCCGTTACAGCTGGTGTTGTATCTTCGTTTGTGTTGTAGTGAGTGTTACTGGAAGTGACAGTTCTCCAGTCATTAGCTGTCAGTGTGGGCCGAGTATGGAAAGAGATGTAAATGTAATGTTGAATTATAAAAAAAATAATCTGTAGTAATTGCACGAGTGCTGTTTCATCTTACTGATAATGAGTGGTCCCTATCACCACTGCATGGCGCGTCCTCAGGTTGAGGATAGAGGAGACGGCCTCCAGATATGAAGGGTAGCTGCGAATATATTGAATAAGCAGTCGTGGACAGCCGATAAGGGGTGGTCCTCCAGCTTGGGGGTTGGGCGAAGAGCTAACAACCCATTACCGTAAAAAAACAGCTTGTTACGAATCCTTCAAATAAGCCTCGGAATGGGACTGATTCTCCGGCACGACCACAGCAAAGGAATAAGGTTTTGCGATTTGGTACATGGAACGTAACTAGTCTTTATAGAACAGGAGTGGTAACATTAGTAGCAAAAGAACTAGCTAGATATAGAATAGATTTCGTGGGAGTACAAGAGGTTAGGTTAGATGGGAATGGCATATCACAAATAGGAGATTACTTGTTGTATTATGGGGAAGGAAACATTAATCACCAATTAGGAACAGGATTCTTTGTACATAAAAGAATAAAATCAGCAGTAAAAAAAGGTCGAATATATCAGTGACCGGTTATCGTATTTAGTACTTAAGGGTAGATGGTGCGATATCGTAGTTATAAATGCTCACGCCCCTACAGAAGAGAAAGACGACCATATAAAGGATAGCTTCTATGAGGAATTGGAACACACTTTTGATCATTTACCTAAATATCACATGAAAGTTTTATTGGGGGATTTCAACGCTAAAGTAGGACGGGAGGATATTTTTAAACCAACAATTGGAAAAGAGAGCCTACACATAAGTAGTAATGACAATGGAGTTAGGTTAGTCAATTTTGCCACATCATATTCACCTGACATAATTAGGAACATAAAATCCAGACGTTTGAGATGGGCAGGGCATGTGGCACGTATGGGCGAATCCAGAAATGCATATAGAGTGTTAGTTAGGAGGCCGGCGGGAAAAAGACCTTTGGGGAGGCCGAGACGTAGATGGGAAGATAATATGAAAATGGATTTGAGGGAGGTGGGATATGATGGTAGAGACTGCATTAATCTTGCTCAGGATAGGAACCAATGGCGGGCTTATGTGAGGGCAGCAATGAACCTCCGGGTTCCTTAAAAGCCAGTAAGTAAGTAAGTAAGTATATAGTATATACTGGACTTTTTTTAGTATATACTCTTGTTAGTAAGAATAAAAACATTTGAGTACCTACTAATTTTTGATTATATACTCATAACATGGAAGCATAGTAGAATATACTCAAGTGTCTATCTTGTACAGATTATACTCATGCTTGATAAGAATAAAAACTAGTATATTCTCATATTTATAAGTTCGTTCTCATGTTATTCTGAGTATGGTTTGTAGCAGGCTCAATTCTGAATATTTGTTGATTTGTGTTCAGTTTAAAGTTAAATAAAAAAAATAGCAGAATTTATGAACGATGTAGTACCTCATGGAAAAATATAGAAAAAGACGTGAACTTCAGAAGCCTTTAACACTTCACAAAAGCGATGTGAAAAAGATTAAACACGTATTTGTTATTCATAAAAAAACATAACCTATAAAAATATGAATGGCTATCAAATTATAAGGTTACAGTAGATTGTATTGTTAAATATATTAACAATTACAGTTTATTTTGTAAAATTTGAATTGTAAAATGCAATTACTTGTAACTTTAAATTATATATATATATATATATATATATATATATATATATATATATATATATATATATATATATATACATACATATACACACTGGTGGCCATAATTCTGGAAATTTTTTGTTTTTTTTTACTGAATATTTATAACATCTGTATTGGTTCACAGATTTATACAATTGAAAATGTTACTCGTGACTGATTCGTTAAGTATGTGGTTATAATATCCTGAATATTTTAACAATAAATAATCATTAATGTGTGGGAAATTATGTTCTTGTCGTTTAAGATCTAAATATTAATTTCAGATTTCATTATAATTTCTTACTATTTACTGTAATAAAAACTGGTCCATTGTTGATTTTAAGATTGTTGATCAGTAGAAGCATTGTTGAACACTGTTAGTATAAAATATGGACATTATCAATAATCTGTCTTAAGATTTCGTTAGGTTAACACCTGAGTGCTTTACAACACACTTTATTGATCATTTTATCACAGTGGCTCCACGTAAGGACTGAACACCTTCTAGGGCAGTCACACTTCGAGAAGAAGGCTGCGCAGTCAAGGAAATTGCAAGAACACTTGGTAATGGTGCTACAGTGTCTGGCATCCAGAAGTTATGGCAGAAGTACAAATCCACAAAATCTTGTATAAATCTGTGAATCCAATACAAATGTTATAATGTTTCAGTCAAAAACAAAAAGTTTCCAGAATTATGGCCACCAATATATATATATATATATATATATATATAACTGTCTATAATAAAAAATAGAATTAGCATAACTGGAATTCTAGAAATGGATTGTAATCTCTATCCAACATCCCGTAATGACGATTTTCCAGTACGATTTTCTTGTTTCCTGTTTATTAACGTCACTTATCTGATTCACCCTCTCTTTCATGTTTATTTATCTATTCATGTATTTATTTACTTATTTATTTGCTTATTTAATTAATTTATTTTATTATTTAATTAATTAATTTATTTGTTTATTTATTTATTTACTTATTTATTTATTTACTTATTTATTTATTTATAAAAAGCAAAACACAAACCACTACAGCACGCGGATAGCATGTGAAAGTCTATTAAAAAAACTGAGCATCACGGTGCAATGTGGTCAAAGAGGATAGGTAACACGAGTACATACTAACTTTTAAACGATCAAGAAGGCTGTAGAGATGAGTATATATTCGCGTTAGGTAGAATGTCTTTATTCTTACGAAAATGAGTATGTTCTAGTGGTTACGAGTATATAATCACAGGAAGTACTCATACTCAAAAGTATAAACCTTGGGAAAGTACTTAAGCTTTATTCTTACTACCCAATTTCACGATCCAGACTTGTCAGATTATGCTAATAAGATGAAATCACAAGTGCAAATTTAATAGATTATTCAACGAACAAAATTAAATAACTTGCAAAATCGAATTACTTACGTAAACGATAATTATTATAAAACACAGCAATAACACTTTATTATGTTTTCTTGTACGTAATGAAATTAAAAAACAAAATGGTATCTTATCACGGCGACCGTGTCTCAAAGCTACATTTTCAGCTGAAGTGAATTAAGGCCCATTCAAAATGAAAATTAAACATAACCGTAACATAAAAACAGAAGTTTGCGCCCAGGCTACCAAACGGAATCATTCACAATGATTCACATAAGCATTGACATAAACATTACCGTAAGACGTTAACATGAAAGTTTGCAAACTCCAAACCTTCATGCTCATGCTTACGTGATTTGCAAACAGAACACAATCGTGGAGCGCTGAAGTATACGACAGAATATGAGGGAATGGCGTCGTTGTTATGTTTCCATGGTTACCAAGTATGTTTGCTGTTATGTTTATGTTCCCATCGTGAATGATGGTATGACTTCTTGATTTTACTGTAACGTTAAGTTAACGCTTACGTTATGTTTAATTTTCATTGTGAATGAGCCTTTAGATTGTTGACTAAATAAGAACAGAAGTTATTGGCTCTTCTGGACGCTCATTTTCAATTTGCTTATCTCGTACTATTACGATAGTGGGTTAGTTACGCAACAATGAGACCTTTAATCTACGTGTTTTCACACTTAGGAGGAAAATGTATTCAATTCCAAGCTAGTGGACGGAATAAGATATCTTTAGGCGAGAGGATGGTATTTTTTGGTGAAAAATGAGTAAATTAAAAAAAAATTCTTTAAAATACTCTGTGATAGGTGTGGAATGCATAGCATAACATTTTGTGGGTATTTGTGCCCTTATCGGATGTTGAGTCGCCATTTTTAAACTTCCTGCGTTATGGATTTTTAAATCACTCGCCCATTTTTATTGTTGTTTCCGGTAAATTAAATTTTCATTTTTTCTTTTTCTTTAAAATACCCTTTGATATGTGTAGAAATGCATTGCATAACATTTTGTTGGTATTTGTGCCCTTATGGGATGTTGAGGCGTCATTTTTAAACTTCCTGCGCTATGGATTTTTAAATCACACCCCCGCTTTTATCGGTTTCCAGTAACTTCACTTTTTTGCTACATTGCCAGGCAAAAATGGATATAATTTCTGAACTATTAAAGATACATGCATGAAATTTAGAACACAAATTCTTTAGACTATTGGGAAACTTTTCTCTGTAACAGAATTTTGTTAATTGATTTCATTTTAAAAATACGTCCGTTTGTTTGCAAGAAAGGAAATCAGAAAATTGTTATTACATTTTAATTGTCTATTTTACAAATGTAGGGACTAATATCAAAATTCTGTTACAGACAGTTTGTAGAACATGCTTTTGCAAATACATTTCAAAAACCATTTGAATCTATCTTTAAAAACGGTTTAGATATATCGGTTTTAGTACAATCCTGCATTGGGTATATTTTGTTTCAAATTTGGGCACCCAAATAATTTTTTTTTTTAATATTTTTATTTGGTTGAGTTGCCACAGCTATGAGCTCTCTATATACAAAAAATTAATATTTTACACCAAATAGGAAAAAAGTAAAAAAAAATACCATCCTCAAAATACAAGATCTCATCATAACAATTTACTCATTATACCCTACCACAAGACATCTTTATATTCTTCATCTTATACAGTTTCAGTTGCTAGAAATTGGAACTCGCTTCCGAGTGATGTAAGGGGTTGTTGGACAATAACTTCATTTAGGTCAAAATTACATAAATTCTTACTTAACAGATTAATTGCTGATTAATATTCGTTACTTATAATGAAACTAACATCTGTCTATTCTTATTATTATCATTAATTTCTCTAAATAGATTTACAAAAGCTCTAATGGGAATTACATCAATATACTCATTATAGAAATATGTTTTAGATTTATATATATATTTTTTTTCTCTCTCTCTATAACATAGTCCTAGTAAGCTTATATTAAATTAATTTTCATCATTTTACTAGCTATCTCAAATCTTAAATTAATTATAATTGATTGAATTAAATTAGCTCATAAATTAAGTTACTACTTTACCTTATAGGTTTATCTAAATTTAAATAAATATGTAGTCTACTAATCGTTAAAACTGAAGAATATGGCTGGAGAACCTTTTAAGTGTAGTGTAAATATTTGTAATTTAAATATGTATTGTATTGATTAAGGCTGGTTGAGTGGAAGAGAAGGCCTTATGGCCTTATCTCTGCCAGCGAAAATAAAACATTATTATTATTATTATTATTATTATTATTATTATTATTATCCTCTCCCCTTTAGACGATAGAAGTGTTCCACAACAAAGAAGTTCGGGATACACAGCAATCCTCTGAGCTATTGTTCAAGATTCTCGGAGTCGAAGCTCTTCTGATTCCCACGGAGTCATGGCGTTTCTAGGTTACTACTGGTACGTGGTCAATTGCTCCAAATTCCAGCGCCACTGGCTTCGTGATTGCGTGAGTCCGCCATTTCGCACACGTGTTCTGTGTCAGTGCGCAGTTCACGATAGGCCGTGACTAACCAGCACGCGTGCACAAGGTGGGGCAAATTTAGACGTCAATCCGTAGGTAATGACATCTGGCCGCTAAATCATGACGAAGGCTGGCAGTGGATGACTAGTAATTTTTCTATGAGATGAAATTCGTTTATAAAATGCTACGCTGTCGCCAGTGTTCTACTTCTGGAGTTGTTTTACACGCCTGGGTGCTTCTTTGGAATCACTATATTGAATAAGTTACAAACCGTGATTCCGCTAATATCGCCCTCCTGCTGCTCGTCCCCTCGCTTTGTTGAAAGAATGTGTCTAAACCGCGGAGAAACCGGGTACTCAGTACTTTAAGCACAGATTCTTTTTATTAAAATACAACTACTTATATGTGGAAAAAGGTCTTATTATGAGATGATGTTGATGTCAATGATGATAATTATAATGACAGTAAAAAATTGTTTTTATGCTCGACCATGCCGAAATGTAGTAATTATACACCTGGTAGTAGCCCTTTAATGCACCTCATTAAAGTACACCTTTTCATTATAGTTCAGTTATCCAGCCAATGAGAAATCACCATTGTACCATTATAATGCCGCAAGTATCGATTATTCTCGGATAGCCTATGCAATATAAAGACAATTAGCGAAACGTCACGGAGGCTGCAAATCCAATACTGTCCTAAAGGTTATGTTCTGTTAATATAATAATTAGCGTTAATTGTAAATAATATTAAAATAAATTCAATTTGTCATCTCGTTTTTCAATTCCAGGTTATACCAATGTTAATGTTCATGTTATTCTCTAGATTATATCAAGGTAAATGACATTCGTCCCTCGGAAAAAATCAATACTTTCGCGTCTGCGCACATCTCACAATTTAGAAGGTCAGTTCCGCTCTTCACTTAGATAACCATAACATGAATACTTATGAATAATTTCAAGTTAGAAATATGGTCGAGCATAAAAAGTCGTATGAAACTTGCCTATAATGGTAATTAAGACGCTCGTATGGAAATTATGAACTCACTTGCGCTCGTTTCATAAACAAACATACTCGCGTCTCAATTACTACCATTATAGGCTCGTTGCATAATGTACTATTATACTTGTATTGTAATCAATGACCTTCGTTCGGAATACCCTATCCCTCTATTGTTAAATTATGCCATATTTTTTCAGTTTCTATCACATATAAGATAACGAAATATTTGTCAAATGTGCCCTACTTACTGTTCTCAATTTAACACAAGGGTTTCCTTTTTCACCCAGAATTTTGAAAGAAAACCCATTACAAAAGAATAATAAATTGTCGTTTACAAATTCCATTATTTAGTTGACATATATCTCTGATCACATATATAGATTGATCAGCTTAATGGACTTTGAAGACAACAACTTTTATCAATTTTACTATGCTACAATCCAGTGCAAAATAAGTCAGGTTATAACCCTGACAGAATTGCATGGAGTAATAACTTGCAGCTGTACTTCCATCTAGCGGTCGTTACCGAAAAATTCTTTTTTGTACAGTGTAGATCCTGATGGTTGTTCTCTTTTATATGTTGTCATTTCATAACATGGGATATATATACAGACGTGGCACAAATTATTAGCAAAATTGAAGATTTTTATTATATATTTTTACAAAATATGATTCTTCAATTTAGACTACAGTTGACATATTTGTATATTTCCAAATAATTAGCCAAATTGAAGATTTGTATAGTATATTTTTCAAAATTGAACCCTTCAATTTGGACTACATTTGATATTTTTGCATATTTACAAATTATTAGAAAATTGAAGGTTTTTATTGTATATTTTTACAAAATTCGATTCTTCAATTTGGACTACAGCTGACATTTTGGATATTTCCAAATTATTAGCAAAACTGAAGATTTTTGTTTTATATTTTTACAAAATTTGGCTCTTCACTGCAGTTGACATTTTTGCTAATTTACAAATTATTAGCTAAATTGAAGATTTTTATTATATATTTTTTTACAAAACTTGACTCTTCAATTTAAACTACAGTTGACATTTTTGCATATTTCTGTCTACTGTAATGATGGAAATATGCAAAATTGTCAACTGTAGTCTAAATTGAAAAGTCAAATTTTGTAAACAGAATTATCATAAAAATCGTCAATTTTGTTAATAATTTGTCCACGTCTGTATATATATATATATATATATATATATATATTACACAAGAACATAATTTCGATTACATTTTTAAACTCGTGTTGAATTTACAAAGTACTGTAAGAACATCTGATTACGTAAAGAAAGGTGGCCGTTGTAATTTGTTTATTGAAAATGAATATTAATAATTAGATAAATCCAGGATAACAGAGAGGGTTTGGAATTGAACGGGTTACATCAGCTGCTTGTCTATGCGGATGACGTGAATATGTTATGAGAAAATACACAAACGATTAGGGAAAACACGGGAATTTTACTTGAAGCAAATAAAGAGATAGGTTTGGAAGTAAATCCCGAAAAGACAAACTATATGATTATGTCTCGTGACGAGAATATTGTACGAAATGGAAATATAAAAAATGGAAATTTATCTTTTGAAGAGGTGGGGAATTTCAAATATCATGGAGCAACAGTAACAAATATAAATTATACTCGGGAGAAAATTAAACACAGAATAAATATGGGAAATGCCTGTTATTATTCGGTTGGGAAGCTTTTATCATCCAGTCTGCTGTCAAAAAATGTGAAAGTTAGAATTTATAAAACAGTTATATTACCGGTTGTTCTTTATAGTTGTGAAACTTGGACTCTCACTTTGAGAGAGGAACATAGGTTAAGGGTGTTTGAGAAAAAGGTGCTTAGGAAAATATTTGGGGTTAAGAAGGATGAAGTTACAGAAGAATGGAGAAAGGTACACAACACAGAACTGCACGCATTGTATTCTTCACCTGAAATAATTAGAATTTATAAAACAGTTATATTACCGGTTGTTCTTCATAGTTGTGAAACTTGGACTCTCACTTTGGGAGAGGAACATAGGTTAAGGGTGTTTGAGAATAAGGTGCTTAGGAAAATATTTGGGGCTAAGAAGGATGAAGTTACAGAAGAATGGAGAAAGGTACACAACACAGAACTGCACGCATTATATTCTTCACCTGACATAATTATGAAGATTAAATCCAGTCGTTTGAGATGGGCAGGGCATGTAGCGCGTATGGGCAAATCCAGAAATGCATATAGAGTGTTAGTTGGGAGGCCGGAGAGAAAAAGACCTTTAGGGAAGCCGAGATGTAGATGGGAGGATAATACTAAAATGGATTTGAGGGAGGTTGGATATAACAATAGAGACTGGATTAATCGTGCACAGAATAGGGATCAATGGCGGGCTTATGTGGAGTTGGCAACGAACCTCCAGGTTCCTTAAAATTCATTTATAAATAATAATAATAATAATAATAATAATAATAATAATAATAATAATAATAATAATAATAGTAATAATAAAATTTATACATACAATTATAAATATTATTAGGCACAATATAGTTCGTCTGTTTTTTTTTTTTTTTCGAAAAAGTGCAACGGCTGTGGATGTAGATTGTTAGGAAATATTACGTAGATTACGCATATTTCATTCTTAAATGAATCGCCATATTCGTTAATGTTTTCAAAAATGAGGTTGAGAGCAGCATAAAATAAAGATTGACCTACTTGATATAAATTTCTATGAGCCCTCTTACGTGGTGGTACAATGTCTACAAACCCATTTTCCATTAAGTTACATTTTTCTTAACACTAGAGACTACGAGATTCTGAGGGAACATTTCTTAATCCGAAATACACGATATTGATATGGCCTTTCAAGAAAAAAAAATGGTTTATTATTTTTCAGTGAATTTTGAAGAAATATGAGAGAAAATGTATGATAATTACTGTGCACATATGTAAAAGAAATAAAAAAAGATATTTTTAAAAATTCTCATGTTGAAATGTAGGAAAGACATACTGAGCTAAGAGCTAATAATTTTAATGCTTTCATTTCTATTTTCTAAGAAAATGCTTAGTAAAGTAAACAATATAATGTTGTCAGAATAGGGTGTGCCGAATAATATTCAAATATTGCTATAACTAATATTTACAACAGAATTTCATATTCTGAAATCAAAAGTATTGGGATGTATTTTACTCACTCTTCACTGCTGGTGTAGAGTTTTTTTTTGTGGTAACACGTTACAAATCATTACCTCGCCAGACTATCGAGTGTAATTTAAAACCATAGTGTGAAAGAAACATATTACCACCTAGGTGTACACTTAATGAAGCCTGTATCAAATTATCTTCCGAGAAGGTCAGCTCCCTCCACTTAGAAGAATGATGGAGAGGGGGAAAATGAGAGCAAAAACACAATTTTCAGGAACATTGGCTTCTGAAATAATAATTACACTTTGTGCGTGCTCCTGTATGTATGTGTATGCGCGTAGAAATTTTAATTTGACGGTCAGAACAGGATGTGACGTAATTATGAGGCACAACAGCTGATCTCTCCGCTCTCACGAATCAACTGACACAGTCCGCAGAGCAATTGCTTCAAATTATCCGAGTCGTGATGGTGGTAGCCAATATCTCCTTCACGAAAACTGTGAACGATCAATAAAAACAAATAACACGGCACAAATAGCCTACTTCCTAGAAAACGTCCAGCGCAATGGTACAACCAACCAAATTATTTAGGAAATAACTGGTTGGAATATTGAAATTTACAACACTGACTTTCGTTTTGATATCTTAATAACGTTCATCAACTTTATATATAATTCATTGCATGTGAGTTGAATACTTTATAAAGAAAAGTCGCAGAAAAGCATTCCTATTGTCACTGGAATCCTTAAAATATTAAGCCGAAAGCTAAATGTTTTGACATGCTATTCAGTGCATGATTTCAGGATTACATATTACATTATCTACCATTCACCCCAAAATTTCTTAGAGAAATAACTCTTGAAATTCAACCTAGAAGTGAGTGTATACATCAATTTGAGACACTCTATATTATTAAGGCTAGGATTTTTTTTATGATTTAGCATATTTTTTTTTATCAGCTCAATGAATTGCTAAAGTATACAGAAATCTATTTTATGAAAGAAACTAATTAAATTAATGTACTTTTTTAGCGCATATTTGTGCATATTTGACAATTTTATCCCGATAGAGCATATTTTAATCATCTATTAGTCATATTCAACATAGTTTTACCTTTTGAAGCTTTTTATACATTTGTCTATATCCAATGTTGGTTTCTTTCGTTATTTGAATTTCTTAAAATTGTTTTCTTTTTATTTTCTTCTGGTGAAATTTTAGTATGCCCTTGTTCCCCTATTCTGTGAAATGTGCAAAATGGATTTGACCCTAAATGGTCACGAGTCACGACAAATATTTGTCTATTGCTTCCATGCAGGTAGAGAAAGGAGTGGCTAGGCATGTGGAAGAAGGGAAAACCACTTCGTTGCAAATTGGTGTGTGTGTATGTGTTTTGTGTGTGTGTGTGTGTGTGTGTGTGTGTGACAGCGAGAGAATTAGAGTCAAGTTATACTGTTCATTTTAAATCTGCTCCCATTTTATCAGTAAAAGTAGGAAAAGCTTTTCTATATACAGAGCTTTGTTACATAACATTAGACAATAATTTTCATTTGAAAACTCGCACAAGGTATTCATTGTACGTTTCAACTCAGGCCTCATAATATAGATACAACGAAAGTTTATGAAAATAGGTTAACATTTTGTGTTTTGAATAAAATTTTAAAAAGTATGATTACTGAAAGTACAATGTTGGCAAATAGAAAAACAAATACTAAGGGGATGATAGAAACAAACATATGCTAGGAAGATGATAAAAAACAAATGCTAGGGAGGTGATAAAAATTGTAGAAAAAGCAGCCATGATTGGTAGAAACATGTCGTTTCGTATCGTTTTATTGGTCAAAAGTAGTATGACGTACTAAAGTGTAATAGTCAACAGTAATCTCACTAGAGGTTTTGATTTATCTAGAGAAAATCAAAACTCGAGTGGGATTTAATTGACTATTACACGAATAGAAGAAAATATATAAAAATTAAAAGAAATGAAGTACTCTAATACAATAAAATATTAATTGACTTACTGAAATTCTATTTCACTAATGTTAGCTTTACCAAAACATTTGAACAGAAACGCCATTTTCAGTTGACTGTCTATGATGTAAACAAATGGCGATCGCAAAGCATGTTTTATAGTACCATAAATAATTTGCAATTTGAAATGTTGGCAAACAAAGAAACAAATTGTAGGGCGATGATAAAAACAGAAGAAAGTATGTAAAGATTAGAAGAAATACAGTACTCTAATACAATAAAATAGATATTAATTAACTTACTAAAATGCTATTTCACTAATGTTACCTTCACCAAAATGTTTGAACGGAGCCGCCATTTTCATTCGACTATCTATGCGAGAAACAAATTACGATCCCAAAGCATGTTTTATAGTACCGTAAAGAATTTGCAGTTTGAAATGTTGGCAAACAAAGAAACAAATGGTAGGGAAGTGATAAAAACAGAAGAAAGTATATAAAGATTAGAAGAAATGAAGTACTCTAATACAATAAAATAGATATTAATTGACTTGCTAAAATTCTATTTCACTAATGTTGCCTTCACCAAAACGTTTGAACAGAGCCGCCATTTTCAATCGACTATCTATGCGAGAAACAAATTACGATCCCAAAGCATGTTTTATAGTACTGTAAAGAATTTGCAGTTTGAAATGTTGGCAAACAAAGAAACAAATGGTAGGGAAGTGATAAAAACAGAAGAAAGTATATAAAGATGAGAAGAAATGAAGTACTCTAATACAATAAAATAGATATTAATTGACTTGCTAAAATTCTATTTCACTAATGTTGCCTTCACCAAAACGTTTGAACAGAGCCGCCATTTTCAATCGACTATCTACGCCAGAAACAAATTACGATCCCAAAGCATGTTTTATAGTACTGTAAAGAATTTGCAGTTTGAAATGTTGGCAAACAAAGAAACAAATGGTAGGGAAGTGATAAAAACAGAAGAAAGTATATAAAGATTAGAAGAAATGAAGTACTCTAATACAATAAAATAGATATTAATTGACTTGCTAAAATTCTATTTCACTAATGTTACCTTCACCAAAACGTTTGAACAGAGCCGCCATTTTCAATCGACTATCTATGCGAGAAACAAATTACGATCCCAAAGCATGTTTTATAGTACTGTAAAGAATTTGCAGTTTGAAATGTTGGCAAACAAAGAAACAAATGGTAGGGAAGTGATAAAAACAGAAGAAAGCATATAAAGATTAGAAGAAATGAAGTACTCTAATACAATAAAATAGATATTAATTGACTTGCTAAAATTCTATTTCACTAATGTTGCCTTCACCAAAACGTTTGAACACAGACGCCGTTTTCAATCGACTATCTATGCGAGAAACAAATTACGATCCCAAAGCATGTTTTATAGTACTGTAAAGAATTTGCAGTTTGAAATGTTGGCAAACAAAGAAACAAATGCTAGGGTAGTGATAAAAACAAACAAATGCTAGGGAAGAGACAAAATTAAACAAATGCTAGGGAAGCGATAAAATTGTGCGATAAGCAGCCATGATTGGTTGAAAGATGTCCTTTCGTACAGTTTTATTGGTGAAGAGTAGTATGAAGTAGTAAAAGCGTAATAGTCAAAGTAAAAATTTATCCCGCGACAAATAGTACAGGGACATCATTTTATTTTTACTAACATTTTTAATATTAACTTGCCTATACCTCTGCATCAACGCCGTTTGCTACCCCCTTCCACGACTGGAGTTCGATGATATTGGCGTAATATACAAACAGATCACTTTACTAGGTATAGGAGGGAAGAAAAGTAGTTCATCCATTTACGTAAACTATGAAATATTGCGCTTTTGAGTTTGATCATTTTCATTAGGTTTTTTTTTAATCAAAATACAGTACAGAATTAACAATGAGTGTTTTTACTCACGAACTGAGCTGTCCATGCGAACGTATTCATTATGTAGTGTATATTATACTGTCTACAGCACATTAGCGTACAACATAGAGAATGAAGTTAAATTGAAAAATAATCATAATATGGATATTTAAACACATTTTTGAAAATGGTGGCCGTTCATTTCGATACAGGCTTCAGTTCTAATGTGCATATTATCGCACTATAGACTACTGTACGTAATTCGTATCAGTACCAGGTTCGTACTTCGTATCAGTAACTCATGTTGAAATAATTCTGTACCTACTCTATAAAAGAGTACCTTACGTACTGTAAATTCAATCATCATTTCTACCCGATCCGAAAAGATAAAATTACTCAGACATGCTATCTACTGTCCGTCCAAGTGGTTACGTCGCAGCGTCGTAGAAAGGGAGGAAATCACGTGACAGTTAATTACTTAACGAGGCCCTTTTATTTAACTTATTTTAAACAGTTGTATAATATTACGTAGACGTCCAGTTCCTAACAGAAATTAATGTTCTCAGAAAAGAGCTAAGACAGCCCAGCCACTAGCTGGCGAATAAAAGCTGGTGGGGGAAACCGGGATACGACGTAGGCAAGTGGACGACAGTATCTGTGCGAAAATGATTCAATATTGAAAGCTCTTTCGTCACTGGAAAACGCGAACATATTTTTGGAACGTACTGTTTACTATGACCGTAAGGCTAATATGACTGTATATGCGGTCTTGGATCTGTATGGAGGATGGTTTAACTTCATTAGTAGAAGGGGTGGGAGTGAAGTACATTAAAAAACTGAGGTACAATAAAAATTGAAGTAAAAATAAAATGATGTCCCTGTACAAGTTTCACATTTGGCCAACTATTTGAATTGAATATGTTACTCATTTCCTGGTGATTGAACTCTTATTGTATTGGTAAGCAATAGAACCACAGTGTGTACTCTGGATTTCGTTTTGTGGACGGGCGGAGAGAAATAAAAAAAAGTAATAATCTGTTGTGCGGAATTAGTTCATATTACGGAGGACGTTGTTCTTTTGTTTTTAGTGTTGTTTACGTCCTGATCAGTCGGTGAACCGTGCACGTGGTCCCCCAGGCAGATTCATTTCCTGCGTCTGTGTACCGTACTGTGTTGCCTCCGAAACGTTTCAACTGCTATTTTTATCAGCAAATTCCATTTTCCGCGTGGTCATTTCTTCTCGAGGTTGAGGTCGTGGCACGCTTGCCAGAGAACGTGTCCAGGTGGCATTTCCTCTGCGTGTGAACGTATCTGCAACGGAACAGACAGGCTTGCCAACTTCTGGTGTTTGAAACTCGAGAAATTATAAGATCTCAAGGTTATCAGTGTTCAACTGCAAATAATACTTCATTGATCTACTTTCTTCCTACCTTGTTTGGAAGCCTACCCGGTTAAGTGAGATGTGGTCCACTTTGCAATAGGTCCTCTCTACGAAAATATCCAACGTTTAGAAATGTCCGTATAGAAAATTCGTCCATGCCATAAAAATGTCCTTACTTGAAAAGGTCCACTGTCAGCAAGTCCTCTTCTTAAAAATGTCCTACGTTTTAAAATGTCCACAAATAAATTCGTCCATTTCGCTAAAATATCCGAGAAAGAAAACTGCAAGGAATGTGCCGAAAAATTTATTGTCGTTTTAATTATATTACGTAATACAAAAGATACATCTATTGTTCATCTTGAGGTTCACTATATAATTTCAAATGGTATGATATCGCTCTAAGCTATCGAAAAATTTTATCCCTATCTTTGTAATCGTGGTAATTACCGACAATGTTGTATGTATGTATTTTATTCACATTGCAGTGGGTATATACCCGGTGGCAGTGGTAACTAATTACACTCAATAATGACAATAATAAACTTATTAATTAAAAATACAATTAATAATAATACTAATAATTAATACTAACAATAATTAATAATAATAATAACAACAACAACAACAACAACAGGGAATATACTAAATTAAATGAAACGATCACTTAAAATAACATTTGAAATAAATCTAATTTGTATCTTAAAACTAAGATCGAACTAAAACCCACGAGTATGATATGTTCATATCTGCACAAGTACCTTTCAAATTAAATTCATTTCGCTGTCAACTCACTCACTGCACTGGAACTACGACACATTTCACTGATTCTATCCTTATTTCACTAACACTTCAAAAACATTTCACTGTTCAAATTCTTTGCACTGCCACTATAAACTATAAAGCTTCACTGACAGGAACACGTTTCACTTACACAGCACACTTCACTGACACGA
Organism: Periplaneta americana; assembly: GCF_040183065.1. NCBI lineage: Eukaryota > Metazoa > Arthropoda > Insecta > Blattodea > Blattidae > Periplaneta > Periplaneta americana. Next base: position 16,871,062 of record NC_091119.1, read on the forward strand.
CATACTTCTTCACTGATACAACACACTTCACTGACACAACATAATTCTTCACTGATACAACACTTCAATAACAACATATCATTTACACCCTTTAAATACTGTGTATAATTACCGTCTATTAGTAAGGTCCTTAAGCCTATTTTTAAATGCATTTTTGGTTGTTGGTAAAGCCTTTAGTAAGTCTGCAGGTAAAGCATTCCAGTCCCTGATAGTACGATTGAGAAAAGAAAACTTTCCTGTGTCCGTCCTCTCTCTTCTTCCCTCAATTTATATGAGTGGTCGTTCCTTGAAGAGTAATTTGGCGGCTGCAACCTATTTTTTATTTCTCTCCAGGCAGGCTCACCTCTGTTTTGAACATTGCGCATAATCGAATTCGCGTTCTCCTGTCCGTGAGTGTGTCCCATTTTAATGGTGAATTTTTCCGACAACATTTAAGAGCCCGTTTTTTTAATCTTTTCCAGTGTCTTAATATGTTCTAATCTGTAAGGATCCCAACATGCAGCACCATATTCCATTACTGGACGTACTAGTGATTTATACGCAATCTCTTTGGATTTATCAGAACCTTTTCTTAGTACCCTCATCACAAAGTGTAACGCTCTCCATGCTTTTCCCGCTGTGTCTGTAACGTGTTCCCCCCAGCCGAGATCGCTGCTAAATGTTATTCCGAGGTATTTACAGATGTTGAAAATTCTCGTTTGATTACTGATGTAAGCTACCGTTTATTTACTGGCCGCTTAATATTTGTATGCCCACCAAGGACCTGGGTTACTAAATGTTCTGTTTCTATGGAATCCTTCAACCACATTATTCGTATGCTGTCCGCAATTAATTACTAATTCATAGACGTTCCATCCTCAGGAGAAAATCTATGGGGAACTGCTCGCCTTCGCCCTCTTGCAGGATGACCAAATTTCAATGTATTATGCCAAGTCCAAAATATCGTCCACAAATCTTTCATTTAATAAATCCCAAACAAATTGCAAGCCAATTAGCGGAATAAACGGCAATCCCATACTTTCCTGTATTTCGTTTCTTATTTCAGGGTTCTCAAAACCCAAATATTGTGCCCTCAGACCCTTGTTCACTACATTTCTCCATATTCCTTGACTGAACTGGGAAAGGACACCCACTCACTACTGCCTAATGGAATGCCAGTCGACAAGCATTCATATTGGCGATTTCAAAATCATTGCATAGGTAGGATTGCAAGTGAGATTTAAATGTGATGAGCAAAGCTCGGAAGTTGGGGACTTGTGTCTTTGAACGTGGCTAAGCGACCGGACTTCAATGTCAACAAACTCCCGCTTCCAGCACGGAGGTACTGTCAGGTCTGCTATAAAAGTGGTTCCTGGCTGGAACAACATAATGATAATATTATGATAGGTTGAAACATCTAATTTTATAGCATATATATAAATAAACATGCAAAATACATCAAATTTACAGTTCTGCTCTGTACATTTCATTACAGTGTATGACTACATGCATTCGAAGATTTTCGAACCCATAAATTCTTCGTCTGTTAGTTAAACATGATTTGAAACGAAGGAAACTTATTTCCATGTCACATGAAGTGACGGGAGCAAACTTTAATTTTTTTTTTTATTTATTTTAACTAGCTACCTAGTGAGTACAAATTGCATTTATAAAATAAAAATGTTTCTAGCCACTACCGTAAGAGTCAGGCTCGTGTACGGTGTGGTCTTAGTGAATAATATAACATAAAATTTACAAGGACAGTTTACTAAATACAGTAATTAACTTAATTCAAACCAATAAGTACAACACAAGAGCAAGAATAAAGAAGAAAGGGAAAACGAGAGAAAAATACACATTTAATATAAATTGACAATCCGACAGAAGCCAGTGATATTCGATAAAAACATGAATATAGTCGATAGAAATAAAAGGTAAAAAAAGTACATTTGTTACTATTATATATCGTGGATAATTTTACAAAATTCTTTTTTAAAAGTTTCAATTTTAAAAAATTTCAAATTTGGAAAATGGTTTGAAATTTTATTATAAAGTCTTGGGCCTAAATAAAATACTGAATATTTCACTGTCACTGTTTCCTGTTCGATTTTCAGCAGATCTCGTATCTGAGAAAGATAAGTATATCCTAAATTTTTCTCGCAAATAGTTTTCAATTAGTGTATCACTACTAGGGAAGGTCCCTCTACGACTTGATCCATGACAAATTCTCCATCAGTTTAAAGGACTGCAATGTCTTTCTATGAATGCCCGTTTCCAGCTCTAGTTTATGTGTGGTACAACTTACAAGATATAAACTCTGCATTAGAAGAAAATAATGTATCTCCTCAGAATTCCTCCACGAAATTCTGTACCTATAATTTAAGAAATGCATTTTCAAACTTCCATAACAACCATTCGAATAACACGTATTTTATATTTCCTCAAACAGACCGTTTACCTGTAATTCTCTTAATGCCATTGGCTTCGACGTGACACAGTTTATTCGTTCGTCTTCTTGCCATTCGATGTGACCACTTTCTTAGTACAAACGACTGTCCCTGAGCACTTGCAGCGTGAGCTTTGTGTACGTTATGCCTGTAACCTTACTCAAGGACACGACACACAAGTCCCCAAGATCCGAGCTTTAGTGATGAGTAATTTTTTGTGCGAGATCGTGCGTATTTGCTTGGTTTCCGCACAAAATCAATCCGCGGTAAGTCTAAAATTCCACATTCAGTATTCCCAACCGAACACACATAACAATTTCCCTCTTCTTACCGCTTAAGTGACCTATTCATTTTACTGCTTTAGGCTTTTAACACATTATTTTTAGAGACGTTCAATATAGTAATAATTATAAATTGGAAACTTACCACTACAATTTCACCTAAATTGTACTGTTAATTATTGTTTTTAAATATTTGCAAAAATTAAGTAAGCTCTACAACTCCACTAAAGTTACTGCATTTCGTGATGCATGTAACATTAAGTAAGCCGTTTGTTTTAAGTTCGCATTTATAGACCGGGGGGGGGGGAAAGACAAGACGTATATCACGGCCTGCTGGAGCATAGTAAACACAGAAAACATTTTAAAGCAACAATGTTGAAGATAGACATTTTTGTTTTCCAAAATTGCCGCCATTGAACAGAAATCAAGATGGAGATTTCATTGCAACTAATTAGAAATTCCTCTTTCAGGTGTGTAATAAACGATCTTCGCACAAAATAATGTACGATACACGAGCGGTAACTACGTTTCGCTTTTTCAGACTTTTCCTCGAACATGAAAACTTCAACATACCTCTCTTGTAACGCATATTACTATTATCTCATTACATATAGTGCGGTAAGTATTTTCAGTCTTATTTGCAGTTAGGCAATATACTAAAGGAAATACAAAACCTCAAATGGCTCCATGCACTGTCAAAAGCTGAAATAGATTTCGTATGATGGACCTTCTCGTAAACGGGCTTTATAATAAGGTGGACCACATAGACGTTGGGCTTTTTTACTCCATGTACAAATTGTATGTAGGACTTTAAATGTTGGACTGTTTAGTTTATGGACATTTTCTTGTGGGCCTTTTGTACTTGTGGACATTTTGTTATGGACATTATAACCTGTAAGCGCCTAGCCATCCCATTTAACTAAATTCTTCAATAAAACAAACAGGATTAAATTTTTGGCAGATACTGTCAGATTTATTGTGGCTAAGGCCTCTATGTGACAGGTTTTTTTTTTTTTCCAAATACGTCAATATTCACAGTCGATATTGATGTATTATCAACAGTAATCTCACTAGAGGTTTTGATTTTTCTAGAGAAACTCAAAACTCGAGTAGGATTTAATTGAATATAATAATAATAATAATAATAATAATAATAATAATAATAATAATAATGATTTATTTTAGCTGGCAGAGTTAAGGCCGTAAGGCCTTCTCTTCCACTCAACCAGCAAAAAGTGTATATACATATGCATGAACTTACAAAGAATCCAACAATTTGATTTAGATGAGAGTTACATGTATACAAAAGTTATTTACAAATTAAACAACAAAATACTATGAACTATTAATTAAACACTGAAATAAACTGTGTAGCAGAATTAAACTAAAATACATAGAATGTTAATATATTTAAAATAATATTAGATAATAGAAAGAGATTATTACGAGACAATTAAAATACAGCACAATCAGGATGATGTCTAAAGAAAAAAGTAACAATGTAGTCAGTGATAATTTAAATCAGTATGATTGGAGTGAAATGCTAATAAGGTTATCTTTTAAGCTGTTCTTAAAGGTGTTTATTGTCTTGCAGCCCCTAATACTTTGTGACAAGGAATTCCATTGACGCGAGGTGGATATTGTAAAAGATGATGAATAACAAGATGTTCTATGAAGAGGTATACTTAGCGTGCCACAGATAAGTGATCTGGTATTTACGTCGTGGTTAGAGTATAGATAAGAGAAACGAGACGAAAGGTAATTTGGTGTTGAAGTGTGCAGAATTCGAAAGAGTAAAGACAAAGTGTGTAAAGTTCTACGTTAAGTCGGAGCCACGAGAGACTTGCGAAGGACGATGATATGTGATCATATCGTCGGATGTTGCACACGTATCTGACGCACATATTCTGAGCTCGCTGTAGCTTGACTGACAATTCAGAACTTAGGTCACTTAACAAAACGTCACAATAATCGAAGTGCGGCGTTACTAGGGTTTGCACTAGGGTAAGTTTTAGTTGCTGGGGAAAGAAGTTTCTCAAGCGACTCAAACAGTGAATGGAGGAACAGATTTTTTTTGTCGTTTCTTTAACTTGAAAATTCCAACTTAGATTATTATCAAAAAAGAAGCAGAGATTTTTTACGACAGATGAATACACGATTAGAAGAAAAAATGTAAAGATTAGAAGTAACGAAGTATTCCAATACAATAAAATATTAATCGACTTACGAAAGTACAACTGTCTTCGAATGAATTATTATACCATCTCAACATTACAAATATTACGCTAGATGGCAGTAGTGTGTCATGATTAGCTGTTATCAGTTGTGCCGACTATGGCATCTTCATTGAACTCTGTGAACGGTTACTAGTCAAGAAGGCTTTGTTGATTCAGTTTCTTTTTTATTAAAACAGTTGCATTCCACTTCAATTATCCGGATCCCAGTAATCCACGTCACTTGACAGATGATTTTCAATATATCTTAATATTAAACAATCTCTGATACGTGACTGTCCATAATATCATATAGCAGAAGCTATAACATAACCTAAAAGTTTTAGAAAAGTTGTAATTAGGGATGATGAAATAAACAAGGAAAGTTTTAATTAAGGACGATGAAATAAAAAATAAACATGAATAAATTTAAAGGAACAATTATTGAAAGTACAATTTTTAAATTTGAATGTTTTAGTGGTTGGTGGTTCAGTTGATGTTATGTTGGACGTGTGCGTAAAGGAAGTGGAACTCGTTAGTGTACATGGTTTATTCCTCAACTTATTCAGGATTTCCGAATCATTTAATATCAGAATACACTGATACCTTAAATTGATTGAGCATATTGGGAATTCAATCAAAACACGCTATGGAAATGTTTCATATGAAACAATTTTTATCTCGAAAAGGAAGCAAAAATGAGCAAAATTGTATTCAACTTTTTTGTTTGAAATATCTCAAAGAATAACTCCTTCAGTTTAATAAAGTAAATTACTGTTCACTTTGCATATCACTGCCATTATTATTCTTTGAGCAAAATAACAGAATTTCAGGTTGGTACAGACGACAAAGCAGTGAGATTCTTCATAATGTGGTGTATATTGTTCCTACACAGGGGAATTATATATACAATTCTCTACCGGGAATCGAACCTACGTCTCTTGGGTCTGTAGTTAGGAAGACAATCGCTTGAATCAGTGTGAGAAATCCGTCAGAAGTGTTTTTCTGACAAGATAGAAAATATTCTGAAAAAATGCTGTCTTTTAAAGTTGACTTATAAAGCCAAGATTTCGTAAAAGCACAGAAAAATCAATGTGAGGGATTCATTTTTTGTGAAAAAGTAGAATCATACTTGTTAACGAAATACAGTTTGTCGATTTAAATTGGCAAAAATTCATTTCCCACACTAGTTTATTAAACCGTGTCGGACTGTAAAGAAAACAACTATCGCAATGTCCATATTTTATATGTTGTACAATATTATAGTATTGTGAGGTTTTTAATTTTCCTACCAATTTTATTCTATTGTTTTATTAAAATTACAGCATATAGCCGATTAACCTGTTGTATCCTATGGGATAATTTACGAATTTAGGGTTAATGTACGTATTCAAAACAGTTGGAATAATTAACGTTAGTGATTCTTAGGCCTATTATAAGTTATTTATTAGTAATAGGTTTGGACAATTCAAATACCCAGAACTTCACATAAATCAGCTGCATATACTTCAACGTGACACATTTCCAGACTCATGTAACGATAAAATGTACCTTTCTGGAATTGAACGCATAACCAATGACCGTGCAATAATACGACTCTTTAATGTTATAGAGTTAAAATGGCGACTTACAGAGATTTTTTGTTGCAAGTCGGCATAGACAAAAGACCAACACCATTTACAACACAAAGGGCAGTGACTCGTGTTTTAGCACCAGCTGCATTTTCATGCAGTTGGCCGTCATCAAGGCTTTTAATGTCTCAGAAAGTTTATGAAAGGAGATTGAATCTATTTTCTGAAGATGAATACACTTCGGACGTAATGTTAATTTTCATCCGATCTGATGTTTCTAGACATACCGCAATAATAATAATAATAATAATAATAATAATAATAATAATAATAATAATAATAATAATAATAATAATAATAATAACAATAATAATAATAATAATAATAATAATATTTACTTACAAATGGTTTTTAAGGAACCCGCAGGTTCATTGCCGCCCTCACATAAGCCCGCCATCGGTCCCTATCCTGAGCAAGATTAATCCAGTCTCTATCATCATATCCCACCTCTCTCAAATCCGTTTTAATATTATCCTCCCATCTACATCTCGGCCTCTCCAAGGTCTTTTCCCCTCCTGCCTCTCAACTAACACTCTGTATGATATGATATATGATATATTTCGTCACAGCACTTCTTTACATGTAATGGTGTACCCCACATTTCTGTATCCGGTGCCACCATTAACATATCATTACAATAACACATTATTTGCAGTACACGTCTACACAGATATTCTCAATTACACTATGTACCTTTTTTGTTACTTGGTCAAACTCCCCTTCAGTATTTATCCTACATTTCATTTGCTACTCTCTATTTCTTCATTAATCCTAATATATCTAATGTTATATACTCCTTTCACACACCTTTTTTCCTCTAACTACTATTCACTAAAACCTCAATTTCAATTTATCTCTATAAATTATCATATTGAATTATTTGTCCTATTTGTTCTTGATCTTTACTCTTATCTTTCTCCTATATTCATTTACTGTTCCAACGTTCAAATGTTAGTACTAATTTTATGCTCTCACTTGTTCACTTCTCTTAACCCCTTTTTTAAACTATTTTCACTCGTTCCTATTTGCGCTCACATTCACTTTCTCACTATTCCACTTACACCTAATTCTTTCTCACTATTCTCACTTCCTGTAAATACTTATATTTTATTATTTCATCTCTACACATCTGCTTATACACTTCCTCTCTCTCCCCTATGCATAACACTCTATATGCATTTCTGGATTCGCCCATACGTGCTACATGCCCTGCCCATCTCAAACGTCTGGATTAATGTTCCTAATTAAGTCAGGTGAAGAATACAATGCGTGCAGTTCTGCGTTGTGTAAATTTTTCCATTAATAATAATAATAATAATAATAATAATAATAATAATAATAATAATGATAATAATAGAAATATCTATAAAATATATAAAGCATAACTCGTGTTACCTTCCAAAACCCAATAGGCTAAGTCCACCATTCTCGTCTTTCCATTTAAAATTTCCCTTGATTCTTTCAACGCCACAGAAAAAAAAAGAGTGATACAAGTGGCCTACGGGCTTGGAGCTCACATGGATTCCTTCCATAGCTGTATATTATTGTTAAAATCTGCAGTTATGTACTCCGAAACGTTCCCGTAACCTAGATATATTATTCTGGGTTATTTTAGTTTACTTTAAAATTAAAATTATTATTTCATAAGTATATATTGATTATTTTTAATGCGTATTTCTTATGTTCGTGGTTGGCCCCAGCTCTGGCACACGTCTTTATTTTCTAGTTATAATTATTTTGCAGTGCTTGTGCTTTGTTGTAAGCAAAGTGAATACATACTTTGAAACGTACACAAATTAAACAAATACAGTATTAACTGTCGTGTAGGCTATGTTAGAGGTTCAAGAATATGGCCTAATTATTTGTATTTGTTAAATTAGCTTCTTATTCTTTCTATTGCAGCAGGTGATGAGACTAAATTAATTAATTTTCTAAACACAATAATTAACACTCGATGCAATAACAATTTCCTATTTGTGTTTTATTTCAAGGACAGTCATTGTGTTCTCTGATACTTAAAAAAAAATAAGAACACAGATATAGAATAAATACTCTGACATTCAACTAATTAAATTAATTCATTCATTCATTGCTGAAACATAATGAGTAAATCTAGGTGTAATAAAAACTTTCAATTTGCCAATACTGTATATAAAAATGCATTAAGCCAAAAAATATCCTAATTATTAACAACACATACTCTTGGGGTCAGAAAAGACCCCAGAGAAGTAATAGGCCTATGAAATTTTAGAGCAGCTAACAAGCAAGCATTCTGATGGGGGCAGATAAAAAGTTAAGATTTTTTTCTTCCACCATGTTAATAATGTCGAAAGAAGTGCTTATACAAATTTTGGGCACTCGACCGCAATTACGAGGCCGTCCAGAAAGTGATTTTCCCTGGGCTCGTTTACAGAAAAAATACAATTGCATGGACAGATTTATTTAAACAGATTCAACAATTGTTGCGCTATTTGTCAACATATCCCCCAATGGAATTGATTTGTCATACCATGGGATCAATTTTTGTATCCTTGTGTCGTAGAAGTCAGCCGCCTGGGATCAGAACCAGCGTTTGACAGCCGTCTGCACCTCTCTATTGATCTCATGATACCACAAATGTCTTAATTCCGGTGGGGTATATGTTAAAAAATAGCTCAACAATTGAAGGGTTCAGAGCTATAGTGGCCATATACTACAAAAAGTGAGAAAACAAGGGTTAAAATTAAATGATTACCATAATTCAAGGAAATATATAGCAAGTAATATAAAGTATGCACAT